>NC_089495.1:73621773-73936773 GCF_036850765.1 Saccopteryx bilineata | reverse complement strand
ATCTTCAGGTTTTCTGGTATGTTAATGGTTGCTGTCTTTAAAATACAATTTAATTTGTGAGAAAGTCTATGAAGTAGCCACAGAAAAAGTCAAGAAGAAAATTAAGTACCAAACTGTCTTTTGTTTTGTAGGAGAATAGATTTACTTGCATAATTATCCTCTAAGACTCCTCCTGCCAGGAGGAGATTAATTACTTTGTCCAGAGGTGTATCACTGTCAAAGAAAGATATAAACACAAGATATTTTAAATTATTTATTTATTGATTCTTAAAGAGAGAGGAAGGGAGAGAGACAAAGAGATTGAGAAAGATTGTTTTATTGTTCCACTTATTAATTACATCATCAAACTCATAACCTCAGAATCAAAATCAATATTTTTTTCTAATCTTGCCTTAGTTCAACAGATCATTTAAAATGAACAAACATAACCTGAACCCTAAAATACCAGACTCTAGAATACACAGAACATACATCCTTTACCAAAGAGTATATCCTCTAATTGAGAAGTCATAACATCAAAGAAAAGAACAGATACATAGTGTGATACGATGAAAAGTCTAGGGGCAAGTATCAGAAGGATGATGCTGAGTAAAATCACTTCATCTTTCTATCCCTGATTACAACTGTGAAATAAAGACATTTGTATTTGCTCTACCTTCCTATACAGGTATATTAAGGATCAGACCCAAAAAGTGTGAATGTGAGATGCTTAGGCAAATTAAATTAAAATTATTTAATTTAAAAATTGATAATATGGCATCAATAACTTACAGGTGCCCAAGTTTTATATTATACTTCTTTACTCTGCAGAAATAGGATTTTGAAAATCATCTTAAGGGCTAGCAAGAAAGACCTATTCTTTGGTGCTTTCCTTCAGTGATGTCAATATGGCACATCTTCAAAGGTACAGACAACTCTTTATTTACTCTTAACAATAGACTCTGAAACTCTTATGTCATTGTGCTCACTTGCACAATCTTGAAAATGCACCTCTTCCCACAGAGAAAGTTGACCCCATCTTTAGATGTAGAAGGTGTACTTGGTCTAAGAGGTATCTCACTTCCTTTGTTAGTGATTGGTTCAGTAACCAGCTTGTGACTCAACTCAGACCAAAGGAAAGTATGAAGATGTCTTCCTGGGAGCTTCTGGGAAATAGATCCCAGCTTAAGAGAGCTGCAAAATAGAACAGCTTCCCTTGTTCTAATGGATTTTTTTTTTAATGTCCGGGAAACTACTATTGGCCATGTTACTGTCTGCATAAAGCCAACACTATGAATTGCAAATACAGATGGAAAAACTATGAATCTCTATAACACCACTGAGCTACAGCCTCAACCACCCTTTAAGACAATAGCCAGTGTCCTACCACTGGTCTTCCTGTCAAATGACAGTAAATTTGCTGAGGCAGTTTCAGTCAAGATTTGTTTCTTGCCTGACCAGGCAGTGGTGCAGTGAATAGAGCATCGGACTGGGATGCAGAGGACCCAGGTTCGAGACCCCAAGATCGCCAGCTTGAGAGTGAGCTCATTTGGTTTGACACAAGGTCACTGGCTTGAGCCAGGGTTACTCAGTCTGCTGTAGCCCCATGGTCAAGGCACATATGAGAAAGCAATCAATGAACAACTAAGGTGTCGCAACAAAAACTAATGATTGATGCTTCTCATCTCTCTTCGTTCCTGTCTGTCTGTCCCTATCTGTCCCTCTCTCTGTCTCTGTAAAAAAAAAAAAAAAAAAAAAAAAGTTTCTTTGCCTGACCAGGCAGTGGTGCAGTAGATAGAGCGTCAAACTGGGATGCAAGGACCCAGGTTCGAAACCCTGAGGTCGCCAGCTTGAGTGTGTACTCATCTGGTTTGAGCAAGGCTCACCAGTTTCAGCCCAAGATTGCTGCCTTGAGCAAGGGGTCACTCAATCTGCTGTAGCTCCCTCCCCCTGGCAAGGCACATATGAGAAAGCAATCAATGAAAAACTAAGGTGCTAAAACAAAGAATTGATGCTTCTCATCTCTCTCCCTTCCTGTCTATCTGTTTCTCTTTCTGTCTCTGTCACACACAAAAAAGATTTTGTTACTTTTAGATAAACTCACTCTAAAAGTATATCATTCTAACTGATATACATATAATAATAACATTTATTCGGTTCCTAAGAATAAGACCCCATGCTAAACACTTTATACGTGACATCTCATTTTATACTCAAAACATTATCACTCAGCGATGAGGACACAAAGGTCCAAAATTAAATGACTTATCTGAGATCACACAGAGGCAGATTTAGACCCCAGGCAGTCTGCCTCCACAGCCCTTTTTATTTTTAACAAAACATTAACAAAACTTCTGGAGTATTTTAACAATCCCTTATTAGAACCAAACAAAAAGACACACTCTTTAAAAAGTTCATTGACGAATTAAACATATTAGAGTATTAAACTCTTCTCCCAATTTTCTGTTCATTTCAGGAGTATGACTAGCCAAAATTTGTTTAGATATCTTACTTCTTGTAGACTCTCATGAATTCCAAAATATAAGAGGTATAATAGAACCAATTTTGTAGAGAATCCAGTGAAATATGTAATTTTTAATGAATAAGTTATAGTTAATATATATTAATCCACAATTTTAAAAATGGAAGTGTTAACACTGCTTTAATGGCATTGAACATCTGAAAGACATAAGCAAGGTCAAACAGCATGTGACTTTTTTCTTTTAAAGGGGTTTTTGATCTAACTCAACTGATTAATGATCAAGTATTTGGTTGGGATCAGGATTGAATTTTCTAGACTTGAATGGACACAGTAGAGGCTATGAATACTCAGAACCAGAAGGACAACCACCAAAAACCACTGGGGGAAACATAGGGTTTAAAGCCCAAGAGACAGAAACCAAGTGTCAAATCCAAGGGTATAAAGTAGGAATCCATTCAAGGGGTAAAAAGCCAAGTGATCTTTAGGTCAAAATTCAAGCTGATCAGAAACAACCCAAAAAGACAAGGGTTTCCAAGAGAACTATCTCTACTATTCCTGGGTATTTACAGTATCCTGAAGGAACTAGCAGGTGTATGATGGCTGGGAAAGTGAAAGTAGCTTCATTTTGGGAAGACCACCAAGTACCTCAAAATAAAAACCAAACTTTAAGCACTTAAATGTAAATAAATATAATGGCATAAAGCGAAGTATTTGTTGCCATAGTAAAAAATCTGAAAGCAGAATCTTTCTCTTGGTGCGATAAAGGATCCCTAGTAAGAAATAGCACAAGAAAACACAGTGTTATAGTAATTATAAATTCTCAAGCACACTCAAGGATGTTAAAATTTTAATAATGTTCAGTTGATAAGGAGTAGAGATTGAGTGTTATTTACAAACACCTTCCATCAAAAAAGCTTCAAGATTAACTGAAATTTAAATCTGGACCATAGGACAGCCCTCTGGAATACGATGCTGAGAAACCATGCACAGCAAGTAAGTCAGGCTACAAAGATGAAATGAACTCCAGCCTGCTGGAGACCCTGTACTGCAGGCCACACCAACCTGTGCATGTGTGTGGCTGTCAATATCCAAACTTGAAATAATTTCAGTGATGGGAATAAACATTAAATATTTAACCAGGTGGTGCACCACTGGATCAATGGACTCCTCTCCCCTCTCTTGAGAACACTCAATAATAAATGAATAGATTTGGGCTTCTACCAGCAAGAACAGTTTGCTTGAAAATTGGAAATCAATGATACCACTATGGTTACAGCACTAAGTTAAGCGATAAATGGAGGCTGCTGTCATTTTTTTAAAAACTACTATAATTAAAAAAAAAACTGAGGTAAAGGGAAATTTTTCTCATGTTTGTTATATTTATTTTCACCCTTATAAATTCTTACAGAAGTCCCAGGCTTTGTGTACTTTTTAAAAGAACATATTGTCCCAAAATAACAATGTCTCTTAATACTAAATCCAGTTCTCATCAATCTCTCTCTAAAAATATTTGATGTTCAGATTTTCAGTTTGTGTCTATGCTAAGAAAAAGTACGATGACTAAACTTCTTGAGGAGGAGGGGAGATGGAGTTGCAATAAATAGAGTCACAAGAACCTGTAAAAGAAAGAAAATAAATGTGTTTTTCTTTGCATCTTTATTTTATTATATTAAATCTCATGCTTTATAAAATATGCTGAACTAAAAAAGTACCCAAGTCATGGCTTATTAAGGAAAATTCTGGTATTAATGTTGTCTCACAAAAATAGTGAAATTGGGCTCTTAGATTTAATTGCAATCTTGTCAACTTATTTAAAGAAATGGTGAATAGCAAGCAAAATCACCACTAATTCAGGGTGGGACAACAATAGGTTTACAGTTGTTCATATAAATAATAAGACAATAATTAATAAATAATAATGCAAGAATAAACTCTGTGTTTTGCAGACTCACAACTGTAAACCTATTTTTGCCCCACATTGTGTACTGAGCTGGTCGGTCCATTTATACATCCCTTCAACATACCTAAATGACATCTTCCAGAACATGATAATAACACCTTCTTGGCCTTCATTCTCTTCATCCTAAATCAAGTAGTGATATGACAAAACCTGGCCTAAGACATGTCTGAAAAAATCCCATGGAACATCAGACAAAAGCTTTATCCCTGATCAGTGCAGTCTTACCAATCTGAGTCAAAAAGTTGGCCCCAGTCAATTCTAAGGATGAAACAACAATGAGACAACAATGACAGATGATACCAAAGAGACAGGTTAGTGGAATCAAAAATATGTCTCTTTTTTGAAAACAGAATTGGCACTAATTAAGGCAAAATATAAGTTGCAATTTGTTACAAGCCAAGAGCTCTACAAAGTAAAAAGGCAATTCAAGGAACTAAAAATACTTTGTCTCTTCAGTTGCTATTTTGAAAATGGTTTTTCCCTGTATGATAATCTTTAGTAGGATTCAGAATATTTGAGATGAACAAAAAGGTTGTTAGCTCTTCAGTTCTTCTCTTTATCATAAAGTCTATTCTTTACCATTTTGCATATTCTGTCTCAGTATTTTCTTATGGCCAATATAAAAAAAAAGCCACATAAAACTTGTATTATTTTGGTAGAGGCTAGACCAAGAAAGAAGTCCGGTGAATCTATATATCTAGTATAATGTATGCTCTGTGTTATGTAGTAACATAAGACAACCACTCCTACTCAATCCCCGCCCCCTATCCCAGGCATCTGCCTTCATATCTTCAGAAAACACTAAACACACACACACACACACACACAGTGAATCATTGCTGTTTATTAGATTTCTTGGCAAAACCAAAAACGCAGTGTTCTGAGTTGAAGCAGCCTGAAACAGATCAGGGTGTGGCTGAAGAGACCACTGACATTGGGTTAGTTACATACATAAAATCTATAAATGAGGCAAATCCAGGTTTTCTGAACCCTAAAGTAATACAGTTTGAGGGATTCTCTTTTACAAAACAAATCCACAAAAATATAGCCCTGACCAGTGGGCTCAGTAGTAGAGCGTCAGCCCAGCATATGGATGTCCCAGGTTCGATTCCCAGTCAGGGCACACAGAAGAAGCAACCATCTGCTTCTCCACCCCCTCCCCCTTCTCTCTCTCTCTCTCTCTCTCTCTCTCTCTCTCTCTCTTATCCTCCCAAAACCATGGCTAAATTGGGTTGGTTTGAGTGCATCAGCCCAGCACTGAGGATGACTACATGGAGCCTCTACCCCAAGCACTAAAAATAGTTCGGTTGCGAGCATGGCCCAATATGGGCAGAACATTAGCTCCAGATGGGGTTTGCCAGGTGGATCTTTTTCTCTATCTCCCTTCTTCTCACTTGGAAAAGAAGAAAAAAAGAAAAAGAAAGAAAAAATCTACAAAAATACAAATTAGCTACAAGGTCTTGGAAGGAGCTCATATAAGTGATATATGATACTATAACTAAAGCTCTATTTTCTTCAAAGTAAATCCACCTCTGCCTATAAGTCGATCAAATTGTGGGGACTTTTTTAAAAGAAATACAAATGTTGTTTAAGTCTGTTCTTCACAAAAGACAGGAACCTCAGAACTCTGGATAGAGTGGAGAAAAGACGGGAGTAGAAAATAAAGCTGTTTGTCAAGTTAATATTTATCATTAGTTATCTCATTTCTTATATATTCATCATTGACACAGTCTTTTAAATACACACATGCCTGATGGTTTCCTCTTACTGTGTTACTATGTATAATCAGATAGAAGCAGCTTATGTTGTTACATTTAAATACATGGTAATTTCCAGTGTCAAGGTGAGTATATATAGAATGTTGATTGCACTGCTTTCCAGTTACTCCTGTTAAAATTTTCAAATAATCTGCATAAATTATAGTGCATGTTATTATTATAACATGGGTGTAAAATGAGCAAAAAGTAGATTTTTATTTTTTTAATTCTAACAATGATGGATGGGTGTCTGAGAAAAAAGACATGCCATCATTGTCAGCATGCTTTGACTACCCAGGCTCTCCTAATTTATGTCTTTCCTTCAGCTCAGTGCCTTCCCTGGCAGAATTTTCCACTGGTATCCATACAAAAACATCAGAAGAAGAACATAAAAAGCCTATCAGAAGAAGCAAATTTTTAATCTACACATGGTCTTTCTACTTGCATTCATGTTGACTTTGTATTAGATGAGCAGCAGGAAATAAAACTCCATTTGATAGTTCTACTTTGCCATGGTACAGGGGATGCTGGTCCCTCCTCGCACCCCTTTCTCTTAGCAACACCTGCTTTGAACGACCATACCCCTTCCTGTTCTTCTAGTCCTATGGGGCTCTCTCAAGAGTACTAAAAGGAGGATAGGTGACCCAGGTCAAATCAACTTGGCTTTCTTTTCTGGCAGGCTACATCTATCTATAACAGTGAAAAACAGATGAAAAACATTGAGGCTGAGTTTTTTAAGGTCACTGGACAGAGAACACAGTGTCAGTGAATTCCTGACAGCTCTCTGGAGCTGTTCCAGCTCCTGTCCTTCCAGAGGCTTTGTGATTCAGTGACTCCTTGGAATCTGTGAGCTGTCCAGTATCCTTCTTAAAAAGTCCTTCTCTGCTTAAATCAGAAAGTTGGTCTCTGTTGCTGGCAACCAATGTGCCCTAACATGGGGAGAGAGCTGTGTTTACCTCCACATAGAGGGCAGTCTATCACAAAGTTCATGGAGTCTCACTCTTTGATTTTCCAGTTGTGCTCATCTCTCTCTGTAACCTTGAAGCTACATTGGAAGGAAATTTGAAAACACTCTTAAAAGTACAAATCTCTTCAACCCCCTCCCCCCCCCCCGCCACACACACACACACACAGAAAACTTTGGTCCCTTTCATGCTTCACCAAGTCTGCCATACTGTGTCTAAGATGCAATGTAGAATAGTAGAGTCTTATATGGATATTCCTAAAAATTGTTCTTTCAAATGCTTATAAGGCTAGATTAACTTTCGAGTTAAAAAACTATCTCTTGGGCTACGAGACATTACTGAGACTGTCCTTTAAATCCTCTTTAAAAAGACTAATTTGCAAGTTTACATTCACTTCTGGGGGAATTTTAGTTTTAAAATATTTTTTTAAATGATTAATCTCTTAAATTATTTAAAAATCCTTTTGGCAGGCTTGCATCTGTATGTTTGTATAACTAAAAAGATTAATTTTGACATACTGAAATTAGAAAGCCAGTTACCTCTAATTGCAGCCTAATTGTTTTATCTACTTAAATAGTAAAAACAAGTAGGTATAGAGAATTTTCCAAGTACAGCATTTTTCTAATGTTTTTACCAGCAGCCTAAGAGTTTACAATAAGATACTCAAACAGGAACAGAGAGTGAGCCCTCTATGGAATCGCTCAGAAGAGATCCCACTTACCCTTTTGTAATGGATTATGATGGAGGAAGGTCATTTCTCTTCCCTGACAAAGACAGGACTTAAATTCAACAACTGCAGAGCTAACTAACTGATCTAATGTCTTCAGTGTAACATTTCCAGAGTTGGTCCAATGTGTTTCTAACTCAAATAGAAAAGCATTTTTAAAATAACCAAGTAAATTTATTTATAATGTAGAATGATATTAAATCTTCACAAATTGATAATGATTACAAAATAACCTTTGATTCTTTTTCTGCTTATACTTCTTTGTAATTCAAATTAAGAGCAAGCCCTGTCCAGAAGCAGTTTAATTGATCTTTTAGAGATTATTTACCAACCATATTTCAAGGCAGGGTGTGGGGGTGGAAAGCATATGGTTCTAGCAAGATCAATAAATGTCTAGATAACATTTGCTGATACTGAGATTATGGAGATAATGTGTTCTGCGATGTCGAGGAGAATTGCACATGATAAACATCTGGGTGACAGCCGTCTCTTAGGTTGACTTTAAAAATCAAAAGTAGAGTATTAATTGGGTTTTATCAAAATAGCAATGTGAGTTATGGGGTAGGGAGATGACCTCAGAAAATGTCATTTTGTTGTTCACATCACAGAGGTGGCCCGCATGGCCGTGTTTCCACATGACCCAGCTCTGGGAAAGAATCTCAAGTTGTTCCTTTTCAGTCAGGTGTTGGGGTTTCCTCTCCCAGTTCCCGTATATCCCTGAGAGTCAAGGGCCTAACTTTCTGCTGTGTTTGTACTCTGTAGATAGGGTTGGGAGTGTCATTGGAACTTGTAACTGTTCTGGGTCATTACAAAAGGTAAGGTCTCTGAAGAAGAAGTCTGAAATAGGTCACATGGGCTAAAATCGAGGTGTTTACAGAGCAGTTTTCTTTTGGACTCTCTGAAAGTAAAATCCTTTCCCTTGTGTTTGTGGGGATATGTTTGTCCATTTGTTTGAGATTCTAGAGGCTTCCAGTACTCCCTGGCTCATGACCCCGTTTCTTATATCACTCTGTCATCACATCTTCAACTGTCTCTACTCTCTTACCTCCTTCTTATAAAACCTTGTGATTATATTTGGCTCATCCAAATAACCCAGAATAATTTATCCATTTCATAATCTTTAACTTTATTACATCTGAAAAGCCCCTTTTACCATTTATGATAACATATCTATAGATTCCAGGATAAGAATGTGACTACCTTTGGCAGAGGAAGATTAAGGTCAGTTGAGGCCCCAGGCACAGAAGAAAATATTGGATCCCTTAAAGAGAGAGAGAGAGAGAGAGAGAGAGAGAGAGAGAGAGAGAGAAAATAAAAATACATGTTAAACATATTTTTAAATAAATAAAAAGTATTATGTACTATTAATGCTAAAATTGCACACATGAAACCAAACTTGATATTATTAGAAAAAAGTGTAAAGTTGGGGTTTTGCGAGGCCCTTCAGAAGTCGGGGCCTAGGGCATATGCCCAGCACATCTGCCATTAAATTTGCCTCTGATACTTGGGGTGTCATTATTCAGCCTACCACAAAGTTACTAGCCACCACTGCTGCAATTCATTTCTGCAGAACCTTCTAAGTAGTCTAATGAAATCCATCTCAGAACTATCCACCTAAGGGAAGAAAGAGAAACAGATTAATCTGACAGCACCCGTCCTTTACGATCAAGGCTGGTGTCAACTCCCTCATCAGTCCAGGAGTCCTGTGCATTAGTGCTGAATGGGATTCTATAGCATCCCAGGCCACAGCCTCGGAGAAGCCCCATCATGGTAAGCAAGGCGTTTGAGGTCAGGTACACTGAATTTTTACTTCCCTGCATGGCTGGAGTAAGAGAGAAGCCTAGAGAATTTGAAAAGATTCATAATAGGCGTCCAGTTTATTTCCTCACTCTAACCTGAAGACATGAACAACTTGAGCTGCTTTGTTTCTCTTTCTCGGGTACGAGTCGGGCATTAGTCTGCACTTGCTTCCTTAGAACCCTTCTCACTGGGCTTCTGTTGAAAAGAAAGAACCCTATGGCCTCATCTCATGGGAGAAGAACGTCGGAGATAGTGCAATCCTTTCCAAAACGTAGGAAGAAAGAATCAGAGTATATCTCTGACTGCCGCAAGGAACTGATACAGAAAGGAGCACCCGAAGATTGGACTATTGCTCCAGGAAAGGCAGTTAAATTACCCTCCCTCTAGCTGAGACAAGTATTACTGACAGGCCAAACTCTGCTCGGAAGTCTTTAAGCAGAGAAGCACCAGGGAGAGATCATTTGAGCCTTGACCTGGCATTTTTTGTTAGTTTTAAATTTATTGGGCTGACATTGGTGAATAAGATTATATAGGTTTCAAGTGTACATTTCTATGATACATGATTTGTATATTGCATTGTGCACCCAACATCCAAAGTCAAAATTATCTTCCGTCACCAGATATTTGGTTCTCTTTTCCCTTTAGTACTCCCCTCCCCTTCCCTCTGTAACCACCTGACGGGGCATACAGGGGGTCCTCGGGTTATGACAGTCTCGACATACGATGTTTCTAGTTTACAACCCTCACTCCCATAAAAACTTTAAAAAATTGAGATGTGAGTGTTTCAGCTCAGGCCGTTCGTGTCGTACTTACACACTTCGTGGGCAGACCAGCTCAGTTGCATGCAGTGGAAGGATACGCAGCACATACAGCATGTTTATGTCCTTTTCTTTTTTCTGTGGCTTAGCTGTGTTTTTATGTTCCAGATTATGATTTTATAACTGTGTTAGGATAGGTGAGTGACTTAGGCTAAGGTGTGTTTCGATTGACATGAAAATTCAGGCTACGTCACTGTTGTAGAAACAGAACTATGTCATAACCCGAGGACCTCCTGCATTTCTGAAATGACACCAGAGTGACAGAATCAAGGGGTAGATGAGATAAACTATTCAGGTCACTCATGGTCTCAGGAACAACCACCCTTTTATAAGCAAGATCTGGATTTGTTGAAAACTTTAGCGTGACTTCACTCTTCCACCACCTGTCCGCTTTAGGAGAAATCTTTCTGTCGGTGAGGACTGAAAGTACAGCAAAGAGCAGCACTGCCACGCTGATAACCAAGGCTGAGGGCCAGGACAGGACCGTCTCCCTAGTCAGATACACAGGGAGGACAAGGAGAAAGTGAGCACAGTTTGAGAGAAGGAATGGAAAATGGGCATTCTTACAATTGCTTGGAAAGTATAAATTGAGAGTTTTTTGCGAGAAAAGTTGGCCTTACCTATCAAAATGCAACAGATGCAGGAATTCTACTTCTGGAACAGAATATCATATAGAAATACATAAATAAGTGAGCAAAATATATATATATATATACTAAAGCATGTTTATTACAACATTGCTTTGAATTGAAAATCACCTGGGAAGTTTTTTTTAGAAAAAGACAATGAATTGATTCCTTGTGTACTGATGTGGAAGAGACTCACAATATATAAGGAGAAATGATCAAGTTGCAAAGTAATGGGTGTGTTATGATCCAGTTTGTATTTTAAAGATAATATTTGTATGTGTGAACGCTTACGTATGATTTAACTATAATGTCATATCCCTGATATGACATGGACCAGACTTGGCATTATACTATCACTATTATGGCCATATCATCTTCACAGCAGAGAAGCAGTAGCACCAAAGCCGCTTCCGTTGTCTGACTAATGTCTGGTAATACAAGTGATTAGATGATAGGAATGAAGATGAGCTCTGTGTTGACGAAAGTACTGATAGTGATAAAAACAAAAGTTTTGAATGAAAGCTGTATACAATCAAATGCTAGTTATGCTTCGATTTTGTTTAGATTTTGTTGATATTTTTATAACTATAAGAGTTACTGAAATCCCTATAGGTAAAATACAGTTTTGCTTTAAAATCTTAAACTCTATAGTTTCAAGCCCTTTTTCTATTGAGATAATTTATTATGTGATTTTGAAAAAGCAAAACCAGATTCTTGAAGATAAATTATTAAGCTATAGCAGAACAAATTTGTATATGTTTATAAAAACTTTAAAAAGTCTAAAGACTTCAGGCTGAACATGGCAGATGGAACATGGATGTTGTTCTCTTCC
Organism: Saccopteryx bilineata; assembly: GCF_036850765.1. Taxonomy (NCBI): domain Eukaryota; kingdom Metazoa; phylum Chordata; class Mammalia; order Chiroptera; family Emballonuridae; genus Saccopteryx; species Saccopteryx bilineata. The sequence continues at coordinate 73,924,824 of NC_089495.1, read as the reverse complement.
AAAAGCTCGCTAAAATAAGACTGCAGGGATAAAACCAACATGCAAACACACTAGGGCCAGGAGGAAGTAAGAGGATGCAATAGTGAAAAAAGAAGTGTCAACACATCTTTGACAGATGAAAATGAAATAAACCAGGAAACCCGAACAACCAATGCTCCAGTTGGCAGGGGGAGGGGGAGGAGGCCAACATGAAGCAAGTCACTTCATTCCACAAAACCCATAAAATCTCAGGCTCTGGGGATGCAGTTTGCAGGCCACTGAAGACAGGAGTGTCTGAATGCCTGCAAGGGGGAGTTAAATCTCTAGATCCCCTTCCTCACCTGCCACATCCAGGCAGTTAATGCTCATCAGAGCTCAGAAACACATTGCAGCTCCCTTTACTGCTCTCCCATTCACGAGAACCTGAAACTCCCTCAGCAAGGGAGTTGGGGATAAGCGATTCTCTGCAGGGTGAATGGCAAAAAACTTAGGACTGCAATCTGCATCTTTATAGTCCTGGGAAAACTGACTCTCTCCCAATAAGAAGGAGGAGGGATCTAAGAAGGTGGGAAGGGTAGAGAAAAAGCTTGAGCCCTTCAAAAGGAGAAAACAGAGCCTTCTCTAGGGGCATGACAATATAGCTCCAGGTATTTAACAGGCATTATAGTAGATGATAGGATGGTTTTTATTCTTTTGTAACTGGTTTTGCCCCACAAGAAAAATAACATTGGCCACAATGAGAAAAGGGAAATTTTTTTTTTAATCTACAATGTCTAAAAACATCAAATTTAAATTCTAGACTTGTACCCACTGCAGTCAGCAAAAAAACCCCTGCCAACACAGACGGCTTCTTTGGGAAATACCCAAAGCAGCAAAATCCTAGTGCAGATATGCATAAATTTCTTGTCCTTGAAATTAAATTTTTTTAAAACCTGGGGATATATTATGGTAGCCCCCAACTTCAGGGTGCATAAGCCAAAGACGCCACCGAGTAGAAAAACACCCAGAACCACCTAGAGTTACAGGAGAAATAGTATGCGTGTTCAAGTCAAACCCACTCAGATCAAAAGAAGGGCATCCTATAAGAAGTGCTTCCTAAACCCGGTTACAAAAGCCTAAGACCAGTCCAAGAAGATTCACAATTTGAAAAATTTGACAAATTAAACCCAGTGTGTTGGTCACAATGAAACTTGAGCCACCAGATGGCTTATATCAGAATCTGTCCTGACCTCACTGTATCAGTTGTCTATCACCACCGTATCGTTCCATAAATACAACCACGATACCTCAGTGGTTCACAATAATAATGTGCATTTTCTTCTGAAGGTTACCTGCCATCTGGGTAGGCCTGCTGCTCTGAGACAAGCTTAGCTGGTCTTGGCTGGACTCACTCTTAAATCTGTAGTCAGCTGGGGCCTGGCTGTCTAACAGGACTCAGCATTCACTTCGTATATCTCCTGTCTGAGTCATGTCATCCCTCAGTTCAACGAGCTAGCTCAGCCTCGTTTTTATAAAGGATGCCGGGGTTCAAGAAAGAGAGCAGCACCCAAAGTTTCTTGGGGTCCAGACACAGAATAGGCACAGCTTCATTTCTGCTGCATTTTATTGGCCAAAGCAAGTCACAAGGTCAGCCCTCATTCAAGGGTGGGGACGTAAACTCCACCTTTTTAGAGAAGGTGCTAAATTTCACTTTGCAAAGAGCATGGTTACTGGGAAGGGTGATAAATGGAGGCCATTAGGGCAATTAATCTACCCCACCAGATTCTTGCCATAAGAGCATTAGTTCTGTGAGTAAATCAAAAAAACTTGGTTAGCCTGACCTGTGGTGGTGCAGTGGATAAAGCGTCAACCTGGAAGTGCTGAGGTCGCCGGTTCGAAACCCTGGGCTTGCCTGGTCAAGACATATATGGGAGTTGATGCTTCCAGCTCCTCCCCACCTTCTCTCTCTGCCTCTCTCTCCTCTCTCACTCTCTGTCTCTCTCTCTCCTCTCTAAAATGAATAAATAATTATAATAATAATAAAAAAAAACTTGGTTAAAGGCAATGTGATAGCTAAAAAGAAAAAAAGAGCTGAGAACTCTACTGAAATTTGAATGAAGTCTATATATTTCAATTAATAGTAATTATGATTTTTAGTGCTGACAAATTCATCATGGTTATAAGATGTTAACAAGAGGAGAAGCTAGGTAGAGCCCATATGGAAACTGCACTGTCTTAGCGACTGCTCTATAAAACTAAAATTAATTTAAAATAAGAAGTGAGTTTTAGGCCTGACCTGTGGTGGTGCACTGGATAAAGCATCAACCTGGAATGCTGAGTTCACTGATTCAAAACCCTAGGCTTGCCTGGTCAAGGCACATATGGGAGCTGGTGCTTCCTGCTCCTCCTTTCTTCTCTCTCTCTACTGTCTTCCCTCTCTCTCTACAAATGAATAAATAAATAAAAATTTTAAGAAGTGTATTTTAAAGAAACACTACAAAAAGAACCTAGAGTACCCGCCATTTTGGTGTGCCGCACCTTTAACTGGAGGCATCACTAAGTCACACAGGAGGCTCCATCCAGTATTCAGAAATCCCTGAAGCCTGGGAAAACTTGGCAGCATGTGGGGCACTGAAAAGCCAGAGCAGGTGGCTTGGCCAGGGCCCGACTCTGCAGCCCTCCCAAGAAGAGCTCCGCTCAGCCTCAGCTTCGGCATGGGAGGCGCCAGGCTCAGCAGGGCGAGCGGCGGTGCCAGCATCCCTTCTCAGTGTGACTGAAGGCATGTTGACCTAGCTGGCTGTGGTGCTCAGAACAAACACCACATGGTCACAAGGCTGAGATGCTTAGGGATTCTCTTCTTCCCCTTTTTAAGTGAGTGAACTCCAGACTTAGCCATCTCCTTCTGTCTTTCTGAGAGTGACACACTGTGATCTTCTCTGCCATGCAGCAGCTCTGAGTCTAATATGGAGGCTAAATGAGACACATAGGACACAATTATGGTACAATGCAATAAGGTCCACGTAGTGGGCATATGTTTGTTGTCTGTTGTATTCTTATCCTTCAAGAAATCCCCACCTTCTTTCCAGGTGGTTAAGATAAAGCTATCTCCCCCAGCCCCACACCTATGTGTCCCGGAGGTAGACATATGACATATCCCAGACCTAGTTGCTCAGAGCTACATATCCCCTTGGGCATTGCAGTTGGTTAAGAGAGACATGTGTTTCAAGGTGGGGTAATCAGATCCACTCCATCATATTTGAGGTAAGGTCTCTGGGGGGAAAAAGTATCTTTCTGTCTTTGGTCCCAAACAGTTATAAAAATACAGACTGCTTTGGACTTTCATAATTCTGGCCATAATCTGAGTTGGGTTTCTCTCACTTGCACCCATAGGAAACCTGCCTAATGCAAACATCAGTGCCCAGAAGCAAAGTGTTGGAGTTGACACACATTACAGTATGGGGTTGGTTGAGAAGAGGTGGAATGCTGGCCAGAGAGCATGGCCTTCCATTACCCAGCAGGATGACAAATTGGTAAGTAGTAACCAAAGAGCGAGGTATATTTTTCTTAGTTGTGTCCTGGAACTCAACCAAGTTCACTTCCACTGTCTGAGAACCAGTTGTGACAAAGTTAAAATGGATTGACCGTGGTTCACGGTCTTTAATGCCGTCCTAAAAACTTTAGCCCAAGCTGGTCCTTTGAGAGCAGGAAGGGAAGGATCCATATAGCTTTACCAAAAAGATCATTTCTTCCTCAAGAAATCATTTTGAAGGCACAAAGGCTGATTTTTTTTTTATTTCAAAAGGAGATGCTATTGGGATGTGGGGAGAGCTAGAGCGCTGGAGAAACCTGATTTCCCAGGTCTTTATCAAGCATCTCTGGCTGTATGCTTTACACCTCAAAAATGCAGCAACTTTTTCATTTTAGAGAGATAAACACAAGGATGAACCCATTTTACTATCCTAGCCCATGATTCCAAGGGCAGGGACAAAGAGGCAGGCAGATAATGTCTTATTGTGGAGAGAAAGAAACTCCAAAACCAGTCTGGATCCAAGGATTATGTCATGGAATGATTGCTGGTCTTAGTTGCTAGCCCATTGGCTCTCCAGGAATTGAATAGCGTGACCTCCTTCTAAGATTTTCAGACATTGTTATTTCCAAATATTGTGCACGACCTAGAAACAGGCTTGTGATTGATTGCTCAACCTCTAAGGCAATCCGCAGGCCCCCCAAAATGGCTTCACTTCTCCAGCAGCTCCTCCTGAACTATATGGTAAATTCAAAGAAAGATAGCAGAAAGCCATATTTTATCCTGCCTCTGGCCCAAGCCCCAAAGTGGCATGATCAGCAATAAATTGAATACTGTATTTTCATCCCCATCTGGCTTGTGACCTAACCCACATTTGATTCAGAATCTGGAAAGGAAGAAGGGTAAGTAATTAAGCTATGCCTTAAATGCAAATACCAGGGAGTTGGTATTTTATCTTGTAGGCTTTAGGGAATGGTAGGAACCTATTACGAGGTTTAAGGCAGATAAAACTTGTGGTATGTTTTATAAAAAGTAACTGTGGATCAGTAGGAAAAGGGTAAGAGTAGAACAATGAACAAAAAAATTGAGTAATCAATAGCAATAAGAAAACTAACACGAGCTTAAACTAGCAGAATTTCAATGAGTATAAAAGAGGTGCTGTGGGACATTGAGATTATGCAGAAGATGAAGACCTCACCAGTGCAGACAGTACAGCCAAATGGATACATCCTATAAACACCAGGATTAAACTCTGTGAACTGTATATGGATACAAGTCACTTGTTTTGTTTTTGCTGGAGGGCAAGAAGAAGCAGACAGATGGAATTCTGTCTGAGAAAGAAGGAAAGATTTCTAAATCCCTGTTTATTTTACACTTGAAGTGGATTTGTCCTGATAATTGCCAAGCTGTATAGAAGCTCTTAAAGGATTTTGGCAAGATATACACCAAAGAATGCTTGGTTAGCTACTGAACTACAACCCCTGGGACCTTTAACCATGGCAGGTATTTAAGAGCCACCAGGTCCACTCCACAAGGTTTTCGGTTAGATAATGAGGCTTATTACATCCTTTCTGGGTTCTCTTTGAGAGCATGGTGCTAAGTGATCCTAAAGGACTCAGCAAAGTACAGAAACTCACAGACCAGAAAAACTCAAAACACATTTTCATGATTTATGAAAGCTGATAGAGATGGTTATTACCCAAGGAAGCTGAGCATCAGTCTCTCCCTTCAACACCCCTTGCCTCACTGGGATTCTATTAAACACTGCACTCCTCTCAGTGATGTACTTTTCCTCTTCCATCACAGCTTCATGTTAGTTCCTGAATAGTTCCACCAGGGTGATGAACAAATACCCATTGGTCCCTGGGGCAAATGGAGATTCAGTTTGGCAGTTACAGTTTATCATATAGGACCTATGTAAGGGTTAAATGAAATTGTGCAGATTAAGTACTTAGCTTAGGTCCTGCCATATGATAAGCAATCACACATGGTGGCTATCCTCAATTACATATAGCATTGAATATTCTTGCTTTAGCTACAAAAGATTACATATATAAAAAGACACTTTGCTATTACAATTATGCAGTAACCCACCCCTATTTTCACTCCAGTCTGTACTTTCTTTGATGCTTCTCCAGAATTGTCTTAAGAATTCAGGAACTTAGATGTTTCGATTAAAAAAAACAAAAAACTTAATGGTAATCAAAACCACCCAAGCATTCTTTGGCTAGATCGAAGATTGCTATTCACTGACACACTGATGCTTTTAACTCTTTGCAGAGAGCAAAAATTGTTTCTTATCATTAGTAGGAAGGCTGAAAGCTTGTTCCCAGCAACAGCTTAAAGTTTTCTCCTCAACTTGGCCAGCGGCACTTGAATTCGGGGTTTCCACCTTAGAAAGAATGTGGCGTGTCCAAGGGCAATGACTCACTGAATTCTAAGCAGAAAAGTTTTTATCTCTATGAACTGTGGAGACTTCCATTTTTATAGGGGAAGAATGCTTAAAGTGGAGCAGGATGAGAGCCATCTCATCTCATATCCTCTTTTTTATGCCTTGCAGCGAGGAGAGGAAGGGAAGAATAGACAAAAGAGAAAGAAATTTTAACTCTGGCAACAGCCCACTTGGCTTTGTGGATTTACCAGTAATCTGGGCCAAGAAAGAAAGGTCCTTGAGTAACGGTATAGAACATTAAGCCCCTCTGTGATGCTCATACATGCTTGTTGGCTGTCTGTAGGGAGTTGTAGACCTCATCAAGTCCTGCTACCCTGTTTTTTGCTGATAGCTCTATGGACTGCATCCCAACCCTACCATCTTCAAACTCTATGTATAAAGCTATGCAATTATTTTTGAGATTTGCAACAACTCTTCATCTCCCCAACATTAATCATGTGAAGAGGAGTTTGTGCTGAATAGTTTGTTGAAATAACAAGTTTTTCAGATAGACTTATGAGTATGTGCATCACCTATGCTCCTTTTATTTTATTTTATTTTATTTTTTATTTTTTGACAGAGACAGAAAGAGTCAGAGAGAAGAACAGATAGGGACAAACAGACAGGAAGGGAGAGAGATGAGAAGCATTAATTCTTTGTTGAGGCACCTTAGTTGTTCATTGGTTGTTTTCTCATATGTGCCTTGACCAGGGGACTACAGCAGAGCGAGTGACCCCTTGTTCAAACCAGTGACCTTGGGCTTCAAGCCAGTGATGTTTGAGCTCAAGCAGCAACCATGGGTCATGTCTATGATCTCACACTCAAGCCAGCAACCCAGCGCTCAAGCTGATGAGCCCGCACTCAAGTGGCAACATCGAGGTTTTGTACCTGGGTCCCCCACATCCCAGTTCAACACTCTATCCACTGTGCCACCACCTGGTCAGGCTCACCTTCCATCCTCTTAAATATCATTGCTGAAGATGGGCCAACTTAATTTTCTCAATGCTCTTCTATATAACTTCACTGAATCATCACAACCTTGAGAAAAGTAACGTGGACAATATTTGTTTAGTTTGATAGCATCATGTAACAAGCATGTAGTGAACACCTACTAGAATTCAAGCTGCTTTGTTAGGTGCCTCAGGAAATACAAAGCCTAGTGACACACAGCCTCCTCTCTAGTAGATTTTAATCAAGAAGGAAGATAATAACAAAAACACACACGGCTACAATATGAAGGAGACTGTGAAAAGCTTTTGGTTGTTTTCCGTAAACTAATGGAAATGCACTGAAGAATTACATGCAGGAGAGTGACATGATTGTAACAACATTTTAGAAAGATCGCCCTGCTGGAGAAATATAGAACAGATTTAAAGGGAACAAGCAAGGCAAAAAGCATTAGAAGGAGGGTGCTCTAATCTAGGCAAGATATGAAGGAGGCTCGACCTAATGCACTGACCATGGAGGGAATCATAGAGAATGCATAAAAATATTTTAATAAGGGGAAATTCGTAGGACTGGTGGCAAATGATTGATTGATGAGGGATGCTGGGGGAATGTGAAAAGGAACATCAAGATCTCTGCCTTTGGCGGCATGGGAAGCAATACCCTTCACCCTAGGAGATAGCAAGGCAGAGATGAGAAGGACGTTTAGGGCAGGCCAAGACAAAAGGGCATGGGAAGCCCTCAAAAAGTGGTACTCATGACAGAGTGTGGGGGTGTAGCAGCATTATAGCGGACAAGTTCAGAAAAGCAGCCTGAGGGCTGGGAATGCCAAGCACATACTAGTTTGGACCTAAGTTCAGTGAGCAATGGAGAGGCTTTTTAAGCAGAACAACAACAGGATTGAAGCAGTTCTATTGGAAAACTAACCTGATTGACAAAGAAACAAAGATTCCAAAAGGTTAAGTGGTAAGATGTCTAGTTAGTGTCAGAGATAAAAATGCAGGTCTTTGGATTCCTAGTCCATTCAGTGCAAGGAGGAGGAACTTTGCCTGCTTCTCAGAATTCTTAACATTCTCTCCTCTTTCCAAGAAGTCCTATGAATCCTGCAGTCTTTATATTTAGCTTGACACAGACATTTAGTACATTAAGAGAATGGATGGCTTCTTCACTATTTCTTTTAGTAACAGCCAAAAAGCCCAGCCCAAGGTTGTTCTAATCATAAATGCTCAAAAACCAGCATAACTGCTAAATGTAGATAATGGCCAGAGGCAGATTTAATGGTGGACACAGTGGCACATACCCTGGGCCCCGACTCTTGAAGGGCCCCACAAAAACCCAACTTTACACTTTTGTCTGATGACACCAAGTTCGGTTTCATATGTACAATTTTAACATTAATAGTACATAATATTTTTTATTTATTTAAAAATATGGTTAACACGTATTTTTATTTTTCCTGTTTCTCTTTTTTAAGGGGACCAATATTTTCTTCTGCACCTGGAGCCTCAATCGACCTTAATCTACCTCTGATAATGGCAGTGTTTTTTAAGACTCCTTACAAGGTAAGGGTCCTTTGGGAATGAAAAGGTTGTAGAATACTTTAAAAATGATCAGATAGCTTGTAAACACCAGTTAGTAGTATAGTAAGACAACAATAAAAGATACATTGTATTGAAGTTTTATTCTGTGATAGCAATTATTTCATACAATTATTTTATATTGTCTTCCCAAATAACTATTTGATAGATGAAGAAACTGAAACTTAGAAAGGTTAAATAGCCCTGGCCGGTTGGCTCAGCGGAAGAGCGTCGGCCTGGCGTGCGGGGGACCCGGGTTCGATTCCCGGCCAGGGCACATAGGAGAAACGCCCATTTGCTTCTCCACCCCCACCCCTCCTTCCTCTCTGTCTCTTTCTTCCCCTCCGCAGCCAAGGCTCCATTGGAGCGAAGATGGCCCGGGCGCTGGGGATGGCTCCTTGGCCTCTGTCCCAGGCGCTAGAGTGGCTCTGGTCGTGGCAGAGCGATCCCCCGGAGGGGCAGAGCATCGCCCCCTGGTGGGCAGAGCGTCGCCCCTGGTGGGCGTGCCGGGTGGATCCCAGTCGGGCGCATGCGGGAGTCTGTCTGACTGTCTATCCCCGTTTCCAGCTTCAGAAAAAAGAATAAAAAAAAAAAGAAGAAAGGTTATATAGTTTACTCACTGGAACATGGTGGCAAGAGAACTTAAGCCCAGCCCTAACTCCAGAAACTCAGCTTTTAAATGGTCTGCCTTCAAAATAGTTTGCTAGAAAAGGTTCAAAAGCAGCTAGAAAAAGAGCAGCACAGTTGTTTCTGTACAGAGGCTATGACCAGTGATTTCTCATGGCTTTTCAGGACTTTACAGCAAACAGCTGTCTTTCACTCAAAGTCACAGTGAGAATCTACCATTCAGGTCGTGTTCCCAGAAGCAACCTCCTACTTGAGAAGAATGGCAAGTTCCCCTCACCCTGGAGAGGAAGACAGAATGAGAGGGGAGTGAATTGCCATTAACTTTACTTATTTTAAATAAATAAGCATTTTGATGAGCAAAAACAATCAGTAAAATAAGCCAAATTGTATCAGCGTGTGTGCTTTGTGCACACACGTGCTTGCGTGCACATATGTCCTCTCACAGAGCTTGGGGGAAGCTCTGGAAAATGAAACGCCCCAAGTCAGCATGAAGCAGCGGCTTTCCTGTTACCTTCTCAGAGCTATTATTTTCACGACATAAAAGACTGTGTGTTGGCTCTTCTTTTTTATTAAAGCCCATGGGTATATTTTCTTACGAACGCCGTTATTTGCTAAAGTAAATTTAATAGAGAGATTCCCAGAGGAGCAAAATGATGACTTTTTAAAACAAACAGTGTTATGATGTAGCTTTACCACAACATCTTTCTTTAATACATTTATGTTGACCAGACAGTGAATTTTACATCTCTTCCTTTCATAATTCATCTCTTGAGAGAAACGGAAGTTAAGCTTGATGAGAGGAATAAGGCTGAAGAAGAGAGACTCTCGTGCGGGCCTCAGCATTCATGCCAATGAGGAAGAAATTACAAGAAAGAATAACCATACAAAATACCAGGATCAAAGTAATACCATCATTAGAGCATACAAAAAAAATTATTTTAGCACTGATTCTTTAATTTTTGCCAATAGTAATAGTATTGACTTAATATTCTCCATTTCCAAGTACTGTCTGGATAATATAAAACTAGGGAGTCATATGATCAATCCCATAAGTTGAAAAGCAACTGATTATACAGTATGTGACTATTCTAAAGTGAAAAAATGTTGATTGAGAGGAGACGTGTAGACAGAAGTAAAAGATGAGAATACAAAGAAAAAGGTTCAGGGAACCAGTCACAGGCTTATGGAACAAGAGGCATGTTTAATTTTAGCTTTAAGTTGAGAAAAACATGAAACAATTGAAACAGTTTAAGAAAGAAGAAATTAATAGTAAATCTCAAAGATGTCATTAAGTTGAATAAATATAATGCACAGTGAAATTAAAGACATTCCAAAAAAGAAAATGAACACTATCAAATAAAGCAACATGATAATCTCAACTGCTGACCCTTAAAATAGTATAAGCCAAAATGATGACTAAAGGGCTGCTTATTACAAAATACCCAAACCTAAAAGAGAAATTATTTATTGACATGACAGAATTATCTAAGATGCTATGAACTTGTCCATCATATGATTTATAAGTGAGACAAAGGTCTTTAACAGAAAAATAGAAGAATTTTTACACCGGTGTGTCAAATGAATTGTTAAAGAAAATAAAAAAGGGCTCACTCTAGTATCACCAAAGATATTGCAAGAAATTATTTCTGGGTTTTTTGTAAGTAATAGGTTTACATTGGAAACCTTGGAATGACTTACTGTAGAGTTGTAGACCCAGAAAGAACCTGTCTAAAAGTCCATATTCTTCTTGACAGTAATGACTATGAACCAGGCAAATTTATTTCTATTTAACCTTTTCTTACAACACTCAGAAAAGGAGATGCTACAATAAGTCATGAAAATGCCTACCAGTTTACTCCCAACCACCTTGAAAGATCGTTTTTAACTCTAACATGGGACCAATCAAAACACAATAACCTTCAGAAAAGACATTTTTCTTAAATATTATTATCTTACAAAATTGTACTAATTTGTCACTGTCTTCTTCTGATTAGAAAATATAAATTAAGATATTTATAGCTGATTTTGCTCAAACAAAAATTATTTAGAGAAAGTAAAGAGACCAGCCTGTCTAAGACAGAGCCTGGGAAAGACACAGACAAGCACCAGCCTGGCTCCAAAGAGACCCAGTGTCTGCTATAAGCAAATTATGAAGTGACTAAGTTGCCTAATGAATCACCAGAGCTATTCTCTGTCTGGAAATGGCAATGCAGGAGTGGTGATCCCTCCTGTGCACAATCTATAGTTGGAATTTTTAGCTCAAGACTTAGACAAGGCCTTCCACAGCCCAGCTTGTTTGCAGCAAAGAAGGGAAAAAAAACTAAGATATCTCTCTTCTTTCTTAATCAACCTGGACATGAGGTGATGGATGTAAACTAAACCTTACTGTGGTAATTATTTTGCCATATATACATATATCAAATCATTATGTGGCAAACCTAAAACAAATACAGTGTCATATGTCAATTATATTTCAATTTATAAATAAATAAGTAAATATAACATTTCCACACTTAAAATATATCTTTCAGAAATACTGACAATAGAAAAATTATAATATGAATAATGGAAAACTGGAGGAGAGGCGAAAGCTGAAGTGGGGAGGTGTCTTATTTTCTAATCTAAAAAGCAAGGAGTCGATAAGTACTGTCTAAAATTTAAATCTGTAGTTTTCAAAAATGACTACACTCTATTTCCTTAGTAAGGTTCTTTGAGAGCCAATGTGTCTTACAGTGGAAATTTATCAGAGGTTCAACAATACTTCATTTTAATTGTTTCTTTTTCGGTAAATTAAAACAAAACAGTACAGGCCTGACCTGTGGTGGTGCAGTGGATAAAGCGTCGACCTGGAAATACTGAGGTCACCAGTTCAAAACCTTGGGCTTGCCTGGTCAAGGCACATATGAGAGTTGATGCTTCCAGCTCCTCTCTCCTGTCTCTCTCTCCTCTCCCTCTCTCTCTGTCTCTCTCCCTCTCTCTCTCCTCTCTAAAATGAATAAATAAAATAAAATAAAAAAAGTACATACTTTCAAATAGCGTACATAGAATAATCCCATATTTCTAAAAGTGTTTATATTTCTATATATTCATCTTTCCAATATAAATAGGGAGGTACCTGAAATAATCTCTGGTTATTTTCCAGGTAATAAAATTTAGGAAGATATTTAATTTCAATTTTGTACTTTTCAATATTGCTTGATATTTTTTATGATGAGCAAGAATAATATTCTTTATATGACTTAGATACTGAGAGAAGAAAAAAACAAAAGGAGAAAGAAAAGGCAAGAGGGAGGGGTAGAAAGAGAGGGAAAGATTCACGCATACATTCAAGCAACTTACAGTTATGGGGAGGAAAGAAGAGTAAGAACACACATTGAACAATCAGTGAGAAAGTGCTGAATGTTCTGTTGCCAGTAAGAACTGCCATGGAAATTCACTAAAAGAGCTATACAACAAAAACACAGGGACCCTTTCATGGGCCAGCCTACTCAAATAATAGCAGGCTTCCCACCCATCATAACAGCTACTTTCCATTTCCTTGTGGAAGCCTGAGTAAGGAGTAGAAAGAAACAAGATGTTTCCTTCCTAAGCTTTCCCCAAGTGGGAACAAGTGTTAGAAGGCAGAAGTGTAGGCACACATCTATTTCTTTCTCTGTGAGTGGAGCCAGGAGTATGGGCAGGGGAGGAGAAGTATTATTTCCAACCACGGAAAGAAGCATGACAACAGCAATTTTAGAGGCCACTGAATTGGGGGCAGGGCACATCATATTGGTACCCCCATCATATGACCCCTGCCCATCTAGGAGGTAGCTAAAATAGGCCGTGTATGTTTAGATGCTCTTCTGCATCTCTGCCTGTGCTAGCAGTCTCTAACAGTCCCACACGCCTGGCAGGCTGGAAATTGCCCCAGGGGGAACCCACAGTGAATGGGGGAAGGAGTTGGTGGATTAATGCTCTGCAGTAGAAGAATTCTGAGATGTTTTCTACTGTCTTACAGAAGTTAATCAGAAAAGCTGAGCTCCAATTCCTCATAGCAGCTCCACTCAGTACCACAATTGTTGCTGCCTTTCCTCCCTTCTCTGTATCACTTCCCCACTGTCTCACAGTGTTTTCTGGGATAATATCTCAACAAAACTATTTGCACACAAACCCTTTCTTGGGTTCAACTTTTGAGAGAAGCCACCAGTATTAGTCTTCTCAGGCTGCTATAAAAATATGAAAGACTAGGCAACTTAAACAACAGAAATTATTTCTTACCATTCTGGAGACTAAATGTCCAAGGTGATGGTGCTGTGTGGGTTGGCTCTGGTGAAGCTTTTCTTCTTGGCTTGTAGATAACCACCTTCTTGCTATTTTCTCACATGACCTCTTCTCTGTGCATACCCAGAGAGAGATATCAAACATTCTTTTTCTTCTTATAAGGACACAAATGTACTATTGGAATAAGGCTTCAGCCTTATGACCTAATTTCACCTTTATTACATTATCATAGGCCCTGTCTCTAAATAAAGTCACATTGGTGATTAAAGGGAGGACACAATTCAGTCTATAAAAAATCTTATAGGACCTTCTAGGAGGGAGACATTAGTTTCATGGGTTACTCTAGGGACTCTTCGTTATAAATGTGGGAGCTGTTTAACATGAGTCAATAGAAGGTTGGTGAGTAGTCCCACTGGCTAGCTGCAGGCTTAACCCAGTTTCCATAGGTGTCACCATTAAGAGCCACAGGTGAAGTTTCAGGATGGTGGGACATTGTAGCTTGGAGGTCTCCAGACCTTCTTGGTTAGATGAGCAGTATCCAGGTAGTGGCAACTGGAAGAAATGTAGGTTTCAGTATACTCTCACAGAAGATAAGAGGCATCAAATACTTAAATCTCATGGACTTGAAAGTCAAGCTATAGAAACCTTATCTTTGTATCCTAGCCCCAGAGACCCAATAAATGAATGATATAGTTCAAAATTATGGTCTACATTTTTTCCCAAGTGATAAAACCATAGTTTCCTCTTTTGTATAACAATAATAATACGTAATTTCAAGGTTGTGATGAATAAATAAGATCATAGATTTAAAGAACTCAGCCCAGTGCCAGACACAAAGTTGGCATTCAACAAGCATGACCACTCTTTCCTTTCCTACAAATGTGAATATCCTTTTCCATCCCTAAGAAACTGGGACTTATACTGGTTTCTGGCTTAGCCGGACTATAACACTCACAGATATGTCATTATTGTCACTACCAGTTTTTTAGAACTACCTCTAGGTTCATGTGTTCCAAATTAAATTTTATCAAAATAAAAACAAAAAAAATCTATCTTCTTCATGGACCTCTTAAACTTTCTGATCTCTACCAACATAAAGTTTTGAGTACAAAACTATCTTTGACTGATTTTTAAAAATTAAACCTACTTTAAGTATGTATCACTATGATTAGTCCATCTAGGTCCTAGATTAAAACTAGGGATATCACAGGTGCCCACTTCTAGGGCTGGGAGGTTGGGGGGTAGGCCAAATAATGCATCTTTCACCAGAGGAAAATCCTATTTCACAAGAAAGATGAGGCACAGCAAGAAGGGTCGACTCAATATGGATTTGTGTTACTATAAGTCAAAGTCATTTTCTAGTTGTTTGTTCTGTTGGCATCCAAATAATATCTATTTTTTTATTTCAAATTTACATCCAAAAATTATTTTTCTGATCTCTTCTCAATATATCCATGTATTTCTCATACAGTGCCTCTCCTTGTCCCAGGCACACCCTTGTCATTGTCTTTTCTTCCTATTAGATTGCTATAGCATAGCTATTACAGGAATGGGTTTTTCCGGTGATGCTTCAGTGACAATACAGTGAAAACCCCCACGATAACAGAGTCCCCCAGGGACACATAGGTCTCAGCTAATGTCTTTTATTAGTTCACATTGTGCTCAGGACCTCAACTGGGAAGATCTGTTGCCCTTCTAAAAGTGTTGACAACCTCCTTAAATATTTTCACCTTTACCCTCTCGACTTCTCTAAAATTACTAAGCATCAAAACTCTTATGACCCTAGTGGGAGAATAATGTAGCCCTGGTAACAACAAACAGATTCCCTCTTCAGTTGACCAAACACAATTTGCAACTCTGACTTCCTGAGCCCCAGCCTGGGTGCTCCTCCCAGACTCCTTGCAGCCCACTCTTCCTTCCTGTGCAGGCCTGCTGATTTGCAGACTTCCCTGACAACCACTGGAGACTGCAACCTCACAGCTCACAGCAAACAGGAAGAAGGGGAACCCACTACTTGAAATAGGGTCAGAGCCCCAAGACATCAAAAAAGCTCAATGCCAGACTGCCATCACCTGCCCCAATGACATTCTGTAATTTCATCAACAAAGCTGCTTGGAGTTCTCATTTCTAATAGATACCATGTGTTGCACACTCTCACCCACTGAAAAAACTCTGTTTGCAATATTCCTGAAGTTTAGTCTAGAAAGTCTCGAAGGACCATGTGCACAGTCTGCTTCCTTCCTCACATCTCATTCTGATCTCCTCTCCTCTGCAAGCTAAGCAGGCCTGGGTCCTTCCTTCATTGCCAGTTTAACACAGTCGTTGGGTCCTCCACTCTCTTAGCTGCTCTATTCTTATTCCATTTGGGTTTCAAAGCTAGTCTCAAAACCGAAGGTATTTACAACTCCAACTAATGTTATTGGTAATATTACTGATAACGTATTACAGATAGATTATCATTTGTTGCTCTTCTCCATCATAGTAGGCAAACTTCAAGGGCCTTAGGAGTGATTATTTAGTGTTCCTGATTACATACTGGGATACATATTAGCCACTATTTAACTCCTACTTTCTGATATGTCTCCAATAGTTGGGAAGGAAATGATAATAATAATAATAATAATAATAATAATAATAATAACTCACATCTACTTTTTTATAAAATCAAAATATATCTTATAAATGTCAAATTAATTTCCAGGCATTTTTTAAATTTAATATGACACCATTCATGAAAAGAACTATTAGCAAGAACTAAAGAGCAAAGAAATTTAATTCAACAAGGACTGGAGGAAAATGCATGTGAAAATGTGTGGAAAATCTCTGTAACACAATAAATCAGACATTAAAAAGAATCACACTGAGAGGGGCTAGGCAAGGGAGCCAGACTCTAAAAGAGATTATTTTTGATTATGTGTCCACAAGGTAAAATGCAGCTATGTAAATAGATACTAAAGAAAGCAGAAAAAGCCAGACCAGTGTCCTGCTTCTTGTATTAAGTGGGCAAATACTACCAGGTCATTATACTTTAGAATCACTGAGAATAGGGAAGGAGAAATGGAAGTGAGGAGAGAAGGAAGGAGAAAGAGGAAGGATTAGATCGGTAACAAAAAACCAAACCTACTTATACAAGTGGATAGAAAATAACATAGTGTGTTTCAATTTTAGTAGCCCATCTAACAACAACCTCATGATTTATGCAGTAATTAGTAGACACCCTCCCTATCTAGATCATCTGATGTGGATTTGAAAAAAATAAAATTAAAAAACCCATAATATAAATATCCTAAAATAAGAAAATTCTAAGAGACATAAGCAGACACCCGAAGCTACCATTGGACCGAGAAAAATATGAAGAACGTAGACTGGCTCTTTTTTGACTCGAGAGTGTGCCTGCTTTGGTCTGTGGAGGGAGAAGTATCTCTAAGTTTGTGCCTCTTGTTTTGTTTTGTTTTCCAGATGATACCATCTGCTGAGAGACTTTTAAAAACAGAAAGAAAAGCTGGTTTAGCAGAGACAAGATGAAGAGCCATCCTTCCTGAATCACAAACAGCAGCAGGTAAAAAAAGGGGAAAGTAACTAAAAGGTCATCTCACACTCATGGCGCTCCGAGTTTGGGTTTCCTCTTTCCTTTGGCCAGGACACCGCAGTCCATGTACATGTTGTTTTCTTTGTTGCATCGAGAAAAGCAGGCGAGCCAAACACCATTATTTTCCAGAAGTTCTGTTTGTTTAGTGCCATGGGAATTTGAGGCCATTATCTAGTACATTTGGAATTATTTTTCAGGGTAACAAAAAAATCTCTATAATGTTTGTGAATTATTTTCTAATTTGATGTTTCTACCAACTTTACTCTTCCAGATGAACTTCAATTGCATCTCCCCACCTTGCCCGTTCACTACCTGAGGCTGCCCTGCACTGACACAAGAATACCACAAACAGAGAAATTTTGAAACATATGAGAATAAGGCTTACCTCAAAATCATATATGTTATATTTGAAAGTTATGAAAAAACTTGGCAAATTTTTCTTATTTTCTGGTCAAATAAAAAGAAGGTCTTCAATCCATCAGATAAAAATGCATTCAATTTACATCTACTATGTGTCCAGAACTATAAGCAGGCACTGTAAGGGACATGGCATTTTTAAACTACAAGATATGGTCTTTGCTCCTACACAGTTTAAAATGTAGCTGAAACAATTTAGAGAGCAATGAAAAGGCAGGCAGAAGGAAGCAAGGTCTCAGGAGGAACAGAAATGCCAGCAAGACCTTGAACCAGTACGATTCTTGCAGAGCAAGAGAGAGGGGTCTCCAGCCCCGGAACTGCAAGATGAAAGGCAGGAGGAGGAACTCAGAGAATTTTCAGGAACACAGAGTAAACCCAAAAAGAAACAAGCAGAGAATGCCAATTAACATGTTAAAAGAGAGCTTCAATTATTTTAATTCTAGGAAGGGGTCTTTTTCTCTGCTCATTAGGGCACCAAGTGCTTTGAATAAATGTATTATTTTTTTTCCTCATTATCTCAAGACCTGCTTCCTTTAATGTATGATTTTTTTTGCTTTTTTTAAATTTATTCATTTTTAGAGAGGAGAGAGAAAGAAAGAGAGAGAGAGACAGAGAGAGAGAAGGGGGGAGGAGCTGGAAGCATCAACTCCTATATGTGCCTTGACCAGGCAAGCCCAGGATTACTTGATTTTTTATTTATTTAATTTTTTTTTGGTAGTAAACTATATGCAGGACCTGAAGTAGGCTTCCTCATGACCAGAGTCGGACCTTCTTCACGGCAGACACCGCACATTGGCAGCACGTGTCCTCGCAACACCTGCCCACCAATTAATTGTCGGAGTGATCAAGGAGGGTGAGACGAAGGGAGCATAGTAGCAAACTGGACTGGGTTTGAATTTTTTTGTTTTAGGGGTTTGGTATGGATTTGCATGTTAGTATTTTATTTATGGATAACATTCTATTAAATTTTTTAACTTCAGTTCCATTGGAAATGGAAAGAATGTGAAAACAAAAACCCATATCTGGAGAGAAGGACAATATGTATCTCATCAAGGTTTGGTATCCCCGAAAGAACTCCCTTCTTTCTTAAGGCAGTATGCCTCTGAGAAGGTACCCTATATTTCTGTGTTCAAATAATATCCTGCAACTTATTGTAAAACGTCTGGTGCTGTTGTTAACTTTGAAATTCCACTTCCATTCTCTTCCTTCAATTGAATCTATGTTCAAGGAAAGCTATGAAACAACCTGAAGACAAGTAAAATGTGTGGACAGAAAAGGGCCCACACGCTGACCCTGGGAAGCTCAGGGGAGGCACGTGGCAGGCCCTACAAACTCAGAGGCTGAAAGCCACTAGATAGAATGGCCCAAACGCAAAATTCCTAACTAGAAGTGGTCATGGTGGGTCCTAGGCCTGTAGCCCCCTTGACAAAGGTCAGTCTGTACCGTAAGTGAGTCAATCTATTGTCTTTTTGCATCTAAGGTAGTATACCTTTGAAACCTCAAGTAATCTTTTCCAGACCCCTCAGGACACACCCTCCACACCAGAGCAAGAATCCACACAACCCCTCATTATTTTCTTGTTCCCCAAATACCATCTCCATGTCCTGTACCCACCAATGTAAAAGAATTGTCACTGTTTTACTTTTTTCCTATTCCAGAGATTTCCCTATTTGCTTTCCCTGCACCCTTAATCTATCCCTAGAGGATTTCATGTAACCCTCCTCATGTCTCCCCCTTTTACTTTGATGTATAAAACAAGCCACAAAATTGCCATTCTCCAGAGCATTTCTCAGTCCATTGAGATTTTGCTTCTCAGCAATTGTGGTCAGTTTGGTTCAAATAAACTTATAAAAATTCTCTAGAGGTTTGGGCCTTTCTTATATGGACAGAGGGAAAATGGAATAACAATAAATATCATGTTATTATCTTTCATATGTCAGATCTTTGCCAAGTACTTCACCTGCATCATCTCATTTTATCCTTCCCACCATCCTATGAGGTGAACATTATAATCCCCATTTTATAAATGAAGACGCTGGCACAGAGAAAGTTTGCGTAATTTTCCCAAAGCGACACTTTAGCAAGTGGTGGACCTAGGATTTCAAGCCTGCCCTTCAGCACCATGAGGAAGGGGTCTCCATGTGGAAGGTCTCTCAATGAGGAAGGTGGAGAAAATAAAAGGGAGAAAGGGCTACAGGAGGGTGTGAAATTAGCATTTAAGGGAGGAACTGAAAAGATGGTGTCGATGTCAAAACAACTGATGTATCATTTTGAAGCAAGTAGGTTAAAGAACTAGAATTAATGAATTAAGAACTGATGAGACATGAAGAACTAATGGGAGATCAAGAAAGTTAAATGCCTGGTCTCAGCTATAAATAGTCTGAGCACCTAAATTCTCTACTTTTATCATAAATTATCTGTTTATGTTCTGCTTAGCATAGCTACAAACAAGCTGGGAAACTGATGGTTTTGCCCAAGAAGGAGAAACGGTCTTTATTTTTACACCTGGGTGGTGACAACCACCTATAAGGAAGTGATACCAATAGCAGAACCAAAAACTAAAGCAATTAAGTTCTCTCAACAATATCATGCTTGTCTTCAAAGGACTTAAATTAGATATCAGGAAGATTTTGTCATTTTTTAGACCACGAGTATTGAGAAGAGACTATTTCTAGTCTAGAATAGAGATTGTGTTGGAGCAGAATGAGGATTTAAACATCACTGCTATAAGAACTTAGGACCTTTCCTAAGGCCCTAAGAAAAAGTGTCTTTCACTGTCACGGGACATTCAGGAACACACAAAAAGGTTCTAGGCACATGTCCATAGGAAAGGACTTGAACTGTAACAACAATGATGTTCAGGCACATTAGAAATATGTCTTCTGGCCTGACCAGGTGGTGGTGCAGTGGATAGAGCGTCAGACTGGGATGGAGAGGACCCAGGTTCGAGACCCCGAGGTCGCCAGCTTGAGCACAGGCTCATCTAGTTTGAGCAAAGCTTACCAGCTTGGATCCAAGGTCCCTGGCTCAAGCAAGGGGTTGCTTGGTCTGCTGAAGGTTCACAGTCAAGGCACATATGAGAAAGCAATTAATGAACAACTAAGGTGTCACAACGAAAACCTAATGATTGATGCTTCTCATCTCTCTCTGTTCCTGTCTGTCTGTCCCTGTCCCTATCTATCCCTCTCTATGACTCTCTGTCTCTGTAAAAAATAAATAAATAAATAAATAAATAAATATGTCTTCTGACACAGTGGATAGAACATCAGCCCAGGATGCTGAGGACTCAGGTTCAAAACTTTGAGGTTGCCAACTTGAGCGCAGGTTCACCAGCTTGAGCACAGAGTTGCCAGCTTGAGCATAGGATCATATCCTTGAGACCCTGCTGGCTGACTTGAGCCCAAAGGTCACTGGCTTAAAGCCCAAGGTTGCTGGCCCAAGGTCACTGGCTTGGCTGGAGCCCCCTGGTCAAGGCATGTATGAGAAAGCAATCAATGAACAACTAAGTTGCTGCAACTAAGAACTGATGCTTCTTATCTCTCCTTTTTTGTCTGTTCCTCTCTTGCTTGCTCACTAAAAAAAGGAAGAAGAAAAGAAAAAGAAGAAGGAGGAGGAGGAGGAGAAGGGGAAGAAATATGTCTTCTAGAAAATCTGAGAGGTAGCCAGATATCAGGGACGGACAGTCATGTCACACAGAGAAGAGCCTTGTAAATGAGGAGAGAGCACAGCATGGTGGGTGAGCAGGAGCCTGAGGACACAGAGGAAAGCGCTAACAGGTACAGTACAAGGTGCTGCACTGACACCCTCCCCCTTTAAAACTTGGTCTCAGTGGTGCCTAAGCCCTTAAACCTAAGCAAAAGGAATTTATTAAAGAATACTTGGGCAGCTCTGTCTTTTGGAATCCAAGACTCAGAATTTTAGCACAATCTGTAAGCCTAAAGAACCATTCTCATTACTAATGCTGTTCAAGACCCAGGGAAACTCTTCACATTTCTTGCTCTGTTTTTGAAAGAAATGACAACTGTATTCAAATACCATGAAGGTTTATGGTGTATGCCTCTGCTAACCTCAGAGACTGACAACACTTCAGAGTGCAGGCAGAATTCCAGCAGCTAAAAGTGCTCATGTAGGGAAAAACAAATTAAATAATGTGTCATAATCTCCAATATTATTACTATAATGAGCATACCATTCACAACAGTTGCATGTGGAAGATGAGGAACTTCTTTCGTGTTCAATGGTTCACGTTACTCTTATATTATATATCTATAAGTTTGTATGTTTAAACTGTACACAAAGATCTAGACCTAACAAGGATGAAGCAAAACATCATTTCTTCACATTGGCTACCAGATGAATATTGAAGGCAAGAGTAGTAATAGTTTATTTTTATAGATATAGTTCAGTGATTTAATTTATATTTAAAAATTGAAGTGCCAGCTCTTTTTTAAAGATTAATTGAAATTTATAATATTCATTGATCTCAGTTTAAATTTTAGTTTTTAATTTCAATAGATTTTTTAATATCATCAAAAAACGAAAGGATTTTTTCAATGTTTATATTTATTTAAATTTATATTTTTAAATGCATTTAAATTTTGTATCCTTTAAATAAAATTACATTTTTTTCATACTTTAGATCATTGTGGTTGAGAACAAGCTATAATCATGATAAAAAATATAAAATAAATAGTCAAGAGGGTGTAAAGTATAGCATGAGAAATATAGTCCATATATAGAATAATATACTAACTGTATATGATGTCAGGTGGGTACTAGTCTTATCAAGGTGATCACTATATTGTACACCTGAAACTAATACAATATTGTATGTCAACTGTAATTGAAAAATAAAAATAATTTAAGAAAACACAAAATAAAAGTCAAAAATTAAAAAGGCTAAAATTTTTTTAAATAGAAATTTTGTTGTAATAAAGGGATATTTGTCAAGAGAAGGGATGAGATATATTTTACATAAGAGTATGTTCAGCCTGACCAGGTGGTGGCACAGTGGATAGAGCGTCAAACTGGGATGCAGAAGGACCCAGGTTCAAGACTCCGAGGTTGCCAGCTTGAGCAAAAAAAAAAGCTCACCAGCTTGGACCCAAGGTCGCTGGCTCGAGCAAGGGGTTACTCAGTCTGCTGAAGGCCTGCGGTCAAGGCATATATGAGAAAGCAATCAATGAACAACTAAGGTCTCGCAACGAAAAACTGATGATTGATGCTTCTCATCTCTCTCCGTTCCTATCTTTCTGTCTCTCTCTCTCTCTCTCTCTCTCTTCCTGTAAAAAAACTAAAAAAATTTAAAAAATGAGTATGTTCACTTGACTTATGCTCTTAAGTATTTAGACTTTTATATATGGGCTTCCATTTTTATTATTCCCCTGGTACTCAAAAATGATGGAAGAAGGCCTGCCAATGCACCCTAAAAAAAGACAGACATATGCAGAAAAAAAATTTAAGAGTGCAAAGTTGTATCTCTAAGACCATAAGTTACTCTGCTGTGTGGATTTTGCCACTTTGCCACTAGAGAGCTTGGTACTATAAATGAAATGGCTGTATCTCTTGATGTCTATTGATGAGACAGCTCCCACCCACCATATGCCCAGGAAAGAGTTAGGCTTTATAAAGGGAGAGCATTTTTCTATTGACCAAAAGGTAAGAAAAACACAGCAGGTCAGAAGGCAGAATTCCAGGCCATGACAACTCAAAGGATAAAGACTCCAGCTCATTAGAGGTCAAGCATGAGTCATATGTGCCAAGCAGAGAAGCCACAGCCACTTCACACGACGAGAGGCCAAGACATCAGCTTTCATGAGGACACTAGCAGCAGCCAGACCACAGGGACAGAGGTCCCCTAAGCAGTGACTGTATGATAAGGGCCCTCTCCACCTCTGTTTTCTGGAAGATTCCCTGAGTAACACAGTAACCATGACAAATCAGGGCCTGTCTCTCACAAGACGTGGCATGCATCCATGGGGTGAGACTACTACTGTGAAAGTCATCTTACCCTCCTGATTTCCATGAGCCTGTGGGAGCTAAGAATTCAGGTTACATAAACATAAATGAAAATATTGTGTATGAATATGATTTATAGGTAACAATATCCCAGCCCTAGCTGGTTGGCTCAGCAGTAGAGCTTCAGTCCAGCAGGTGGAAGTCCTGGGTTCAATTCCAGGTCAGGGCACACAGTAGAAGTGACCATCTTCTTCTCCACCTCTCCCCCCATCTCTCTCTCTCTCTCTCTCTCTCTCTCTCTCTCTCTCTCCCTCCCTCTCCCACAGCCATGGCTTGAATGGTTCACGCAAAGTTGGTCCTGGGCACTGAAGATGGCTCCATGGCCTCACCTTAGGTACTAAAATAGCTTGGTAGTGAGCAAAGGAGCAGTGGCCCAGCCAGGCAGAGCATCACCTGCTAGGGGCTTGCCGGGTGGATCACAGGTCAGGGTGCATATGGAGTCTGTCTCAGCTTCCTTGCGACTCACTTAAAAAAAAAAAATCCTAAGGCCAGTTCCTAAGTATTATAAAACTTAGAAATAAAGACATCATTAAGCAAGATCAGTCCATTAAAAATTTTTTCCTAAATACAATAAAATGTTATTTTAAATTATATTTGGAAATCTGGGATTTTCAACATTTTTGTCTCAAAGTTAAACTTAGAAGTTATTTTAAGAAACCAAAGAATCTCAGGAAACAACTTGGTGAGCTCTAGGTTGGTTCATTTAAGACATAATAGATTTGTTTTATTCTTCTGGGCCATAAATGTCACAGGCACCACTTATCCAAAAGGAATAAACACATTTGAGAGAGACACTCTCCACTCTAAATCAAACACAGCAAAGAAAATGTGTTAGAAAAGGATTTTTTTTCAAAGAACCATAATACTTATCATAATTAGCTTTTTTTCTGGAGGAGCGATTCCATTCTGTTGCAGCAGTCAACATTCCCTTGAAAACAAATGGAAGTTTCTCTCTCTGCATGGGATTATTGCCCCTGAGGGACAATTGTACTAGGGAATTTATCTGCACAAGCCCGGGAGAAAATGGGAGAACTTTCCAGAAGAACATGTATCCTATTCAGAAGAACCTCTAACTTCCTCAGACATATTCAGGTTTTTCCAACACCTGAAATTCCATGCAGGAAACATCCTTTCCAGATGGGTCTCCTCTAGGCCGTTAAAGGAAACTGAGACATAATAGAATTGTCTAATAGTTAACATTTCTTCTCTGCTACTGAGGAAGGTTTTTCTCAGGCCATTTAGATATACTGCTTATCACATGTTTGCTATCCCAAAACTGTTTAAAAGGACTTTTTCAGCTTTCTCTTTTAAACAAATGCCTCCTCTCCATGTAGCTGGAGAAGCAGCCCACATCCCAATACCAGTTCCCCACTTGCAACACAGATGCTGGGGGATTTCCCCACTCACCGCCCCGTTTTGTGGCTCTTATGTTAGCTTGGTCTTCCATTCAGCTGTTCTGAGAGCAGGAACTTTACCTAAAACCAATAAACACCAGTATTTAATGAGCATTTAATTAATGTTTGACATCGGACTATGAGCTTCATGTGAATTATCTCATTTTATCTTTTCACAACACTGAGTTAGGAACAATTATTATGCTTATTTTACAGATGAGGGTGGTGAGGAGTAGAGAGATTAA
The DNA here is from genome assembly GCF_036850765.1 of Saccopteryx bilineata. NCBI lineage: Eukaryota > Metazoa > Chordata > Mammalia > Chiroptera > Emballonuridae > Saccopteryx > Saccopteryx bilineata. The sequence continues at coordinate 73,899,837 of NC_089495.1, read as the reverse complement.
ATAAACCACCCCAAAAATCTGATACCAGAATCTGCACTCTGAAGAATTTTGATTGTATTAATTCTAAGAGGCATATTTTTTCACATTTTAACATCTGTAATGGAAAGTTTATTACAATTAAAACTGGCAGTGATTTTTTTCCCTAATGGTGCATAAAATAACACTGTGGCTCACAATTATGGCATTTTTCTTTTGTACAGTCACCTGTCTTGATCATATTTCATTCCCACCTACGATCTGACCCCATTCTGATACAGAATAGGCATTCAATAATTCCTTTCTTTTTTCTCTTTTATTTATTCCTTATTTCATAGTTGTTTTGTTGTTGTTTTAAGTGAGAGGAGGGGAGATAGAGAGGCAGACTCCCACATGCACCCTGACTGAGATCCACCTAGCAACCCCCGTCTGGGGCCAACGCTTGACCAACAAAGCTATCCTAAGCACCCAGGGCCAACACTCGAACCAGTCGAGCCACTGGCTGTGAGAGGAGAAGAAAGAGAGAAAAAGAGAGAAGGGGAAAGGGAGGGGAAGAGAAGTAGATGGTCGCTTGTCATGTGTGCCCAGACCAGGGATCAAACCTGGGACATCCACACACTGGACTGATGCTCTATTCACTGATTAACTAACCAGGGTCTCAAAAAAGTTTTTGATATAATGAAAATCTCTTGTATCATAGCGAGAGTCTAACAGTTAAAATGTCATAACTTTTCTTTTCTCCAAGTTTTATTGACATATAATTAACATATAATATTGTGTTAGTGTAAGGTATACAACATAATGATTTTATCTGTGTTTATATTGAGAAATGATTACAATAAATTTAATGAACTTCTATCACTTCATATAGTTACAATTCCTTTTCTTGTCATGAGAACTGTTAAGATTTACTCTCTTAATAACTTTCAAATATACAATACAGTATTGTTAAATATAGTCGCCATAATGTGCATTATGTGCAATACAGGACTTCTATCTTTTAACTGGAAGTTTGCACCTAAAGACCACCTTCACCCATGTTGCCTATCTCCAAATTCCCACCTCTGGCAACTAGCAATCTTTGCTCTGTTTCTTTTCTTTTTTTTTAATTCTTTTTCTTTATTTTTTTACTTTTTATTTCTTAAATTTTTAAATTAATTGTGTTAACATGGACTCAAGTGTCCCACTCAATATAACACCCCCCCAACAACTTGCCCCCTATTCAGTCCCTTTGTCCTCCTCCCTCTAATTCTCTTCCTGCATGGAATTTCAGGCATTGGAAGAAAGTATGGTGGTTGCTCAAAAAATTAAGAATAGAACTACCATATGACCCAGCAATCCCTCTACTGGGTATATACCCCTAAAATGCAAAAACATCGGTACGTAAAGAAACATGTAGCCCCATGTTCATCACAGCATTGTCCATAGTGGCCAAGACATGGAAACAACCAAAAAGCCCTTCAATAGAAGATTGAATAAAGAAGATGTGGCACATATACACTATGGAATACTACTCAGCCATAAGAAATGATATCGGATCATTTACGACAACATGGATGAACCTTGATAACATTATACTGAGTAAAATAAGTAAATCAGAAAAAACTAAGAACTGTATGATTTCATACATAGATGGGTTACAAAATTGAGACTCATGGACATGGACAAGAGTGCAGTGGTTACCTGGGGGGGGGAGGAGGGGATGGAGGGGTTGGAGGAGGGGAGGATCATAAAGAAAACCAAATAAAAGATGACAGAGGACAATTTGTCTTTGGGTGATGGGTATACAACATAATCAAATGTCAAAATGATATGGAGATGTTTTCTCTGAATCTATGTACTCTAATTGATCAATGTCACCCCGTTAAAAATTGTCTAAATAAATTTTTTTTTAATTTAAAAAAAAATTAGATATATACAATTTAAAAATCTGCCATACAGTGAGATCGCAAAAAGTGAACCACGATATGGTGATGGACGACTGTAATATTAAAAGCCATTAAGGCAAGTGACTAAGGCTATGCCCTCTGGGCAGGAGCTAATGTAGTGTGTAGAGATGTGATAGGCAAGACCATGCCCTCTGCACAGGGCCCAGTCAGTGTGTGTGTGAAATTATATGTAGATAAAAAGAGCTCCCTGCAAAGAATTTGATGTGATAGTCCCATAGATTAACACCTGTTAGCAGAGACGGAATTAACAATGGACATACCGAATACCATGTCCTGGCCTCAACTTCTCAAGGGTTCCAGAAAACCTACACTTTTTTCTAATGACACCAAGTTTGGTTTCATATGTGCAATTTTAACATTAATAGTACATAATATTTTTGTTTATTTAAAATATGGTTAATATGTATTTTTATTTTTCTTGTCTCTCTTTTTTTATTAAGGGGCCCAATATTTCCTTCTGTACATGGGGTCTCAACCAACCTTATCCACCTCTGCCTGTTAGAAGACATATATCAGAGAGGGTACTTAAGCCAAAGGGCCCCAGAAGCAGTCAGTTATCCAGACTCCATCATTGAACATGGATTGTCTCCATGCCACTCTAAGGACAGCTGAGAGGAGCATGCCAACAGGGACCCATTAAGCTGTACCCAGGCATGCCATAGGATTTGTGAGTAATAAAATGCCTGTGTGATTCTTGCAACTAACTTGTGTGTCGGTCGTGTCTTTCCTCCAGTGGCAATTGGTCTCGATACCAATAAGTAGAATCCTCATAGCTGCCTCAAGAGTAGTCTCGAAGAGGCTGGCAGCCCTGTTGTTAAGCAGGAGTGTCCTACTGCATGAGGAAGTTGAATCAGGGATGCCCAATCAATGTAGGGCTCGGGCTCTACAGGGACACCTCACACAACTCAAGTCCTCTCAACCCTCCCCTGCCAGAGCCCTGGATAATGGCTGTGAATGAGATTTTCTGGGCTCCTTTAAGACGGAGCCTGCATCTTTGAGAGCTCCCATTCCTTTCTTGAAGACAGAAACCTTGGCTCTTTTCACCACCAAATGCAATGTGAGAACCTCTTCTAGGCTCTGTGGCTCTAGGCCGGGGTATCTTTCTGACTGGTTTATTTCACTTAGCATAATGTTTTAGAGATCCACCCATGCTGTCACAAAGGGTAAGATTTCCTTCTTTTTTACAGCCAAGTAGTATTCCTTTGTGTAAATGCACCACTGCTTTTTTATCCACTCACCTACTGATGGACATTTAGGTTGTTTCCAAATCTTGGTTATTGCAAATAATGCTGCATGAACATTGGGGTGTATATATTCTTTCAATTAGTATTTTGGATTTCTTCAGATAAATTTGCAGAAGTGGAATCGCTGGGTCATAAGGCAGTTCCATTTTTAATTTTTGAGATAACTCCATAAGTAGTTCTGTTTTTAATTTTTTTTATGAAAATCCATACTGTTTTTCCATAGTGGCTTCATCAATTTATATTCCTACCAATGGTGTACAAGGATTCCTTTTTCTCCATGTTCAATAATTCTTACATTTAAAAATATGTTAATTTATATACTAGCAAGTAACATGTGGTGTAAGGGAGAAAGGAACAGCTAGTTAGATATTTTGGTCTAAAATATCTCCTCTCCCCTACTTCCTTAGTGACTAAGCACTGATATTTAGCTGGGCCCCTGGCCACCAGGGATGGGGTGTATTTTCCAGCTCCCTTGCAGCTCAGCCTGTTCAGGTGAGTAAGTTCTGGACAATAGGGAGTGAGCAGAGGTGGTGTGTCTTCTGAGAAATGTCTTTAGAGGGTGGAAGTATATCTTACTTTACCCTTCCTCCATCCCACTGCCCGAAACTAGAAGTGATGACCAAAGCAGTGGTATATCTCTGGGACCATGTGAATAAAGGCTGTACCTTAGGAATTTTGGAGCAGAGAGCAGGGAGTGATCCAGACCCCTGATAACTTGGAGATACACTGTATCAGCCATGGAAGGTTTTCCTTTTAACTTTTTACATAAGAGAAAATACTATGTGCATTTATACAACTTTAAATTTAAGTTCTCTGTTATATACCAATAGATGTAATCTTTTCTGATACAGAATGTGGTACCTAAAGAGTGGGGGTTTCCGAAACTTCCCATGAAACTTGCAATTGTCTGCAAGTAACCTAGAAAAATATAATGTCTAGAGCCCCTTCTGAGTCCTGGAGCCATAATTAACCATGTGAGCTAATCTGAATCCAAATCTTGCGCTGAATTCACGGGCCACACAGGGAGTCTCTCTCGCTTGCCCTTTCGGGCCGATACCAGGCCTCTCAGGTCTCTATTTCCATTGACCAAGTTGCCTTGTGGTTTGAGTGTAAATGTTAGGATGTCCCTGGTAGTTTATTATAGGACCTTGTTATCTGGCACAAGAGTCATGAGCATGTAGGCATATTTATGATTCAGACCCCAGAATATTTCATGTACACTATGCTCAGACAAAAAAGACAAAATAACGAGGTGACGTGTTGTATGATAGATGAATGGGCTCATCACATTTGCTTCCACTCTTTTCACACAGGAACAGAGACCACATCACATGCAGTCCTTTCCATCCCATTACTCAGCGCCCCCGTGTATCTATCCAAGCGGGCCACGGTCCCACGCCAATCAACATTTGCAGCTCCCTTACACCATCCTTTCAAATAGATTTGAGCAGATGGATTCATCTATTCCAACATCTTTTCTGGACCCACAAAAACTTCCCAGATGCCCCGCCACCCCTTCCTTTATTGCCACTGATGATAGTTTTGGTACAATCCATGTAACTTTGCTCTTGTAAAAAAAAAACTAGACTAAAACATCAAGTGTAAATATAATGAAAATGACCTGGAGTGGCCCTTATTTACATATTATAAACAAACAAATCCTTCTAACTAATCTTTGAAATTATACTGCAATATCTATTTAAAGGTAGCAATTTCATTTTAGTCAAAGCCAAAACACAAATTTCCCATGGTACCACAATGCAAATCTGTGATGTCTATGGGAGGCTCACTTTCCAGCTCTGGGTTTCTGGGACTTTCAAAGCATATAGTGCACACATGCCCTAGCACCTCCAAATTATCCAATTATAAATTCGCATTGATGAAGGTTGTTGTCAGGTGGAGTTTAAAGACAAGCAAACAAGATGACAAATTAAACCTCATTTACATAAACTTCCATCACCTGTTGTGGCCCTGCTGGCCCAATGGACAAACTTCAGGGAGTATGGCGGATAAAATGTCAGAGCCAGCTTTCATTTGACCTCCGTGTCTTATATCACCCTCCTGCTCATTACTGGAAGCTCTCTCTGAACCTCTACTGGCTTAGTTCTTGAGACTTACAGTCTTCACCTCTGTTCTTACTGATCTTGCTTTGTCCTAATTTAATTAACTTATTACAACTCACATTTTTCCATCTTCAGCAATACCCTCCATCCTTTTCTGTCCCCAAAAAAGTAACTTACACCTTCAGATTTTGAAATGTGTTATCTTTCCCACCACATTGTCCCTCCTACCTACCAAACAAACTCCCCACCCTCATCAGGACAGCCACCAATCCTTAAGAGATGGGAAGGGCAGATGCAGAGGTATTGCCATAGACTCAAAGTAAACTAATAAATCCCAGTCTGCGTATATAAACAACCCATCTGTCCCCCATGAGACTTAGAAGCCAAAGAGGCTTAAGCAACTATAATCCAATGATGCTGAAGTCTAGATCACAAGGCAGCGTGAGTGAATCAGAGACTTGAGATCACCTCGGAAAGGCAGCTAAACCTGGAGTCCTCATGGCTGCCCTCACTTCAGTGAGGTTTCCCCAGCAATCCCAAGAACACATGTAGAGCCCTGGCCGGTTGGCTCAGTGGTAGAGCGTTGACCTGGCGTGCAGGAGTCCTGGGTTCGATTCCCGGCCAGGGCACACAGGAGAAGCGCCCATCTGCTTCTCCACCTCTCCCCCTCTCCTTCCTCTCTGTCTCTCTCTTTCTCTCCTGCAGCCAAGGCTCCATGGGAGCAAAGTTGGCCCGGGCGCTGAGGATGGCTCCGTGGCCTCTGCCTCAGGCACTAGAATGGCTCTGGTTGTAACAGAGCGACGCCCTAGATGGGCAGAGCATCATCCCCTGGTGGGCATGCCAAGTGGATCCCAGTCAGGCGCATGCAAGAGTCTGTCTGACTGCCTCCCCGTTTCCAACTTCAGAAAAATACAAAAAAAAAGAACACATGCTGAAGCCTCAACCCAGGATCCAGTAGGGTTCTGCATTAGAGCCCTCCAGAGGGATAGAACCAATAGAAGATATATAGAGAGATATAGTTATAGATATAGATATACCTAGATATAGATATAAAAATATTTATTTTAAGTAGTTGGTTCAAATAATTGTAGAAACTGGCAAGTCCAAATTCTGCAGGACAGACTAGCAGGTTGGACATTCCAGCAGGATTTTCTGTTGCAGTCTTGAGTCCAAAGGCAGACTGGAAACTGAATTCCTTTTTTTCTGGAGACCTTAGTTTTTCTCTGAAGACCTTTAACTGATCAGAAGAGGCAGGGTAGTCTGCTTTACTCAAAGTGTACTGATTTAAATCTTAATCACACCTGAATAAAAAAAATACCTTCACAGCATTTTTTAGATACCTCTTTCACCAAACAACTGTGCATCATAGCCTAACCAAGTTGACACATAAAATTATCCACTACATGTTCCAAGAAGCCTGGACTCCCCACAGGATTCTCCACGCACTACCCCCTATTTTCCAGGCCAATGGGAGCTGATCCATCCTCCACAAGCACAATTAACTCTGATGGTCCCATCCCAAACACGGGTGATGGACCCCAAAGACCCAGAGACTCTTCAGCCACCCCAGACCCCCAGGCTGGTCTCTCCTCTCCAGCGCATCATCGCCTGTCTGAACATGGAGAGCAGGGCTGTGGTTCCCGGTGCCTTTGTATCCTGACAGAACTCCTCACCTCACCACTGTCCCAAGCAGAAGAGTTTATTCACCTCTCAAATACTTTCAGGCTGTTTCTCTTGAACATCCAAACAAAACATTCTTAAATATTTATGTACTACTTAGAGATCCCTAGGTTGGTATCATTTTAGTGAAAAAAAAATTAGACATTTTTACTGTATCAAAATTTATACATACAGAAAATATGTTCATTTACTCTCTAAGCTTAATTTCCCTTTTCCTGCCTTTGATAACAGAAATTATAGCAGTGAAAAAACACAGATATAAGAAAATACATTCCAGGCTCAGGAGCCCCATGAACTGGGCCCCGGAAGCCACAGAGCAAGTCACGGGGGAGAGTACGCAGGAAACAAAACAAGAGGAAAGGCAAGTGGAGCTCACGCTTCCCCACCTTCGGCTGCACTTTTATCCGCAGAGGGTTCATACCCAGGGGGCCATAAAGAGCTTTGAGGTCTAGGGAGAGGAATGGCATTCAGCGGTGTTCAAAACAAAATATAAACAACAGTATTACCACAAGGGATTACATTTTTCAAATACTTATTCATTCTGTAATAAGACAATTTCAAGCAACTGCAGCATCATAAAATGGGTTATGCAGATTCTTGTAGCGCTGGATAAATTAAATTAGTTCCTCTATTCTAGGGACAACAGATTATTCAAATGGTGATGGACAGCTGCAGACAGCACCCAAGGAGCCTTGAGTTAAATAAGGAAGTGGCCACCATTTCGGCTTAATGCTGATCTGCTCCCTCTGCTAAGAGGGAAGCTGAGCAGCGTGAACAACTAATGTTATCTGCCCTGTTACCATTGTTATTAACATTTACCAAGCATCAAGGTTACACTAAAAGCTTAGCAGAGACTAAAACTGTCCAGTGGGTTCTTGGCCTAATTTCAGCCCCAATATGTCAACAAATATCGACCACCAAAAATCTATAGCAAGAGGGGGCAGACCTGCCTCACCAGACAGAACTGCCTGATTGCTCAGCAGGAAAAAAGAAGTAGCCAGAAAAGAACTTGAAAGAGGAAAGCAGATCTTTGAAAATGTGTCATTTTTTTCTTTACCCATTGACCGCTTTTAAAGGCCTTTTTCAATGAAGGGGTAGTTATTTACAAAAATGACTCCCAGTTTGCTAAAGGAAAGACCTAAAAATTATAAAAGATTTCTTGTGGAATAGAGAAGGCTTTGATTTCTGGGGCATGAAAACGCTGTAATCACTGGCAAAAGGGAAAACTAACAATAGCCCGGTCCCACACCTTGAGTCTGCTCCTGTTTCACAGAAGGTCATTTTGCCTTAAGTCAACTTCCTGGTGTTCTAGCTGGTGACTTTAAACAATTCACTTAAATTTGTGTCTCGGACCCCTCATTTATAAAGTAGAGAAAGCAATCAAACCAACCTGAAAGGGTTGCTGTGAAGACTAAGTGTGAAACACTTAGCACATGTAAAACAGCCAGCACACCCTGGCCAGGTAGCTCTGTTGGTTAGAGCATCATCCTGACGTACAGAGTTTGTTGGTTCGATCCCCAGTCAGGGCACATACAGAAACAGAGCGATGTTCCTGTCCCTTTCTTTACCTCCCTTCCTCTCTCACTAAAATCAATAAATAAAATTTAAAAAGAAATAACAATCCAACACAGTACCTGGCATAAAGCAGGTGCTCAACAAATGTTAACTATAATTATGTATATAATGTAAGAGCACTTCACAAATTGTCAAGTACGACACAAATGCAGGTTACTTGTATGACATGGTTACAGAATCAGTTTATAATTGCTTCCAAATAATGTATTCTCTCCCTGTAAACAAACCCACATGACAATAGTTATCTTGATATTACGAGTTTTCTGTCTGACTAAAGAAGTCTGGTTTAAGCTGCCACCAAAGCTCCAAAAGAATTTTATTAGACTGGCCATCTAATTTCCCCTTATCTGCTCCAGCCACAATCAATAGGCAGCAGCCCTCACTGCTTTATGATCCCAAGCAGCCTCCAGCTCTCCCAAATCTGCTACCATCTGTGTAACTGCATTGATGGACAGCCCCACATAGGGGCCCAAGATAGCCACAAGTGACCCAAAAAAGGTTGACGGGGCGCTAGCAAGGATAAAGTCCCATATTTTTGCCGTAAACACTTCCTCGTCTGGCCCATGGGACCCAGGATTGAAAGCAGCATTCTTCATACCTAGTTCTTGAAGGACCTTTACTAACTCACTGTAGCACTGCCACCGACTCACTGCCCCTGGCAATTCTCCAGCATTCTGCCAGACCATACGAATGGCAGCCATCACCCATTCTAATAGGGTATGGTCTCCTGGGTTGCCATGGCAGTTCTGAAGATGCTGCCTCAAGGAGGAGTGTGTGGTAATGGCAGCCAATTTCTCCATCTATGCTCCGGAGAGCATGATGCCACCCACCCCTATGTCCCATAATTGTAGTAACCAGGCTACCAGGGATTCAGTAGGTTTCTGCCAGAATTGTGCCCCCAACTCCATCAGCTCTGCCTGGGTATAGGGCCGGACCACAGAGTGTTCCATTACCTGGGCAGGAGGCTGTGGCTGCCCCTGAGGGACTCATTGCTGCTGGATTTTTACCTTCTTGGCAACCACTGGTTGGGCTCTCAGTATGCGTATGGCAGCTTCAGCCTGAGCCTTCTCATCCTCAGAAGAGGAGTTGGAAGTGTCTGCTCCCACTGACTCAAAGACAATCCACCAGCACAGATGCTGCTGCTTCTTTGGTGACCGTTTAGGCTCCTGTGGCTGCTGGCCTCTGGCCAGAAGCTGAGACTCAAGCTCTTGCATCCACAGTTGTTTCTCCAATAACTTTCAGTGCAAATGTTCAGCTTCCAGGGCAAACTGCAACTCGCGAACCTATAATTCCTTCTCCAGTGCTCATTCCAATGCCAGCGTTTTCTGCCATTCAATTTGCAATTCATCCTGAAGCTTTCGACCTTGGGCAGCTTCTCGCACAGAACTCCTGGTTTCCCGTTGAGTAAAAAACACACAGCCACGGCCCCTAAAAGAACAGCAACCAGTCCTCTACCATGCACCTCAAGGGTAGTGGCTCCATATCAATCTGATCCAAATCCTGCTGACTACGCCAGATGTAAGGCCAGGGGCCACCATCGTGTCCATTCATATGCAGGTTCTCATTGAATCCGGGCAGACTGTAAAGAAATGGCAGAGTTGGAGGATGGTGGGCCATTTTGTTTATTGGTGTCTCACCAAGACAGGCAAGCCACAAGAAAAGCCAAAGAGAAGGCAGAAAACCTGCTTTTTCCATAGAGGGCCATGGATCAGGGAGGCCTCTTCAATGCAGATAGCAGGATCTGAAAGAGAGCGAGAACCCCTGGTCTGCTCCATTTTATAGTGTAGAAAATTAAAGCCTTTAAGCTAATATACAAAGCCACTTATCTGAGGCATAAATGGGATTCCTCATAACAGTGCACCACCTTCTATCATGCAACAGTCAAGGGTGGGGGGAAAAGCTTAGTTTTGAGAAGACCTTAGTATTAGAAGGGAGGGAAAGGCTTAGTCTTAAAACTAAGCCTTAGGATATAAAGACTTTGCCAGCTTGCAGCCTGGCTCCCACACCCAAAGTGAGCAAATATATATATCATATTTACAAACTTATTTGACCAACAGGAGCCCACCATGGAACAGCAGAAATTATGTAGTCCCCCCTGTCGCCTTTCTTTCTTCTCTCCCTCCTCAGCTCAGCCCCTCAAATGGAGTTCTTGGTCTTCACACAGAGCTAGACACAGACAGGCAGCCTACTGGGAAGTGTAGTCCCATGGACAGACCACATGAATTCAAATGCTGTGTGACTTTAAGAAAGTTACTTTACCTCTATGTACCTCAATTTCCTCATCTGTTAAATACAGATAATGGTAATGCTTAGAACAATGGTCTGCTGTAAAGATTGAATGTGATAGTGTATATAAATATATTATATTGAATATATAGGTGATTAATAAAGATTTGCTGTTAGAATCAGCATCATCTCTCATTATCACACATATCCCTCTTTCTCCTAAGAGCATTCACCCACAAGTGTGAGAGGTCATCGTTTCTGTGAAACTGCCAACTCTTTTCTATGGCAACTGGTAACACTAAGTGACAGGAGAATAAGAGGATGAAAGCAGATGGGTCACAAAGTCACTGCACCAGAGGCCTGAATTAGAATAACTCACATGCATGAAAGAGGTCTAGCACTGTGGTGCTGAGTGGGGAATGAAAGATGATACTCTTGAAGTCGCTGATATTTAACATTTAGTGCAAGAGAACATTCTCTAGGATTGACTCATCTGAACTTCAGGCCCAAACGCCTAGTTTTACAGATGAAGAAAGGAGGGCCCAGCAGTAAATAAATGACTTGCCCAGTGAGCTCACATCAGCAACAAGAACCCAAGTTTGCTAATGTCTAGTTCAGAGCTCCTCCACAAGCCCCTGGATTGCTGACAAGTTATACAAATGCTGATTCAGGCTGTCAGAGCAGAGAGAGGCAGGCTCAGTGCTGGGTCTCACTGGAGACTATTAGAGCTGCATCTAATGATAAGCTAACATATAGCCCTTCCCTTCCTCATTTCCATCTTGGTCAGTTCCTCTTCGCCTCCTAGGTCCCAGCCAGCCTTGCAAGAGAATTAAAAACAGCACTAGTGTGGCTTTAGCATTAAAAACAGGTCCCTAAAATCAAAGCCCTTCTCCTGCCTGTCTCCTCTCTCCTTTACACGCCCATGGATCTTCTCTGTTTGGGTCCTTTCCATCTAGACCCTTTGATCACTAGCCCTATGGACCCTCCCTTGGAGCTCTTATCTCCCTGCTTATCTTTTTTTCACCCTTTCCCCCTTAGCTCCGGCCTTCTGCATGAAATGACTCTCTTCCCCCTACGCCATCCTTGTTACCTGGCTATTGCCTCCCTCCTCTCCTCACTTGTAAATCTCAATTTCAGCATCTCCAGCTCAGCATCTTTCTGAATCACTCCCACCCACTGCCCAGATAGGATTCAAGCATCTCCCTTTCTAGTTCCCAAATGTGTATTTCTATCCTTGCACTTAACACACTTTACATTTCTGCTTCCATAGTACCTAGAGGCCAGTGACCATCTGCCCTCACCTCCCAGGGACAGAGCGCAGTGCCTGGACCCATTTTAGTTTGCCAACAAATACTTATTTAATGAATAACACAAGTAAAATATGCTTCAACTATTCCATTTAGGTAAAACTGTCATTGTTTGCATGTCAGTGACTTAAAATCTTTTCACGGGTTTCTTAACTAATGAAACAAGCAACTCCTGTTCTTTCTTCTCCTGACTCTGTCCATACCTCCTCTCTTAGGACACCCTTTCTCTTCATTCTTTTTCTTCCAAAATCTATAATTTCAGAATGAACCTTTCAACTCAGAAGGTTAAGAGAGACTTGAGGTCACAATGTAGAATCATTGCCTAATTGGGCAGAAGAATTCTTGCCATGATAAATACAAGAACTGATGGGAGTGAGCCTCCTTGCACACAGCATGCGTGCTGCAGCAGAATGAAGGTGCACTTGAAAGCCACACCTCCACACTCAGCACCACTCCCTCAGCTGGACACTTGTGCTATCCAAGATGCAAACTAGGTTGCCCAGTGCATTCCTTCTTCTAGCTTCCCTACTGCTTTTCTCCTCCAAACTCCAGCCCCGCCTACTCATTCTCATGCACAGCTGCTGTGACCTTACTGACTGTTTCACTGGAAAGACAGAATCCACCCAAAGGGAATTCCCATGAGCTCGCCCCTCCACACACACCCTGTGCCTTACATTTGCACCTTTAGGCTCTACTTCTCTGCTGTGAAAGGCTAACTCTTCCACCTGCATACTAGATCTCTTCTCTAGAACAGGTCCTCAGTTACTCCCTCTGTCTCCGGCACCATCAGCTTTTCCTTCCTATAATGGATTGCCCATCAGAATCAATGTGCTTTTTCCTTTCCATCTTAAAAAAAGAAAATCTCCCCAGTTATCTTTCTGTTGTCTTGAATCCACTCCAGTCACACTTTTATCCTGAGCACTTCAGCGAGGCCCCCAGGGCCCTCCATATTGCTGAAGAGATGGCCCAGTCTCTGGCTGTGTCTCCTTGACATTTCTGTAGCATTTGAGGCAGTGATATCTATCTTCTCCTGACATTGCCCTCGCTGGCTTTGAGGATACCCGAGCTCAGTCTGAAGTCTCTTTATTCTCTATACTCATTCTCTTAATAATCTCATCTAAATTTACAGCTTAAAATACCTTTATTTTTCTCATGCTGATGACTTCTAAAGAGGCATCTTAAAGTTCTCATGTCTAAAGCTGAACTCTTGATATATATACCCCAAGATTAGGTCCTTTGCTAGTTCATTGCAAGTAATTCTATCAGTTGCTCAGGCCAAAACTCTTGGAATATACCCCACCTCAGCTCTGTCAGCAAATTCTATTGACTCCACTAATTTTTTGCCTTCATCAGCATCTTCTACTATTATTAAAAGGTTCAAAGCTTCACACAACTATAAAAATTTGAAAGGAGCCACAAATGCTATCAAGAATACCACTGAGGCCCTGGCCGGTTGGCTCAGTGGTAGAGCACTGGCCTGGCGACGGAAGTCCCTGGTTCGATTCCCTGCCAGGGCACACAGGAGAAGCGCCCATCTGCTTCTCCACCCCTCTCCCTCTCCTTCCTCTCTGTCTCTCTCTTCCCTTCCCTCAGCCAAGGCTCCATTGGAGCGGAGGTGGCCCGGGTGCTGGGGGTGGCTCCATGGCCTCTGACTCAGGTGCTAGACTGGCTCTGGTCACAACAGAGCGACACTCCGGATGGGCAGAGCATCACTCCCTGGTGGGCGTGCCGGGTGGATTCCAGTCGGGTGCATGTGGGAGTCTGTCTGACTGCCTCCCCGTTTCCAGCTTCAGAAAAAAAATAAAAAATAAAAAAAATTTAAAAAAAGAATGCCAAAGGACCCAGAAGACCCCAAGAAAGAGTCACACCTCAGCTCGACCCTCAGAGTCCTGCTCATTCCCTACCTCCCTGATGCTTCTGCCCTACCCCATATCAGCTAATATTAGTTAACATTTTGTTTTGAAATAATACCATATTCCCAGTTAGTGGCAAACATAGTACTGAGATCTCACATATCCTTCACCCAGTTTCCATCAATATTATATCTTATATAACCATAGCACAATATCAAAACCAAGAAATTAGCAGTGTGTTTGTGTGTATAGTTCCATGTCATTTAATCATATGTGTAGATTTCTGTAACCACCACTGCAATCAAGATACAGAACTACCATATTCCATCAGCACAAAGAACTTTCTTGTGCCGTGGCTTTATAATTGTATCTACCTCTCCTCATCCCTAACCTTTGCCAACCATTAAACTGTTTTCTATCTCCTTAATTGTGTCATTTTGATAAGTGTCATATAAATAGAACCATATACAGGAGTCCCCCTTATCCACAGGGAATAATACATTCCAACAGTCCCAAAAAACGTCTAAAACAGCAAACAGTACCTAACCCTTAAAATACTGATTCCGCCTATACATACATATCTGATAAATTTTAATTTATAAGTTAAACATGATAAGAGATTAACAACAATAAATAATAAAATAAAACAATTATAATAATATACTGTAATTAAAGTTGCGTGAATATAGTCTCTCCCTCTCTCTCTTTCTCCCTCTGTCTCTCTCTGATAACCAATCTGATAACCAAGACGGTTCCTAAGTGACTAACAGGTAGCATGTACAGTATGGATACACTGGACAAGGGGATGAGTCACATCCCGAGGGAAATAAAGCAGAATGGCCCAGGATTTCATCACCCTACTCAGACGGCATGCAATTTAAAACTTATAAATTATTTCTAGAATTTTCCATTTAATATTTTTATATAGCTGTTGACTTTGGGAACTCTGTGGAAAGTGAAGCCACAGATAAGGGGAAGGGGCTTACTGTAGTAGGCAATCTTTTGAGATTGGCTTTTTTTCACTCAGTATAATACCCTTGAGGCCCGTAGAAGTGGGCCATTTTTGTTCCATTTTTATTGTTATATAGCAAGTATTCCATGGCATCGATATTCCTCATTTGTTTAGCCATTCACTTATTAGAGGACATTTTGGTTGTTTCCAGTTTTAAACTATTACTTTACAAATAATCCTGTACAGGTTTTTGTGTGAAGATAATGTTTGTTTCTCTGAGGGACCTGCCCAGAAGTGCAATTACTAGGTGTCAGGCCGGTGGCAGAGGCCATGGTCATGCAGGTTTTCACTGGATTCAGGCTGATCATAAAGAAACTGTGGAGCTGGAGGATGGTGGGCCATTCCGTTAATTAAAGTCTCTTAACTGCAGACAAGGAAATAGGCAGGGAAGACCACTTCCTTCTCACTCAGGGCTCCCAAAGCCCCAACTCATTCTCCAGACTCTCTCTGACTCACAGGCCCCCCCACCAGCCTCAGCAGGGAGCCCAAGCCCCAACTCAGTCTCCAGTTCCACAACCCAGACTCCTTCTCCCTCTCTCCTGAGAAAACAGGCTAGGAGAAAAACCCCTTCTCCAGCAAACAATTGGCCCTCCCAAGCAGGAATGCAAGCCGCAATTTGAAATCTGCCGCCCTGAGGGCAAGCACCCGCAGCATTCCATAGACAGTACACACATGGCACTGCCCCAATGCAAGTGAGAAAATATAAAAAAAACATTTATTTACCCAACAGTCCACCCCTTTTGCTCACTTCACAATCTACACCACAGGTATGTGTGAGGAATGAGGTACATTACATAAATAAACAAACTATAACAATAGCATGTTATACAATTGCAACAACTATAAAGGTGCCTTTCACAATGTCTTCCTGAGCATTTTGCCCAAGGCACAAACTGGAGGCTCATCTCTAGCCTGCTACTTTATGGTAGGTGGGAGGGCCTCAGGGCTGTGTCCATGGAGACCTTAAAGTGTCCTTGGTGCTTCTCTCCAACTGAATGAAAAGCTTCCCCATGCACCAGGGCCTCCACAAGGCCTCCCCCTCCCCCATCAGGGTCTCTCATACTATGCAAAGGTGGCATGTCCATCCAACAAGGGAGCCGGTGCCCCCCTCTGGTTGCAGTCCAAGAGTCAGTCCATGATAGACGGCCCAGCTGTCTGTGCAAATGCCCAAGGTAAAGGTCCATTACAGGCAACTGGGTTCACACAGGGCCTCAGGCCTTTTGCCTCATCCTGTAGTCATGGCAGCTCTGAAGGCAATGCCCCAAGGAGCAGGGCATGGCAATCAATGGAGGCCAACCTCTCTATCTCTGCTCCAGAGAGCATGATGCCATATACCCTTATGTCCTATAATCATAGCGAGCCTACCAGGGGCTCAGTAGGTATTTTTTGTTGCTGGACGACAACTGGCCAGACTCTGAGTGTGCGAACGGCAGCTTCAGCCTGAACTTCCTCATCCTCAGAAAAGGGGCTGGAAACATCTGCTTCCGCTGACTCAGAGCCACTCTGCCAGCACAGCTCGATCTTCAGCTCCTACGGGTGCCGGCTCTCGACCTGAAGCTGAACCACAGTTGTTCCTCCAACAACGGTCTCTGCCAAGTTCAACTTCAGGGCAAACTGCAACTCATGAACCTGTAGATCGCTCTAGTTCCAGGCACCGTCAGTGCTCAGCAGTTTTCCAATCCGGTCAGCCTCTTTCTCCAGTTCACTGGTGTCACTCAATTTGCAGCTCATTCTGGAGCTCTCAACTTCAGGCAGCCTTTCACAGGGCTGTAAAAAACAGCCAGCCCAAGGTCCCCAAAAGGACAGCCAAGGGGAACCATACAGTGCAGAGCAATGACCAGTCTTTTACCCCACTCCTTAATGGTGTCAGCAGCTCCATACCAATCTGACCTGAACCCTGTTTGCTATGCCAGGTGTAAGGCCCATGGCAGAGGCCATCGTCATGTGCATTCTCATTGGATTGGGGCAGACAGTAAAAGAAGAACTCTGGAACCAGAGGATGGTGGGTCATTCCACTTATTAAACTCTTATAATGGCAGATGAGTAATCAGACAGGGAAGACTACTTCCCTCTCACTCAGGGCTCCCAAAGCCCCAGCTCATTCTCCAGACTCTCCCTGACTCACAGGCCCCCACCAGACTCAACAGGGATCCCAAGCCCCAACTTGGTCTCCTGTTCCACAACCCAGACTCCTTCTCTTCTCTGGACTCCTTCTCTCTCTCTCTCTCTCTCTCTCTCTCTCTCCTAAGCAGAACAGACAGGGGGGTTGCGGGACCCCCTTCTCCAGCAAACAGTCGCCCCTCCCAAGCAGGAAAGCAATCAGTAATTTGCAATCTGCCGCCCTGAGGGCAAGCACCGCAGCCTTCCATAGACCATACACACATGGCGCTGCCCCAGTGCAAGTGAGCAAACTTAAAAAGTATTTGTTTACCCAATACTAGGTATACTAGATCACATGATTAAATGCATGTTTAAGGTTTTTTGTTTATTTTGTTTTAGGTACTGCACAAGTACTTTCCAGAGCAACTGCACCATGTTACATTCCAGACTGTTTCCAGAATCCAGCCACTTCTCAGCACCAGGTCAGCACTCTGATCCCAGTTGCTGTCTTTTATCTATTGCCTCTAATTTGACCCATGTCCTCTCCCTACCCCTTCAATCTATTCAATCCCAATGATCCTTGTAAAACAAAAATCAGCTTGTGGTATTCCTTTGTCTGAGACTATCCAGTAGCTCCTCATGCCCCCAGAGTAAAACCAAACTCCTTTCTATAATCAGTAAAATGTGGCTTTTCCCTGCTCTCTCACTCTATTCCCAATTACTCTCCCCACCACTCACTCCTCTCAGCTATGACAATGGCCCCCACCCCCGCTCTGCTCTAGGTGTGCCAAGAACTCTCATATCCCCTTGGCACTTGCTGTGCCTCTGCCTGCAGTGCCCTCCCACACAGATCATTCCCACACTCCTTTAGGTCTTTCCCAACCATCCCTCTCAGTGAGGCTGTCCTAGCCACCGACCTCATTACCAACCTTCCTGCCTCATTTTTCTTCTTAATATACAGTGTGTCTGTAAAGTCATGGTGCACTTTTGACCGGTCACAGGAAAGCAACAAAAGATGATAGAAATGTGAAATCTACATCAAATAAAAGGAAAACCCTCCCAGTCTCTGTAGGATGATGTGGCAGCATGTGCACATGCACAGATGATGACATAACACCGTGTATACAGCGGAGCAGTCCACGGCCATGCCCGTAGAGATGTGGATGATACAGAGGAAAGTTCAGTGTGTTCTGTGGCTTGTTAAATTCAAATTCGTGACCAAAGTGCAATGTGAATATCAGTGCATTTATAAAGAAACACCACCACATAGGAATAACATTACTTGATGGGATAAGCAGTTGAAGGAAACCGGCAGTTTGGTGGAGAAACCCCATTCTGGTAGGCCATCAGTCAGTGACGAGTGGGATAGCTACCTAAGGAGCCCTAAAAAATCTATGCATGAGCCCCCATCGAACTGCACTGAATAGGTGTGAAACTGGTAGAGTTTTCCTTTTATTTGGTACAGATTTCACATTTCTATCGTCTTTTGTTGCTTTCCTATGACCGGTCAAAAGTGCACCATGACTTTATGGACACACTGTGTTATCATTACCTAACACGCCACATATTTTATTTATCTTCATTATTATCTCTCCCCCTTCAATAGAATGCAAGCACCTTGAAAACAGGGATTTGTGTCTGTTTTGTTCACTGCTGGAATCCAGGGTCTGGAATAATTTCTGACACATAAAAGATGCTCAATAAACCTACCAGTCAGTGCTGCAGTGAATAGAGCATTGGGCTGGGATGCAGAGGACCCAGGTTTGAAACCCCGAGGTCACTAGCTTGAGTGCCAGCTCATCTGGCTTAAGTGTGAACTCACCAGCTTGAACCCGGGATTGCTGGCTTGAGAGTGGGATCATTGATATGACCCTATGCTCGCTGGTTTGAGCCCAAAGGTCACTAGCTTGAAGCCCAAGGTCACTGGCTTGAGCCAATGTTGCTGGCTTGAGCAAGGGGTCACTCATTCTGCTGTAAACCCCCCCTCCCCTGTCAAGGCATATATGAGAAAGCAATCAATAAACAAGCAATCAACAAACAACTAAGATGCTGCAAGGAAGAATTGATGCTTCTCATCTCTCTCCCTTCCTGTTTATCTGTCCCTATCTGTCCCTCTCTCTGACTCTCTCTGTCTCTGTCAAAAACAAAAGGATGCTCAATAAATATGTTTTAAGTGACAGAATGAATAGATGAGTAAACAATCACTAACTAGAAAAATATGATGGCCAGCATTTCATATTTGTTGATAATGTCCCTGTGAAGAAGTTCCATTCAGAGAAAATTTAAATGGAGCCTAGAACAAAGAACCAGAAGGAAAAGATTCCTGGAAAATAATGACAACTAGATATTTATTTATAAATGGGCATGTCAGTAGTGTACTGGGGCAGAATCCTTGTGTTTTTGCATCACGAGAACAAACGTCTGGATCTGCACCAGTTCTAAGATGTCGTACTGGAACACACAGCTCAGGAAGCTACACAGGAAGCTGCAAGTTCATTCTCTGATGACCTGGAGAATGAGGACACGTACGATTTACATGACCCTTTGGTTGTCAGGCCAAACACAAAGACAGAATCCTTCACCCCTACTATGACTGTTTCTCAAAGCCTGAAAGAATAACATCTCACCTCATTACCCATAGCATTACATTTTTAAACCAATCTTATGCTTGGTGCAAGAGAGGATGAACCCAAAACAACAAGCAACGAGTTCACGGAGGGTATAAGAAAGGTCAAAACCAGTGAGGAGAGCTTGTTTACAGGCTGACGGTTTCCAAGCCATGGTAGAAAATAATTGTACCATCCTAGAAAAAAAATTCTGAGTAGGCTAATTTATATTTTACTTATAATCACAATTGCTGGGATTTTTTTGTTTGTTTGTTTGAGTGCTTGCTATGAAAATAACCAACAACACTGGAAGTTAGATACTATAATGGGCTCCGGATTACAGAGTTTTAGTAATGTGTCCAAAAACACACAGCCAGTGAACGAGGCCCCCTGGGTTTGAATGTAGGCCACCTTGCTCTACAGCTTGTGTTCTTCACTTTGCCTCTCCACTTTGTACCAACATTGCTACAATGTTACCCACCCCCGCTCTGCTCTCCTTAAATGTTTGAAACCACCCCAAGGAGGTAACTGAAGAGGAAACTGAAGCTTTGCAAGGTGAAGGAAGTAGCTGAGCAATGGTAGAGAGGGTTTCAGACACAGGTTGGCCTGACTCTTACAGCCCATCTGTGCCACCTCGTCTGGCTTTGGACCCCTTTCCTGTAGCAGAGCCCTGGCAGGAGGGGACACTGCTGTCCCCTGGCTGCCCATCCTCACCACCTGCTCCCAGCCTGCAAGGCTACACACAGGAATTAACTGCTTTTCCTCCCTCTTTCAAAACACCTTTCCCTCAATTACGTCGGAAAGGAAATGCAATTTCTCTATCACTGAGTCATCCCTTTTACTAAAGTCTACTAGTGCATTCAAATGAAGTTGTATGGTTGTTTTTGGTTTTTACTTTTTATTCAGGTTCCATACACTAAGACAAGAATCTCAGAGTACATGATGAAAATATTTTTGAGTGGGTTTGGGGGTGGTGTCTCATCTCTTTCTGGTCCACCACAAATCACATCCCCTGAGCGGTTGTCTTTGCCTACAGGCAGAGATGGCTAAAAACACAGTATGCCACATACTGCCCGTGTAACCTCTGACAAGTCATGTCATCTTCCTGTACCTCAGTTTCCCAGGTGCAAAAGGGGATGAAAATATACCTACCTTAGACCGTGAGAGATTTGGTTGAGCTATGCAGTGTGTCCATAAAGTCATGGTGCACTTTTGACCGGTCCTAGGAAAACGATGCTCAGAAAAGCTCAAGGTGAGTGCTATGTCAATGTTTGTTATTCTTATTACCACTATTACTAGATCTCTGCTCACTACCCTGGCATGGAAGGAGGAGACGGCCTTTCCCCTCCTCCACTCCCCAAATCCTCTTCTCTGAAAACACTCTGCCACCAGTCTTCAAGAAAGCCTGTTTTCTCCCTCGTGGAGCAGAGAATTGGGTTGATTTAAAAATACTTGCTATTTACATAGTGTTTTTCTTTCTTTTTTTTTTTTGGAATTTTTTCAATTACAGTTTACATTTTTTATTAGTTTCAGGCTTATAGCATAGTGGTTAGACAATCACATACTTTACAAAGCATTCCCCCCTCCCTGATATTTCCAGTAATGTTTTTCTTCCTTAAAAGACTTCTTTGCACAACAACATTTCTTCCCAAAAGACTAGACAAGGAAAGATTCTTTAAAGGGAAGTTTTTAAAAGAAATGTCGTGGGCCTCATTTTCAGCAATGGCCAAGCTGGTTGAAGTGAAGTGTGTTTAATGTGAGAAAAGGGACACAAACTACCACAAAACAAGAACTTCCACAGTACAAGAAAATGCACTTTGATCAAATACAAAAAAAAAAAAAAGCTATTTTACGCGTATTAGCATTTTGGAGTAAATTTGCATTATTCTGAATGCTTTGCATACTGCTTCTTTTTTTTAAGAGAAGAAAATTTAAAGAAGAACAATACAATTAAAATTTAAAAAAAGAAAGCATTCTTTGCTTATGTAAGTCCTGCTGTGGAGATTAGCAGGAAGAGACCGCTAACACATGTTAGCCCATCTCATTGCACAATCCACTAACGATTTCACCTCGCTTGATGGAAGTGTCTATGTTCCCTCCTGCTTTTTCAGGGAACTGTTCCTCTTCCTCGTTCAGAATCTATTTCCCAAGCCATGAGTTTTAAACTAGTCACATTTAACTCTTGCCTCACTGTATGCACCGAGGAAAGTTCTGAAACTTTCTAGAGGAAGGGAATCCTGGTCCCCACAACTTTGGGAATACCTGACTGCATGCTTGAGCAATAATTCACTGCAGTAACTCGCAACACTGGGACACATATTGCAACTTCAAGTGAAAGAATATGGTCAGGAAATTATGAAAGAAACCCAATACATGGTTCAACACCTGCATGGTCAAAGATGAAAGAATTTTCCTAAGTGAGATATCATGATACTGCTTCTGACAAGCTTGAGGACGTGAGCTCCACCCTCTGAGCTGAGGGGGTCTGAACCTGGCCAATCATGACTCTCCTCAACTTACCAGTCTGATCAAAATATCAGCTTTCGTACCTACATGCCTTTCCTTTCCAGATGTTTGGCCTGTATTTGATATAAAAAACATTGGGCTACTTACTGTTGGGGACCTTGTGCTTCAGCTGACCGCCCCATCTCGGTTGACAAGGCACTGGGGGTCTGTCTGGAGCCACAGACCTCTCACTGTCACTGTCTCCATGCCCTCAGCAAGCAGGGCAGCAATTGCCTTGACATGCTTATCACAGGTCACAAGCACAGGTAAGGAGAGCTGTGTCTAAAACAGCAGAGTGCTGTTGCGTTTTCTTTATTAGATTGAGTGATTGCCTAATTATGGGTGTCTGTAAGCCCATGCTGGCCAGATTCATGTAGCTGAGCAGGATTTTTGTTGCTGGTTGAATCCAGAGAAAACATACGCTGATTTTGAGGTCTGCATTTGCTTCCTGTAGCTTTCCTTGGTTCCAGAAATTCTCAAGTCAGTAGTTTTCATTTTAGATGATAAGCACATTGTCTTAATAAGGCCCAAGTCATTAATCTATTCATTTGCTACCCATTCACTTCCATGATCACAAATTACACTAACCCTATTCAACTGTCTCAGAAATGATAATAAATTACCAAGAATACCAACTTAAGAAAATGTGGCTAGGTCAGCATAAACCCACCGTCTCAAGAGATAAAACAATTCAAAGGCATCCATCCTACAAAAAGAAATAAAAAGGTTTATTTTTTTCTCGTGAAAACATTTGTATTGAACATAGGAGAGTTTCATTAAAGGTGACATTTACCCAGTGTTTATGTACAACTTCAAACCAGCACCTCTACTAATTCCTAATATTTGTAATTAACATCTACAGTGTCAAAAGTTCAAAGTCTAATGTTCACACAAGTAATGACATCATCAGCGTAACCAAAGTTTTTGCAGATTTTCTCTATGGTCTTGAAGCATAGAATGCAATTGAATGTTGGCTCTGTCTACAGAGTATTTGTGACAAAATTTAGCATGCCATCAGAATTTAACTTATTAATAACTGGGCATAAAAGTTTTTCACTAATATACATAGATCATTTTTAACATGAAAACTTAGAGTCTAAAGTCAGTTTCTCCCATATCAAAACAGCCAGAAGGGTGGGTGTCCAGGCCCAAGGGCAGAGCCCAACCTTCTGCCAGAGGCAGAAATATCTCTATCATGAAGCTGAATTAATCAAGTTCTCTTTGCCAAATGCCATGGGTTACTCAAGGCATGCAACTAACACTACTGATTCAAGAATATTTGTCTATAGGGCTAAGATACACTTACCTGCTAAAACCAGTGCTCATTTATTAACTGAATTCAACAGATAAGCATTAAGTGCCTGTTTCAGGCTTAGAAATACAGTATCCTCATGGAGTTTGAATTCTAGACAGACATTGATCAAAGAATCATATAAATATACATAAAAATCCCCGTTATGATAAATGCTATAAATGAGAGGTGTATAGTCCTAAACGAGCAGAAAATAATTTGGAGACCTCAGTATTGTTATTGATACTGATCAAGTAGAAACAAATACAATATTTAACTTTCAGAGTTCTTGTGGAAATTAAATGTTACATATATAAACATATTTTTAAACTCCACATACTTAGATAAAAATGAGGATCATTTTACTAGAGTGGTTAGGCAGGGCTATGTTGCAGAATAAGTAATAAATAAAATCTTAGTAAATAAATATATCAAAGGTTAATTTCTCACTCAGGCAAAATCACCATCAAGTCTAGCAGCTCTCCAGGGCAGCTCCCTCCAAGCAGTTAATCAGGAATCCAGTGCTCTCACATCTTGGGGCTCCAACATCCCAAGATGTGGTTTCTAGTCCACAGCAGCAACCAAGACCCATAGAGTGAGAGATCAGAGTCATGCACTGGCTCTTAAATGCTCCATCTTGTCACAAAGGCTAGTGAACACAGGGGAAGAAAACGTGTATTCTGCCAGAAGTGGGAACAGCATGGTTCTTGAATAAGTCATCTGACTTTTCTGAGACCATTTTCTCATTGACCAAACAGGAAGAGTGATATGAGCTATCTCACAAAGGTAAGAGGATTCATGTGAAGCCCTTACACCCTGCAAAGAGCCCTAGAAAAGAGTATTACTACTATTCTGACCACAACCACCAATGATACCCTCACTAAGGGGAAGAATAAAAATTGAGCTGAAGCATGATAGGTCTGCATGTGTTTCTTTCAATGGAACAAGCCAGCTAGTCTGGCCGGGCACCTAGAATTGGCAGCATCCTGCATCATGTCACTTGGAGACTGAGTAGAAAGGGCATCTGGAAATAGCACTGAAATAAACCAGACCCTGGCCCTCCCCTAACCTCCTGAAAAGCACAGTTTGACTTCTGGGTCACTGTGCATTTACCTAATTTTCCTACTGGGCTAGTCTAAAATTGTCTAATTAGGTTAACAGATTCAGGTTGTTGGGGGGTTTTTGTTGTTCTTGCTGTTTTTAAGGCTAAACATACAATACCTAGTTACGTAAGTACTTTCTCATTCTAAATAATATTATCTTGGGTCTGAGACAAGATATTTACTTGTTTAACTGGTGTTATTAGTCTCTGCTTGGCCATTATAAAGCCCAAAACCCTGATCTACATTATAGAACCCTCTATACCTAACTACAAACCATGAAACCCATAACAATCCAGAATCCCTGGTTAGTATTATGTCTCCCAACTGTCATTGCTAAATTGGAAACTCTTGTGGTGTTCGTCTCTTTGAGAAATACTGCATTTATTTATGCCCTCTTAAGCAACCATCCTCAGCACTAATATATCTGGTTAATATGCTCCCTTTATTGCACTGGTGATAGACACAACCATTAGGTGCACAGCATGACAGATGCATGCCTGGGACCTTGTACAAATGGAGCCAGACTCTCACCATAGGTTTAGTTCTTCTTCTACTTGTGCAGGCTATTCAGAGCCACAGCAAAGAAGCAGTGTGCAATAATATTGAAGGCAATACCAAAATAAGAGAAAAAAATGTTTTTATAAAAACAAGTAGAGGTAAAAATAATGAATGAAATAAAAGTAATTATAAGAAAAAAGTCTCAGAGATTCAAAGATAGAAAATTTGAAGGCTTGGGAGATTAATTTCATCACTTCTAAAAGATGTTTCTGAGAATAAAACAAAAACCATAATACCAATTGAAAAAAAAAAGTGGCTGTTTCAGAAAATAGAGTAAAATTGAAGATGCTGAAAAGATAGAAAGGATATGGTTTCCAAAACTTTACTTATTTATTTTAAGAAAGTTCATTGCCAAAATGCATGTCATTATTAAAAGGTATGATAGTGACCAAAAGGAATTTTTTTTTCAGAGACAGAGAGTCAGAGAGAGGGATAGACAGGGACAGACAGACAGGAACGGAGAGATGAGAAGCATCAATCATTAGTTTTTCATTGCCCGTTGCGACACCTTAGTTGTTCATTGATTGCTTTCTCATATGTGCCTTGACCGTGGGCCTTCAGCAGACCGAGTAACCCCTTGCTCGAGCCAGTGACCTTGAGTCCAAGCTGGTGAGCTTTGCTCAAACCAGATGAGCCCACGCTCAAGCCGGTGACCTAGGGTCTCGAACCTGGGAACTCCACATCCCAGTCTGACTCTCTATCCACTGTGCCACTGCCTGGTCAGGCCCAAAGGAAATTTAAGGGAAAAACAAAACAAAACACAGAAATACTTTTTTTTTTTTTGCTGTTTGTTAGAGCACCTTATGTAATCTTGGAGCATTTCCTACAAAAATAAAGCTTAAGAAATCAAAAAAAGAAAAGTGACTCACTCTATGACATTTTTTATTGCTAGAGAGTCATTCTTAACTAGGTACTAGATTATTTGATCATTTTTAAAATAATTTTTTTAATTGTCTACATGCTAATATTATGTCATATGAAAATCCATTTGTTGGGATGTTTCAAAAGCTGCGCATGTATGTTTATGCGTATATGTATGGAGATTGATATGAGTATGTGCGTGTGACTGCTTGTATGTGCATACTCTGTTCATGTGCCTTTCTGACATGTGTGAGGTGGTGTACAATCTTTGTAGCTGTGCCTATGAGTGTGTGTGTGTATGTGTTTTATATGTGTAGGAATGTGTGAGAGTATGTGACCACGTGTGGTTGTGGTGTTTGGGATTGTGAATATGTGCAAGTCTATGCAAGTACAGGTGTGAGTGTGTATGTAAGTATGTAATGTGTGTGAGTATATATGTGAACACAAATAGGAAGGCATGTGAGCTTGTGGGTACATGTTGCTAACAAAAGAACACTTCCCTTAAATCTAGAAGACAAAGAGTAGAAATACTGAAGGAGTAATTAGCATAGTACCTTCTTCTTTTGAGATCTCTTGGACCAGAACCACATTCTGTGCCCAAGTCATGTCCTAGAGATTGAAGGCCTGCTTTTCTTTATATCTATCAGTTCTCTGCTCTTTTTATCCTTGTTAGCCAAAGAAGGCAAAAAGAAGTCCAGTAATATCACTTCCTAGCTCCTAACCAGGTCTTTCTCATTCCTTGGCGCCCTGCTACCTCGGCCAGCTATGGTGCCGTGCTCCACCTGTTCATGCAGGCCCATGACTTCTTCCGGTCCCTGAATTTAAAATACCTTCTCCAAGAAACCTGTCCTACCCAGCCTCCCCTCACACTGATCTCTCCCTCAGCTCTGAAAGATAGCATTTATCATTTTGAATTACATATTCTGGCTATTTGCTATCTGTACGTCTACAGTCACTACCAGCTCTAAAATCTATGATTCACTGAAGTTACTTACCTTCTCATTTAGAGTATAAGTTTATCAAAAGAAGGAAACATATTTTCTCTATTTTTATTGAATTTTATTGGTTTGACACTGGTTGACATAACTATACGGATTTAAGGCGTCCAATTTTACAACACATCTCTGTGCACTGTATTGTGTGTTCACCACCCCAAGTCAAGTCTCTGTACATCACCATTTACCCACCTATACCTCCTTCACCTCCCCCACATGCCCCTGGCAATCACTACACTGCTGTCTGTGTCCATGAGGTTTTTCTTTTCTTTACTTGTCTTTTCTTTTTTTTTTTGTCCTTTTTTGCTCTATCCCTCCACTTCCCTTGCCGACACCACCTGCTGTCAGCCTACTGTCTATATATGAGTCTGTTTCTATTTTGCTCTTCACTTTTGTTTATTAGAGTTCACATATAAGTGAAATCATATGGTACTTGTTTCTCCCTGGCTGGCTTACTTCACTTAACATAATGATGTCCAGATCCATCTATGCTGTCACAAAAAGTAAATAAGTTCCTTTTTTTTTCTTAGCGACTGCATAGTATCCATAGTGTAAATGTACCACAGCTTTTTTATCCACTCATCTAGTGATGGGCACTTGGGCTGTTTCCAGATCTCGGCTATTGTAAATAAGGTTGCAATGAACATAGGGATGCATGTATTTTTTTTCAAATAGTATTTTGGGATTATTAAGATAAATTCCCAGAAGTGGGGTTGCTGAGTCAAAAGGCAGTTCCATTTTTAATTTTTTGAGATAACTTTATACTGTTTTCCACAGTGGCTGTACCAATCTGCATTCCCACCAACAGTGCACACGAATTCCCTTTTTCCATAGCCTCACCAGCATTTATTGTTTGTTGATTTCTTCATGATAGCCATTCTGACAGGTGTGAGGTGATAATCTTATAGTGGTTTTAATTTTTATTTCTCTAAGTATTAGTGATGTTGAGCATCTTTTCATGTCTATTGGTCATCTGTATATACTCTTTAGGGAATGGTCTGTTCGGGTCTTTTGCTCATTTTTAATTGGATTGTTTGTTTTGTTGTTTTGGTGTTTAGTTTTGTAAGTTCTTTATAAATTTTTTATATTAATTCCTTATCAGTAAATATCTTTTTTTCCATTCAGTGGACTGTCTTTTTGTTTTGTTGATGGTTTCCTTCTCTGTGCAAAAACTTTTTGGCTTAGTGTAGTCCCATTTGCTTATCTTTTCTCTAGTTTCTCTTGCCCAGGAGATACAGCTAAAAAATATTGCTACAAGAAATGCCTGAGATTTTACTGCCTATTTTTTTACAGTTTTGTGTCTAATATTTAAGTCTTAATACATTTTGAGTTTATTCTAGTGTATAGTATAAGAAAGTGGTCCAGTTTCATTTTTTTGCATGTATCTGTTTAATTTTTCCAACACTTTTTAATTAATAGACTATTTTTACCTCACTGTATGTTTTTGTCTCCTTGTCAAATATTAATTGACCATATAAGTGTGGACTTACTTCTGGACTTTTTATTCTCTTCCACTGATTGATATATCTGTTTTTATGCTAGTACCATGATGTTTTGATTACTATGGCCATGTAGTATAGCTTGATATCAGGTGGTGTGATTCCTCCAAATTTGTTCTTCTTTCTCAAGATTGCTGTGACTATTCAGGGTCTTTGTGGTTCCATACAAATTTTTAAAATATTTGTTCTAGTTTTGTGAAATACATCAATGGTATCTTAGTAGGAATTAAATATATAGATTGCTTTGGTAATGTAGATATTTTAATGGTGTTTATTCTTCCTATTCATGAACATAGTATATGCTTTCACTTATTTGTATCTTTTTTAATATATTTCTTCAGTGTCTTATAATTTTCCAAAAACAAGTATTTTACATACTTGCTTAAATATATTTCTAGGTATTTTACTATTTTTGAAGCAATTGTGAATAAGATTGTTTTTTGGGGTTTTGTTTTCTAGTAGATAATTATTGGTGTCTAAAAATGCAACTGATTTCTGGATATTTATTTTGTATCTTGCTATTTTACTAAATTCATTTATCAGTTCTAGCAGTTTTTTAGTTAAATCTTTAGAATTCTCTATATACAGTATCATGTCATATTCAAATAATGACAGTTTTACTTCTTCCTTTCCAATTTGTATGACTTTTATTTTCTCTTCTTCTTGTCTGATTGCTGTGGTTAGAACTTCCAGCACTATATTGAATAAGAGTGGTGATAGTGGACCTCCTTGTCTTGTTCCTGATGTTAAGGAAAATGCTTGTGGTTTTGCCCATTCAGTATGATGTTGGCTGTGAGTTTGTCTTATATGGCCTTTCTTACATTGAGGTATGTTCCCTCTATTTCCACTTTGCTAAGAGGTTTTAACATAAATGGGTGCTGGATTTTATCAAGTTCTTTTTCTATATCTATTGATATGGTCTGTGATTTTTATCCTTTATTTGTTTACATAGTATATCATATTTATTGACTTGCAGATGTTGTAACATCCTTGCATGCCCAGAATAAATCCTATTTGATCATGGTGTATGACCTTCTTAATGTATTACTATATCCTGTTTGCTAATATATTGTAAAAGATTTTAGTATCTATGTTCATCAGGGATTGGCCAATAATTTTCTTTGTAGTAGTGTCTTTACCTTGTTTTGAAATTAGAGTAATGTTGGCCTCATAAAATGAGGTTGGGAGTTTTACCTCCTCTTGAATTCTTTTAGAATAGTTTGAGGAGGATAGGAGTTCATTCTTCTTTGAATGTAGTAAAATTCACTTATGGAGCCATCCAGTCCAGGATTTTTGTTTGTTGGGAGTTTTTTGATTACTGCTTCAATTTCACTGACTATAATTTGCCTATTCAGATTCTCTGATTCTTTCTGATTCAGTTTTGAAAGATTGTATGTTTCTAGGAATTTATCCATTTTATCTAGATGGTCTCATTTCTTGGCATATAGTTGTTTGTAATATTTTTTTTACAATGCTTTATATTTTTTTAATGTCTGTTGTTACTTCTCTTTCATCTCTGGTTTTACTTATTTGGGTCCTCTCTCTCTCTCTCTCTCTCTTTTTTTTTTTTTTTGATGAGTTTGGGTAAAGATTTGCCAATCTTATTTATCTTTTTTAAGAACCAGCTCTTAGTTTTATTTATCCTTTGTATTATTTTAGTCTCTATTTTATTTATATCTGTTCTAATTTTTATTATTTCCTTTCTTTTATTTACCTTAGAATTACTTTTTGTTCTTTTTCAATTTCTTTTAAGTGAAATGTTAGATTGTTTATTTGAGATTTTTCTTGTATTTTGAGATGGACCAGTAATGCTATGAATTTTCCTCTTAGGATTGCTTTTGCTGTGTTCCATAGATTTTTGGGTTGTTATGTTCTCATTTTCTTTTGTTTCAAGGTATCTTTTTATTTGTTCCTTGGTCTTTTGTTAACCCATTCATTGTTTAATAACATGTTATTTAGCCTCCATGTCTTTGTGTGCATTTAAGCTTTTTTTCTTGTGATTGTCTTCTAGTTTTACACATTTATGGTCAGAGAAGATGCTTGATATAATTTCAGTCTTCTTAAATTTACTGAGACTTGTTTTGTGTCCTAACATGTGATCTATCCTAGAAAATACTCCATGTGCACTTGAAAAGAATGTATATTCTGCTAATTTGGGGTGAAATCTCTAAAGATATCAGTTAAATCTAGTTGATCTAATGTGTCATTTAAGGTTACCATTTTCTTGTTGCTTTTCTGTCTTAAGATCTATCCAATGATGTCAATGGGGTGTTAAAATCCCCTACTATGAGTGTATAGCTGTTGATCTGTCCCTTTATGTACATCAGGAATTGCTTTACATATTTAGGTGCTCCCACATTGGGTGTATAAATGTTTACAAAGGTTATATCCAATGATATATTATTATGCAGTGTCTTTTTTTATCTCTTTCTATAGACTTTGTTTTAGGTCTATTGTGTCAGATATAAGTATTGCTACCCAGCTTTATTTTTTTTGTAATTTTGATTTGCATGGAATATCTTTTTACTTTTAGTCTGCATGCGCTTTTGTTCTGAAGTGGGTCTCTTTTAGACAGCATCTACTTGGGTCTTGTCTTCTTATACATTCAGCTACCCTATGTCTTTTGATTGGAGCATTTCAGCTATTTACATTTAAAGTAATTATGAATAGGTACTTATTTACTGCCATCTTATTCTTTTAACTATGTTCCTTTGCTTTCCTCCTCCTCCTCTTCCTCCTCCTCCTTCCCTTCTTCTTCTTCTTCTTCTTCTTCTTCTTTCTTCTTCAAGCAGCCCCTTTAACTTTTCTTGTAATACTGGTTTGGTGGTATTTAGCTTCTTCTTGTCTGAAAGAGTCTTTATTTCTCTTTCAACTTTAAATGTTAGCCTTCCTGTATAAAGTACTATTGGTTGTAGGTCCTTGTCTTTCATCACTTTGAGTATTTCATGTCAATTCCTTCTGACCTGAAAATTTTCTATTGAGAAATTAGCTGATAGTCTTATGGGAGTCATCTTGTAGGTAACTAACTGTCTTTCTCTTGATGTTTCTAAGATTCTTTCTCTTTGTTCTTAACCATTGCCTTGTTAATTATTATGTGTCTTGGTGTAGGCCTCTTTGGTTGATCTTATTTGGGATTTTCTGTGCTTCCTAGACTTGTATGTCTTTTTCTTTCACCAGGTTAGGAAATTTTTCAGTCATTATTTCTTTAAATATGTTCTCAATCCCTTTCTCTCTCTCTTGTCTTCTGCTACCCTTAAGATACAGCTATTGTTATGTTTCATGTTTTTCCAAAGATCTCTAAACTATTCTCATTCTTTTCAATTTTTTTCTTTTTGTTGCTCTGATTGGGTGTTTTCTTCTACTTTGTCTTTCAAATCTTTGATTTGATCCTCTGCTTCATCCAACTTACTATTTATCCTTTCAGTGTATTTGATATTGGATATCAGATTCTTAATTTCTGACTGGTTTCTTTTTATGGTTTCTATGTCCTTTTTTATACTTGCTATCTCTTTGATAAAGATCTCACTTTGTTCCTTGAGCACCACATAACCATTACTCTAAATTCTATATCTGATAAATTGCTTATCTCCATTTCAGTTAGCCCTTTTTCTGGAGATTGTCCCGTACTATCATTTAGGACCTGTTACTTTTTCTCTCCATTTTAACTGCTTCCTTGTGGTTATTTCTATGAATTAGTTAGATCTGCTATAATTCCCATCTTTGTGGGGTGGCCTTAAATAATGGGTGTCCTGTTGGGTCCAGTGATGTAGACTCCTCAATTACCTGAGCTGTGTCCTCTAGTAATGTCCCTGTGTAGTTTATGTGGGCCACCCTATTGTAATTGAGTCTTGATTGCTATTGGCCCATTATGCATGGGATTGATCCTCATGCTGGCTGATTGTGAGGCTTTACTTCAACCAGTGTGTACAAGCTGCTGTGCAGGTGCTGATTACAGGAATAAAATTGTCCTCAGCTGGATTTGGTGCTTGCTAAGCTCCCCTTTTGGATATGCTGTATGTAAAGTTAATTGGATCCTGCTCCAATGTTGTCTGAAGATGGCCACTGGGTGTGTTGGTTCTGGACCTCTTGAGAGGAAACTTGGTGTAGGCCAATGTAAGACACTGCATGTGACTGGCCCTTAGCCACCTGTTTGGAGATACAAGCAATCCAGAGTTTGTGGCAGGCTCTGCTGGGCTTAATGCAGATGGGAAGGACCAAGCTGCACACAAAGGCCAGCTTTTACCAGCACCTGGACCAAGTAAACTTTTCCAAGTAAGGAAAAGTTTCAAGATCCATCTTCAGCTGTTTCCACCTGCTGGCTGCCTCTTTAGGCTCTGTCACTGAAAGAGCTTTTGGTGGAGTCAGGAGGATGGGGCTCTTCTACCTCCCTTAAGGGGGAGGTGCTAGTCAAACTTCAGGGAAGGTAGTGTATGTGGCCCCCACCCAAGTCACAGGTCTCAGTCTGTCCTAGATTTTGTCTCAAAATCAGCAGGGCAGAGCCACTATGAGTCAAGCAGGTGGAACCTTGGAGCACAAAGTGTGCTGGTAGCCAGGAAGGTACTTCTATTGAATCTCTCTTATGGGGGAAGTGCCAGTCAGATTCAAAGGAAAGAATGGGGAATGGTTCTCACCTCAAAGAGAGACAACTGAGTTACTATCACTCCCTGAGTCTGTCCAGACCCCTACTCCCTGGCCAAGGCAGCTGACTCCTCAGCAGGGCCTTATTGTTGCAGGATGAGACAAATTTCTTTCTCCTAGGCCAGTGGTTCTCAAACTTTTTGAAGTCGGGGCACATTTAAAATCTTACAAATAATTGTATATGTGCTATATACAAATTTCTGAGAAATATGTTATAATAATTAAGTCAAATATTAAAGAAAAAAATATAAAGTCCAGGTGTGCTTTTATGGTAATTAAATAAAAAAAATATGACAAAATTAAATCTATTCTGACATTAAAATACATTTTTATGTTGCACTT
This sequence comes from Saccopteryx bilineata, assembly GCF_036850765.1. Classification (NCBI taxonomy): domain Eukaryota; kingdom Metazoa; phylum Chordata; class Mammalia; order Chiroptera; family Emballonuridae; genus Saccopteryx; species Saccopteryx bilineata. The sequence goes on along the minus strand of NC_089495.1, from coordinate 73,866,454 downwards.
TTGAGTTATGCTTTTTAGAATTTGTAAAAAAGGGGTTAAATTTTTTTTTTAAATGACAAAAAAGTTATCTATATATATAGATACATTCCTAGTAAGATTTAGTAAATTCAGCAGGTCACGGCACAAAATGTGTAAGGTTTTTTATTCTTGTGTTTATGAGAAACATGAACCTGATGTGTCCTAGCAATTTCTTCAATGTTTGGGCATATATTTGAAAGGCAAACTCTCATTTCCTCGTCAATACATTGAAGAATTCCTCTCTTTTTATTCTTAATTGTGTTGAGGGTAGAAAATTCTAATTTACATAAATAGGATGTTGAAAACTGTAATAAAATGTTCAAAGCTTTTTTTAGATATTGCCACATATTCTTGTTTCATAGAAATCCAAATGCTTCAAGAGACAATTCCTTATGTTTAATCATCAATTCACGATCAGTGGATATAGCTGCCAGTTCTTCTTCTTCTGTTAATGTTAAACCAAAATCACTTGAAGCTTCCATGAATGGATTTCTAATACAATTGTATTGGTCAGTGTTAGGTGATGGAAAATGCTATAAGTTAAATTCTGCCCGTCAGCCTTCAAGTCTTATTTTATTTACATTTAACTTTTGCTCACTTCCAGAATTGGATTCTTCAATAACATGCTTTTTTTTGAGAAATCTATCCATTTTATTTGGGTGTATTTACCTAAAAATAATATAATGATGTGCTAATAATAAATATAATAATGATGTGTTAAAAAAAAGAGAGGTATTTTCATAATGAAAGGGTATAATAGAGTAACTATATTTATTTTTATATCTGGGCACATGCCACAAAGCAGCTCAGCTAGTAATTCCAGGACCTGAGTGGGAACAGTGCGGAATTAAGAAAATACATGGAATTAAGAAAATATGGGGTCAGGAGGGCCCTGTAATTGCTGCTGGTGAGAACAAAGCACACCCAAAAAACCACATCTTGCTTTATTTATAGGACAAAGTGGTCCATTAGCAAATCAATGAGATCTTTGATCATGTTTCCAAGTTAACCCAAGAATTTTACCAAGTGCAGAAAACCCCCACCATACAGATCATTTTAACTTTACACCAAACAAAGAATAGAAGAAACTTGCCTCCAGTCTTTCCGGGGAACATGGGGGGTAGTGTAAACAATCCAGCACCACAGCTTAACAGCCTTTTGCAACCTAATCAGGCAAGTGAGGTGGGGGGTTGGGCAGACTGTCAGTGTCAGTTCCCCACACCTCTGTCCCCCAAAAACCTAAACTCCAAAAACCCTGTTGGTTTTTTGGTCCCCAAAAGGCACATATTTCTCTGGAATACCATAGGGCGCACCTGGAAATCTTCTAGAGCACACCAGTGTGCCCTGGCGCACACTTTGAGAACCACTGTCCTAGGCTGATGCCACACAAAAGGGAGCACTTCAACCAAAATAATCATCATTGTAGTATGGGAGAATCACTCAGCACTGGGATTTTGGTACCTGTCATCTATGTATCTCCCCAGAGCCACAAACCACAGACTCTCCTCATGCAACTCTAATCCACTCAGCCCTCCCACATCTCTCCACCAGTGGCCAGGATAAGAGACTATGATTGAGAATTCTTGGCTCTGTAAGAAGATGCCTGAGTCTCTGCACACTCCCCTCTCTTTCTGGCAGACAAAAATCTTGCTGCTTTCCACAGCTGAATGCTATGTGGATAACTCTTCTTGGCTCTCGTGCTCTGGGATGGGGAGCTTGGCTTAGGGTTTAGGCCCTTCACTTCTCAGGGGGAATTTTCCCACAGCTGAGATATCCCCCTGGAATATCAGCCACTATTTTTAAGAGTGGGGACAGTCCTTTCTGTGTCTCCACCCTTCCTGCCAGTCTTAATGTGACTTCTTTAGTAAAACTTTAGTTATAAGACTCCTCTTTATTTAGTCTTCAGTTGGTTTTTCAGGATGATTGTTCTTCAATTTAGTTGTAACTCCAGTTTGGTCCTGGGAGGAGGTGGGTTTATCATCTACCTACTCTGCTGCCACCTTGGACCTTTATCTTCTCTTTCTTTTAAACTTCTCATAAACTACTACAATGCCATAGTCAAAATAGTTGCTCAAAAACCTTCATTAAATGCAAATTTTATGAGTGTTTTGTACTGTTCTTGAAATTTTTCTGTGTGTTCAAATTTTTTAATAAAAAGTTAGGCAAAATAGTTTTTGGTGAAACTAAAATTAATGGAACTAATATTTTCACCCTCTGCTTCGTTCCAGATGCCCACTTAATCCTTCCAAAAACGGTAGCCCTTTTAGTTGGTAGCTTTGATCTCCATTTTACAGATTCTGTTTTGATAAATCTGAGTCTCAAAATCATGTCCAAATCACACACCTAGAACATGGCAGATCTGGATATAAATCTAGTGCTTTCGAGTTTGAAAGTTGGGCCTTTTCCACTAGAGCATGAAGCCTAAATGGTATTTTTTTTACTGGTATGCAGTTGTTGATTAATAAATGCTAATTGAAATTTCAATTATATTGAATTGAATTGAATTAACTATACAAAGAGGTGAAAACACATGGTTATCCACATGGAGAGATTGACCCAGCTATCCCACTTTTAGGAATATACCCCAAGAACACCATAGAACTGTTCCAAAAGGAGAAATGCACCCCCATGTTTGTGGCAGCATTGTTCACAATAGCGAAGATCTGGAAACAGCCCAAGTGTCCGTCAGAGGACGAGTGGATTAAAAAGCTTTGGTACATATATACTATGGCATACTACTCAGCCATAAGAAATGATGACATCGGATCATTTACAATAACATGGATGGACCTTGATAACATTATACAGAGTGAAATAAGTAAATCAGAAAAAAACTAAGAACTATATGAATCTATACATAGATGGGACATAAAAATGAGACTCAGAGACATGAACAAGAATGTGATGGCAACAGGGGTGGGAGTCGGGGGAGGGGGATGGGGGGAGGAAGGAGAGAGGGGGTGGGGGAGGGGAGGAGCACAAAGAAAACCAGATAGAAGGTGACAGAAAACAATTTGACTTTGGGGCATGGGTATACAGCACAATCAAATGTCAAAATAATCTGGAGATATTTTCTCTCAACATATGTACCCTGATTTATCAATGTCACTGCATTAAATTTAATAAAAAAATTTTTATTAAATCTATTGTGTTGACATTGGTTAATAAGATTATATGTTTCAAAAGTACAATTCTATAACAGTTAACTTTTATTGTGAACTTATTATGTGCCCTGCATGCTACCAGATAAGCCTTTTAATTGTATCTCAATTAATTCACAACATTCCTTTGACATCACTACATTTATGACTCTCGTTTTAAAGATGAAGAAAGATAAGCTTAAGTAGCTTGCTTAAGGTCTTTTTTTTCCCATCTATGTTTTCTGTTGTTCTTATTCTGTAAATTTTATTGATCTGTCCTCAAATGCACTGATTTTATTCTCTCTTCTTCTCTCTACTATTAAGCCTATCCAGTGACTATTGACTTTGGTTGTTGAATTTTTAAGTTTGATAATTTTTATTTGGTTCCTATTTTATAATCTCTATTTCCTTGATAAGATTTCTTAATTTTTAATTTATTTCAAGAAAATCCATAATTTCTTGTAAAACATTTTTATGAAGCTGCCTTCCAATCACTGTCAGATTTCCCTGGCCTGATAACACAGTTGGTAGAGCATTTTCCCAAAGCACAGAGGTTGCCAGTTAGATTCTCTGGTCAGGGCACATACAGGAACAGAATGATGTTCCTGTCTCTCTCTCTCTCTCTCTCTCTCTCTCTCGTCTTCCCTTCCTCTCTCACTAAAATCAATAAATAAAAATAATAAATAAATAAATAAAATTATTGTCAAATCATTTCAAAATCTGATTGATCTTGATGTTGGGATTCGTTGATCATTTTCTTCATTCATGTTCTAATGTTTTCAATTCTCGGTATGACAAGTGACTTCCTATTGTACGCTGGGCATTTTGGATATACTGCCATAAGAGTCTGGATCTTATCTCATTTTCTGGTTTTGACAGACTACCTTGGTGAGGTATATCACAAAGGTGGGATGGGTGTGTACGTTCAAGTCCCTTCTAGAACTTGACAACATCACCTTGCAGGAGTAGGTCACTGACTCACATTGCCTTATCACTGAAAGAGAAGTTCTCATTCAGCTTCCCCTTCTGCCCTATTGACGCCTTCTGGGTAGAGGTGGGATACCAACTCCCGTTCCATTGGGCTCTCCTGCCACCAGGGGAGAAAGGGAGGGAAAGAGGAGGAATACTAACAAGTCCTGCCTCCAATCACCTAATTTTATCTTATTGCTACTTGATGAGGTAAAAGTTTACCTCCTCCTGACCCTACTGATCCCAAGGGAAAGTGAGGTACTGGTTACTCCAGCGTGCATCACCTCCTTAAGTCTCACAGCTCCTGGATGAAGATGGATACTCAGGTCACCACTGGGCCCTACTGACACCATGAAGGCAAGAGAATTGCACTACCTTATTTCCCTGGGCAGGGCAGAGCATGGTCAGTTGCCCATGTGGTCCTGCCAACACCATAGGGTAAAGGAATAGAAGCACTGTCTGCTTCTGCCATGCACAGACAGGTTACCTTCCCACTCAGCCCTGCTTATCCTCTTTGTGGAAACACGAGAGCATGCTGCCTGCTTCCATCAGGTAGACGAGAAAGGAGGCATTTTTCCATTGATGTTTGGTATTTGGCTAGAGTGGGCTAGGTGTTTTCAAAATGCTTCCTGGTTCTCTGCCTAGGGGAAACAGGTTTCCTTCGAGCTTTTTGTCAGTGCCTGTTGGTAGTTCTGGTTTGGAGGTTTGTGCAGTGCCTGTGCAAAATATATAGACGTTCATAAGATAACCCAAGTATCCTGTTATTCCTCTAGCCCCGAGGTCCCAGGCAGCCCACTCTTCTTTTACCTTTCAGAGATTTCCTATGCTTTTTGTTATATGATGGTCAGAGATGTTCAGCTGTAAAGGGGAGTTTGGGAGGACTACCAACCAAGAAAGAGTGCTATGAAGGTGATGACTACGTTACCTAGTTCAATCAGCATTGATTTAGTGGCCTGCGATGCTGGATGCTAGGGTTATCAGGCTCTCACACCATGGAGAGGAAAGAAACACTAGAGCACAATTGCTTTCCATGCTGTAAAGGAGAAAAAGTTGATATTCAACTGTTGGCTCAACCAACCTCAACTCTGACCTTCCCCGTATTCCACCTTTGCTTCTTCATGGACACTCCCAACATGCCTGGAACCATGCTTTCTGCTCTCAGGATTAACACTTACTAATTAAAAGAAAGAAGTGCAAGGTTATATGTATTTGAATGCATTTTCTTAGGTTGGCAAAGTGGAAAGAGGACTAAACCCTCTTCTTATCTCATTGCAGGGAATTCATGTTCTCAAACATCAGAACACAGACAATCCCCTTAATATCCGACTTTCAGAGAATAAATTATTGAAACATATCGGGTCACTCAGTGCTTTGCCTATTTTTACTTGAAATCTGCACATTTGTGTAGCATACATTCTTATTCTTAGACTATGAATTCCACGAGGCAACAAGAATTCTGAGCACACTTTAAATATCTAAAATAAATTAGTTCATTATTTGCTCTGTGACCAATGCAAGAATTTTTGCATAGCTACCAACCTGGGTTTCACAGATAACATTGTAGCTGTTGTCCCAAGCCACACTGTGGCCATAAAGAAATATTCCCCCTTATTTGCACTAAATCTATAAAGCACACATTTTTGCCTGCCATGCATTGAAGCCTTGGAAAGGCTCCCTCAGTGTCAGAGCTATGAATTCTGTGGCACCAATGGTGTTTTACTACCCAAAATAAACAGTTAATTGTGGTAAATAATTGGCAAGGGAATACTGCAGGTCTGGAGTAAAACTAGAACAATAAAAGTCAAAAACTGGTCTCTTGGACACTCCCAGGTCTCTCCCTGTGGACCAATTAAACAGCATTCAGAGGTTGGCAGCACTGCTCATTTTTAGAACCACAGGACTAATTACTGGGCTCCCAAACACTACATTCTGTAGCGAAATGATTTCCAGCCAAAGTTTCCATCACAGAGCACACGTTTCTCTTTGTTAAATAAAAGTTCACCGGCAAGAATTGCAAAGAGGAGGGGAAAGGGGCACGTGCATGCAAAAAGATGGAAAGCCAAAAGCCAGATCTCCATTCCAGAAAAGCAGCAGTCTCTGCATTGCAGCCCGTGTTCTGTTGGATTCGATGCCAAATGTGTATTTAAAGACATCCTGAAATATCACCAATTTAAAATTTATTCTTTGCCTTTGTTGAAAGTGCTGTTCTGCCATCAGATTTGTTAAGCAAGAAATTTAATTCAGTTACCAAAGGACAAAGGAGTAGCAGTCGATCTATTTTGCTTTATTGATGAAAAAGTCAGATAGACTATCAGAGACCCTTTATTGCTCAACTGTTAAAAATATTTAGAGTAAAGGGTAGAAAATAGGCTTCAACATTTAGTACATATGTAGACAAGGCCTCTAACCTACCTCAAGCAATCCTCTAGGGAGGAGAGTTTGCTCACACTAACAGGTTTGGCTTGTTTGGTTTAAATAAAGGAAGCATCCACTTCCTTGATGTGATTGTACAAAATTATTCTTTCCTGACATGTGTCTTAAAAATGAATTTTCTGTACAAAGTTCAATCTCAGGTTATTAAGAAACTACATATGATAGAAAGGGACGCTAACTCATAGGATGGTACAGATTCAACTACTGTAATACATCTACACTTCGTGATTTCCTGTGTGAGGAGGGAGGGATTGCACCACCAGTGGTCATTGGGCAATGTCTGGAGACAGTTTGTGTTGTCACAAATAGGGTGAAGAGTGCTCTCGGCATCTAGTGGGATTTAGTTGAACATCCTACAATGCGTAGGATGGCTTTCCACAATAGAGAATCACCCAGTACAAGCTGTCAATAGTGCAGGGGTTGAGAAATCCTGCTTTAGACTTTCACGTGAATTAATGATCAGATCCTTTCAATAGTTTAACTAGGAGCAGGTTTCAACAACGTTTTATCTGAGCAAGATGCCTAAGGTGAGACGGAATTAAGAAAAAGACAGGAGGTCCCTGAGAGAGAAAAAAGACAACTAAGAAGGGCAGTTATTGGAGTTGAACACAAACCTTTCTTACATTTCACTTGGCCTTAAAAACCAATTACATACCAGAGGCTTAGCAATAATCAGCCTTGTCACCTCATCTCTGTTCTAAAAGACAACTTGGCTCTAATCCTCCTACGGGTGTTCGGTGTTCAAATTCTTAATTAACTGCTTCACATGACAAAACAAATTTTCCTTCTTTTTCACTCATCCTCCTGGAGCTTCTTCCTGGGACATTTACACCCTAGAACTTAGTTTTTTTATATTCAAGACAGAAAATTGGCCTTGTTTATAGTAACCTTTGCATATTATAATTCAAAATCAATTTCACATAATTCACCAAAAGTTCTGAACATTGTGTCTATGAAACAACACTGAGAGAGAAGTATCAGCTAACTAAATAGAGAATTCACGTGATCAAATCGGTATGGGCTGTTTTTTTAAAATATTGACACATATCTCAATTTATAAGACCTAGCGTTTCCCATCATGTTTCCTTAGAAGAGTAGTTCATTGTATACTGCCCCTAAAGAGTACTACAGTCAAATAAGATAAGTATATTGCACTAAAAATGAGTAAGTGAGTGCTGACTATGATTCTGACTGCCAAATGCTTTACAGGCGGTTTATTATTTGCTCCCCACAATAAGCTGGTGAGATGGGACTCATTATTCCCATTGCACACATGGCATGCAGGGGATTCCCACTGTACAAGGAAGTAACTTGTCCAAATGTTATAGCTAATAGTGAGCCTGAGATTTCAGTCCAAGGGTATCTGTGTTCAAAGCTGGCGCCTGTAAATACTGTGCCCTACTGTGGGTTAAACAGTTAAGTAGGACTTCTTTACTGCTGAATTTCCCAGGGCCTTTATGCTATCTCTTATTATAAGCTCTAAATATGTTTGCCAAACTGATTTGTCCCACGTACCCTTTTTTACCAGGAAGAATGCTGCATGATCCATGCGCCACAAGACCTGTATAGAACTATAGCGTGTTCTCCACCTGGAAGAACCGGGTCAGAAAAAAGATCAGAGAAGAAGCTCACACCAGTTACTGTTCACTACGTAACCTGAACCATGGCCACAGAATCACCACTGAAGCACAGTAAAGCAATGGAAGTGTCACGGGGCCGATGAAAGATTTATTTCCTGAGAGCAGAGTAGCCTTTTCTAGAGTCTCTAAGAATTTAAACTGAGTACAATTTTCTCCCTATAAACCTCATGTCGAGTTCTTTACCAATGAGTGGCTGGAGAGTATCAAAAGCTGGGTGACTACTTTCTTTCCTTCTGGAACAACAATGTCAAAATGCACTGCCAAGGGAAGTTTGGTGACTTATGAAGTGTCCTGTGTTATGAGCAGCTTGGTCGGCTGTAAGATTGGTTCATAAAGGCCAAAAATTAAGTGCTGCTATGGAATGAATTTCCACATTTCCATGATAACATTGTTAGTTTCTTATGCTTTTCAAACTTTCTTTTGTGTTTCTTACTTTTATAGTTGGGGTCATAAGTCTGGAAATATTCAGACTCTGACAAACCACAGAAAGTCAAGTAAAGCACATCATATCTCATTGGTCACATAAATGTTAGGGAAGCCAAGAGGAGACACTCAGCAAAATAAAACCAGATGTGAATTTGATATGATTACAACATCCCTTCCAATAGAAACAGCTCTTTCAAATTCACATTTTTTTCTTGGAATGAGTTGCATCCCTGAATTCTTTCAAATATGTAAAACACTGAGTAGCTCTTGCCCAAAATGAATTGTATGAAGCCCACACACAGCTTTAAAAAATTCATTTGCATTTGAATGATGCAAATTGTAATTTAGTGTAATAAAGTCTATGTAATTGAGAAGGAGAAATTACATGAACAACCGAACTTCCAGTCAAGTATACTCCTAGTTCTAGTCCAGACAGGCTAATTTCAATCTACATGTCCCATCTGAGATGTTTTTCTACAAAATAAGTTATATCCTTTCAAACCCTGCCACACCTGCCTGGCTGTGACAGGATCATATGTGACCAACACATCTGCTTACTTCCATTGACTGTACAGTCATCCCTCACCATATTGTGGTTCACTTTTCGCAGTCTAACTGTATCGCGGATTTTAAAATTGTATACACCTAATTTTGTACCACAGATTTTTTGCTATCTTGCAGGATTTTGTGGTATATAGGTATTTTTATATATTTATTATTTTAATTATTTTTGCAGCAAAATAAGAGTGGGAAAGGTTAATAACAATGTGAGAAAGGTACATAAGAGTGTGGGGAAGGTTTATAAAGCCTTAAAGTATATATATATATATATATATATATATATATATATATATATATATATAATTAAATATAAGGTCACTACTTTGCAATTTTTACCTATCTCGGGGGTTCTGGAACCCAACCCTCGTGATAGATGAGGGACCACTGTATTCATTCCCTATGAACAATGATGCTTCTCTCTCATTCTTCAGTACAGCAGAGACAGCACTATGGTGTCATAGTAAGGGTGAACCTCTCTAAGATATGTTCAGGTTCTGATGTGGCCTTAACATCATACCAAATTTGTATTAACAAAGATTATATCTTTGCTGGGAAAACAATATTGATCATCTGACTATCAGACTTTATATAACTATAAACACACCTCCTTATTTTTAAATACAAATAGGGTAACAATGCAAGAAAAGTTTTCTAATCTTTCCTCAGGTGGTTAATTCATGTAAATCTAAGCCCGAATATTACCACATGGGAAAGGAGGACTAAGGCGTCACAGCCTGGGGAGAGTACAGTGGGAAAAGCATAGGATAATGCTCTTCACGGTGTGTGTACACTTTGTCACTATTGCATGGTACCGTCCCCATGCCGCTGAGCTAAAATTTTGCAAGCACTTTCATAAAAATGGTTTTTCAGACTTTTTATTGACTCTAAGACTTCAAAAAATCTTAGAAATCAATTAATGTTCCCACCCAGCGCCCTCCAATCAGAACTTCCGTCTTAACTGATGGTCTTTAATGGGGAGGCCGCTAAAAACGCAAGGAGCTAGTTACATATAGTGTGTGTGCGTTTATTCTTTGAAAGGGATTCCATTCAACAAAAGTATGACTCCTACAAAGTTCCTCAGTGCTCTCAAGAGCAACACAGACTAAATCTAGTCCCTTTAAAGGAAAACAAAACTGAAAGGCACACTATTCCATCTTTGAAAGGATCTGCTCCCTCTGGAGCCAGCCATGGCCTGTTCACTCCACCATTCCTCAGGTGATGGCTGTGGAGACTCACGAATCCACACCTCACTTCTGTGACACTCCTTCACAACCTCCTCTTCCTCTACCCACTCTTCATGTTTCGGTTTCTCATTTTCTTACCTTGCCTCCCTTCTCTTCTTAAACCACACCCTCTTGACTGTCATATAGATGGAGATCACCAATTCTATATCTTCAATGCAGAGTCTTCTTTCCAACTCAACTCCCAGCTGAACCACATGGATGCATCAAAGTCATCTCAGTGCCAAAATGTCGCAAGAGCATCTTTCCCCTGCTTTCCCTGTCTCAATTTTATTTACCATCATCTAAGAAAGACACTCTTCAGTCAGAATAAATCTTTCCCCTTCAATACATCATTCCAATAAATTTATTTTCTAAAACATCCGTGAATTTTGTTCCTTCTTCTCCATCATCCTTTTACTACCTTAAATGAGGTCACTGCTGTGTCCTCCAGGGACTGTCATAATACGTGAAATCTGGTCTCCCTGGTTCCTGTCTTACCTCACTGCCCTCCCTGTGGCCAGAGTGATCATCCAAAGCACAAGAATGTTTGTGTCACATCCATTTTAATCACAATAAAAAACACTGCATTTAACTAACCTCCCCCCTTTATGTCAGAAAGTTACCCTTACCGGTCAGGTTTTAAAGACAAAAATTATGCAATAAATTATATTCTCTTTCAGAAGAAGTTTGAATTAAACAAAAGAAGCAGTTGTCAGAAAGGAAGAACTGCAGCTTTCTGAAACATTTCTACACAGTTCATCAGTTCTAAGCTGTTCATTGACAATGAACATATGGGAGGAAACTCCAGTAGAAGACAGAGATTTAAGAGCCCCATAAAAGTACCTGTATATTTAAATAAGACATTTTCCAGACCCTCAAACCTGGGTAAAATCACAGGAAATGTTCTGAGAGGCCTTTTAGATTTGCAGAAAGAAGTTAATCTTCCATTTACCCCATCATTAATAACTCCATGGCACTTGTACGCCTGTCTACCCAAACAGATTTTAGGGGATTTCTGATAGGGTTCTCTGGTAGGGATGAATGCACTGGGGAAAGAGTTTGAAAGGCTTGTGATTCAGTAACAGAAACAGAAACCTTTATTACTTTTTTTCCACAAGGCAGGCTAACTTCTATATCACATGAATTGTCTCTATTCTGACAGCACCACAGCGGAGATGAAAATGTATTCTGCTAGTCTTCAGTCATTTTTATGAAACAAACCAGAGTATTTAATTATATATCCTTAGGTCTCAATTGACTCTCCCTTTCTTGGGTCTTACAGTTTTCAATAAATATACACTAAGAATCACAACTTTGGAGTTCCTTGACAAGCCTCCCCCCTCAAAAAAATTTTTTTATTTGTTCATTTGTCTAATTTATTTAGGAAAAAAATATATGTTTCCAAGGATGATGATGGGCCGAACCTAGCCACATTGCAGATGAGCAGGATGTCTTGAATTTCTAAATTTGTTTATTTTCTTTCAACAAAATCCACAGTACATTTTCATTTACAGTGGTGTGAAATTAAATGAAAAGTCCTTTTCTATTGTAGTTAGTTAAACTTGAAGAGTAATAGATTCTAGAAAAAAAATTTAAAAAATAAATTATTCCAATTATGTCCCAGGCCTTAGGTCTGACTTTCTTCATCTCAAAAAACCTGATGTGTACTCTAGAAACAAAACTGGTTTTCTTGCATGTTTATCAGTGTTTATATAAGGATGAAGCAATGGATTTTCTTCTCTTCCTTGAAAAAACAGAAATATTTTGGTTTGTATTTTCATTTTTATTGTCCTTTGGAATTTCAATTCCTTTGGAATTGTGAAGATGTTGGTGTAAATCTGCAAAACCACAGTTAAATGTTGCCAGCAACCCTTAAACACATTTATCTTTATTTGTTGTAAGTTAAAAAGTCAACTTTAGCCCTGATCAGATGGCTCAGTTGATTAAAGCATCATCTCAATATTCAAAGGTTGCAGGTTTAATCACTAGTCATGGTTAGGAACAGATCAATGTTTCTTTCTCTCTAAAAAATATAAAAATAAAAAATCAATAATTTTTTAAAAATCAATTTTTAAATGGGTCCATTAACAGATATTACATAAAATTAATTTTCATAGTTCTGTGGAAAATCAACAGAACACATATTTTGGTGGTCATATCTCAAGTTCTTCATCCTCTCCAGGAACTTTTGAGGGTGGATATGTTCATAGGAGTAGAACTCCAGCCTGCTGGGAACTACCAGTGTCCCGTGGATGAAACCTACTTGAGACACAAATTTATGTCAAGAGGAAGAGGGGGAGGCTTGCCAAGGGAGACAAAGAAGGCTTCCTGAATTTTCTTCTCCCTTAGATTTTATTGATTGGAAGCAGAACAGAGGTAACAGGATTACAGGGGAGGGAGGCCAGGTCACAAGGGGACAGAATGACTAAAGGCCATTTTGCTGACATGAAGAAAGGGATAATTTGGATCAGTACATTCTTTTTTTGTTGTTGTTTTTGTTTTTTATTTATTCATTATAGAGAGGGAAGAGAGAGAGAGAGAGAAGGGGGGAGGAGCAGGAAGCATCAACTCCCATATGTGCCTTGACCAGGCAAGCCCAGGGTTTTGAACCGGCAACCTCAGCGTTTCCAGGTTGACGCTTTATCCACTGTGCCACCACAGGTCAGGCCAGTACATTCTTTTTTTTCTGCTAATTAACAAGCACAAAGGAAGGGGCAATCTAGAACCTCTAGGCTAATTTTCTGAAGCCCATTCACATGCATTCCTTTGTGTCTGCACAAAGGTCACCCACTCACACACTTTCTTGGTGTTTGCATCCAAGAGACCTTCACTCAGGGCTTTTAACTGAAGTTCCCCAATCCAAGTCATAGAAGATTCAAGGTTAGATGCGTGATTCCCTACACATAGGCAAGTTACTGCCCTAACTGTCTATACCCAAACAAGACAATTTGGGTCCAATGAGGTTTAGTTCTCTGTTCCAAAGAAGAAAAAACTAATTGCAGTAATTTTTGTTCTAACTTTTGCCATAAAATGATTTCTAAAATCCCCTCCAGGAACTTGGAGACTATTTCAGATGCAACAGAAAACTTGGGGAAGGGGGAGTGAAATGGGAAAGAAAGGGAAAGACATTCTTAAACATGACATTTAAAAAATATCAATCCCTTACCTAAATGAAAAAAAATGATGACAATATCTCTCTATGGTCTATTTTTAAAAAAATTAAATTTGTGAGTGAATAACAAGAGCACTCTGAGAAGATGTGTTAACATCAGATTAAACCCTGAAATGTTAATAAGGGCAGAAACGAAAAGGAAATTAAACTGCATTTCTTCATGCTCATCCAAAGAGCTAAAAGTGCATCATTAGCAGAGAGTTTCTATAACATTGCCATATATGAAAATCTCTATATATTTTTGCCCTATTTATCTATGCATATAGAATACAAACAGTTTTAAACACCTCAAATCAGCACTAAATGTGAATCTTTTACTTAACTTTAACCTTTTAACAAGATCCATAACTCATTGATTAAGGATTATCTTTATATTTCAGCTCTTGGTTTAAGGGTCCCACTACCATATACGTCAATCCAGGGCTCTCTAGAGTATTAACTTAAAATGTCAAAAGTATAATTTTTCATGACAGCAGAAATAGAATTATAAAAATTAGATCTTTCAATTACAAATGACATTTACCACTTTAATCAAGGTTAGCCTTCCATGTGGTTGGGGTCAGAAGTAGAAGGAGAATGAATGATCCTCTACTTCAGAATAACTCTAGCACTACCATTGAAATTTTGTTTCCACCTTTAGTAAATAATTCAATTATTTTGGCTCTAAGTCACACCAACAGTAATAATAGCTATATTTTATTTCAGGTTTTCTATGTATCAAATACAATATTCAGCTCTTGATAATTGACATAAAAGAGTCCTTTAGTATGGGTGCTAAAGTAAGGCTTCATGTATTTGAACCCTGGCTCTTGAGAAGATTTCCAACCTTACTAAACTTCTGTGTTTTCACATGTAAAATGGATATCATATTATGTATATCATGAGTTTGCTATGAAAACGATGCAAAAGATGATGACAAATAAAAATTAAGACATTTTCTTAAGATCACACATAGCTAGAAAGTGGAAGTACATCACTGATTCAAACTTAGTTCTTAAACCCCAAATTTCTGAATTCCCCTATCTTTCCACTGTATGACACCACCTCTGAAGATGACCAGGATGACATGCAGACTGAAGGTACCAAAGTGTTTCCATTCCTGAGAAGAGACACAGAGCTCTGGGATCCTGGGATTACCTAAAGAAGACATATCCTTCCTGTTTGACTCTCAGAGTCTTGGGAAATTATGCTGGTGACATGTTGTTAGGAGAATATCATGGGAGCTAATAAGGAGTCTGACCAACAAAGCCAGACACACCATAGAATTAAAAAAAAAGGGGAGGTGAAAAAATGAATCAATGAATTCTAAGAAACTACTGCTCACAAAAAGTAGGGGATATTTTATCACTTCATATTCATTTTGAAATATTCCCTAATTCTTGTGAGAAGTATATACGAGAAAGATAAAAACCCCTTCTCCCAGAGAAACATTCTGCAGTTCTCTCACAAGTTCACCATCCTTTGAACATCTTAAATACCTACATTTTATGATAGATGATGAGAGTACATTTCAGGAAAGTTGGGAAAGGCTATGTTGCCCCTTGATTGTAAGTTCCACCAAGGCAGGAAGACCATCAGTTTTAGTGATCACTTTATGCATATTATCTGGCACATGCTGAGTTAACAGTATTTCTTGAATTGAATCGAAGTGTTACTGTGATCTTCATCCATAAGGCACAGATATTTGACCTTTCTGTTTTCTCTTGAACTCTCAACTTCTAGCAATATTCAATCTGACATGCATTTGGATCCCTGCCCCCACATTAAGCATCTGCAAGGCAAAGACCCAAAGTCGCACAGACCAGATATGTAAACTCAAGGAAGATGGAAACATTCCACAGCAAAAAGAATGTGTATTATTTTAAACAACTTTATTTAATATATAAGATAATGCATGGTGACAGAGGAATGTAATACTACATGATACCAACCCATATTTAACGTAGACTTTCCTCCTTCTTCATAAAATACATAAAGAGTCTTGCAGAGGTTTTTTTAAATAAGACATGTCAGTCATCTGAAAACTTGACTTGGACAAAAGGATCCACTGCCAAACGAGCTTACTCACAAGCTGGTTCTCATTGTAAGGATCAGTAATTCTTCCTTATGCAGGCCTCTCTGCAGGCTGCTGAATGTCTCCCCATCATGGTGGCTGAATATGTGGTCCAAAAGAGCAAGGTGGGAGCTGCAATCTTGTATGACATGGCCTCAAAGCCACATGCCCCACTTTGGATGTATGGTGTCATCCTGCATGCTGCCTACTATAGCTTTCCTCTATAAAATAAAGTTTAGGGAGCTGAAATAACATTGTTCATATGACTATATAATAGTCAAACAGCTATAAAGCTGTTTGGAAATGTATGTCAAAAACCTTAAAAATATTTATGTTCTTTGACTGAATAATTTTACTTCTCAGAATCTATCCCAAATAAATAGTCACTAGTGCAAGAATTATTTGTATTATAAGAGAAAAAAGTTTGTATTTTTTCATTGACTTTTTAATTTATTATTATTATTATTATTAACTTTATTTAGAAAATTAAATTTAGGCCCTGGCCAGTTGGCTCAGTGGTAGAGCATCAACCCAGCATGTGGAAGTCCCTGGTTCGACTCCCAGTCACACAGGAGAAGCGACCATCTGCTTCTCCACACCTCCCCTCCCCCTTTCTCTCTCTCTCTCTCTCTCTCTCTCTCTCTCTCTCTCTCTTTCTCTCTCTTCCTCTCCTGCAGCCATGGCTTTAATAAGCAAGTTGACCCTGAGCACTAAGGATGGCTTCATGGCCTTGCCTCAGATACTAAAATAGTTCTGTTGCCAAGCAACAGAGCAGCAGCCTCAGATGGGCAGAACATCAACCCCAGATGGGGTTGCTGGGTGAATCCCAGTTGAAGCACATGTGGGAGTCTGTCTCTCTGCTTCCCTGCCTCTCACTTGATGAAAGAAAGAAAGAAAGAAAGAAAGAAAGAAAGAAAGAGAGAGAGAGAGAGAGAGAGAGAGAGAAAGAAAGAAAGAAAGAAGGAAGGAAGGAAGGAAGGAAGGAAGGAAGGAAGGAAGGAAGGAAGGAAGGAAGGAAGGAAGGAAGGAAGGAAGAAAGAAAGAAAGAAAGAAAGAAAGAAAGAAAGAAAGAAAGAAAGAAAGAAAGAAAGAAAGAAAGAAAGAGAAAGATTAAATTTAACAGGGTGACATTGATCAATAAGAGTACATAGATTTCAGGTAAACATTCTTACAGTATTTAAACTGTTGATTATGTTGTATATCCATCACTGAAAGTCAAATCATTTTCCATCACCTTATATTTGCCCTTCTTTACACCCTTCCCCCCACGCCATCCTCCATCTCACTCCCTTATATCTCCCTATCCCTGGTAACCACTCACTTCTTTCTATGTCCATGAATCTCAGTTTTATATCCCACCCATGTTTGAAATCATACCGTTCTTAGCTTTTTCTGATTCACTTATTTTGTCAGAGCGACAATAAACTATTCGAAGACCAGATGACATGCTCCGAGGGGCCTAGGAGAGGCAACAGCCCTAGTCAGCAGGTGGAAGGACTAAAGCCCGTCCCCAGCCTTACTCAGGTATTTATTAGCCAGTACAGATAATTCAAGGAAACAGACAGAAGAAGTTTTTTTGTTTTGTTTTGTTTTGTTTTTTGCGGGAGGGGGAGCGGTGAAGTAAAAGACAAAGAATAAAGACTTCCAATCTCTGTTCTGAGAGCCTAAACATTTCTGTGTTGCTGAAGCTTATCCTGTCATTTCACTGTTTCCAGTATGGGTCAGACAGGCCCCTGGACACTCGTCAGCTCAGGGCTTTTGCCCTAGAATACCTCACTGCCTCTGGTAGTTTTCCTAACTCTGAATATTCCTACATTATTTCATTCAGTATAATGTTCTCACAGTCCATCCATGTTGTCATAAATGTCACTATGTCATCATTTCTTATGACTGAGTAGTATTCAATTGTATATATGTACCACATCTTCTTTATCCAATCCTCTATTGTGGGACACTATGGTTGTTTTCTGTCTTGGCCACTGTGAAAAATGCTGCAGTGAACATGGGGGTGCATGTGTCTTTATGTATCAATGTTTTCATATTTCACAAGTATTTTTTATTAAAAAACATCCAGAATGACAAAATAGTTAATTAAATTCAGGTGCATCAATTGATGCTGAGATTCACCTTTCCCACATTTTAGCATCTCTGAAATTGGTATGTGTCTTATAGTAGGTGCTATCTTATCATCCCCTCAGCCACACAGCAGGCACGAAATAGCTATTATTGCCAGGCGTACATGAACTTGGTCACAGATATTCATCTTGTCATTACCTCAGTTGAATCACATACATTATTGGTACTATACAGGTTGGTTTTACTGCTATTTAAAATGTCTTCAAAAGCCACAATGTGATTTGGTATTGAGATGAAAAGGCATTGTGCATACAAAAAGACATATAAACAGAGCAGCAGCGGTAAATGCTATCTTGGCATAGCAAATATTCATTATAGGATGAATGATCACTATTGTTTCAAAGCAACAAATCATGTACCAGTAAGTGCTTTATGGAACCCAAGCTGATGAAGCTGTGTTACATTTTGTTCTCTGGTAATACACAAAAGAAACATCTTCTAGAGGCAAATAATACAACTAAAGGCAAAAGAATTGCCAAGTCTCTGGATAGATGAAATAAATATCAAAGCATTGGAAGACTGGTGGGACCAAATAATGTGACCTGTAAGGTGACTATTAAGGCTTTGTGTCACAGCTTAATTAGGAACATTTTTTTGTTCTTTCATAACAGTATATAAAATAATAATGTGTCCTAAAATCAATGGTATCTTCAGGCATTTAAAATAGACTTCCTGGTGATTTAGGAAACACTTTGGTCTTAAATAAAAATATAAAAGCAGAATACAAAGTTGCAAACAGTCACAACTATGTAGGATAATTTTAAAGCAGAGTAGAAAAAGTGAAAGCAAACACACCAAAATATTTAAAGTCTGTAAAATATAATTATAGTTCATTTTAATTTTGGCTTCCTTTTTATGTTTTCCAAATTATTAAAAGACTTTGGTCTTTAATTAAAAATAATATTTAGAACATTAAAAATGAAGATGATAGTGTACCCTTTAGGCACCCATAACTTTCTTTATAACCCATTGTTATTTATATAAGACTTTTAAAAATCCATTTATATTTCATATCCTTATTCTTATAAGAAGTGCATTCTACTTCTCACACCTCTGCCTGAGATTCCTGGATTGGGTCAGTGAATGTCAACCCAATCTGTATTCTTCACAATTTCATAATATTAAATAAAACTTTCTTGGCCTTTGCTATTCCAACCATAAATGTTAGGGGTTTTTTTGTATTTTTTTCTCTAAGTATTGAAGCTCTTTCAGAAAAAATTAAGAACCTTTCCAACTTGTTGCTCTTAGTACTTGTAATTTTTCCAAGATTGATACTAAGCTCTTCTGACCAGATCTATAGCAGACCAAGCATATTCTCAAGGTATTCGATTGTGGTATCTCCCTATTTCTTTCTTATATGATAGAAACTAAGAGGAACAAAGAGAAAACTATTTTTCCTAGGTCCATTAATGATCAAAGGGCTGACATATTTTGCTGTCATGCACTTTTGGATGGTGACTTTAATATCAAACACTAGAGATTCTGAGAAGATGAATGAGGACAGTAGGAGAAGATGCAACAGAAAGGAAACATCAAAACCAAAGTAAACCTCAGAACCAGGAGATCTGAACAAGCTGGACTCATGCTGGAGAATGCAGCCCCAGGCCCAACTCTCTCTCCTCCTGGGATCTTTCTAAGTTTTATTGCATTGACAAAATCCATCTCTTTCTTCTCTTGTCTTTCTCACTCATCTATAATCACAATAAGGCAGACTTGGGACACCAACAGAAAGCAAGGTGAGCTCCAACTTTGTGTGTTTGGGCTTCCCATTAACCAGTGGCTGACAGAAGACTCCCTCACCCCCCCAAAGTAGCATCTCTATTTGTTCCTGAAGTTAGCGAGGTTTCATCCTGGAGCCTCATGAACTCTTCTGTCATTCATGGAATCTGTGGATGGCCTTCCTGTAGATGTGGTGAGGGCATCTGAGTACCACCAATCAATTCCACAAATAAAGTCACCATCCTCCTAAATTAAGCTTTCCCACTGGCCCCATTGATAAGCCAAGTTTCCAAATTGAGATTTGATTACCAGAAGCTCTGTTTTCACTTCATCTCTCCTATAAGTAAATTTATTTGATGATTTAATTATGAAATCCTTTCGGCATTTAACCTGTAGCTCATTAGAATGTTCAACTTCCTAGTTATGCTCTATCCCACATTCAACTCATTAAAATAACAAATAAATAAAATATGGCTTTAATGCTACTCATTTACAACTGATAGTAAATGTCTAAATTGATCTAAGATTGAAATTCAAGACTTACTTTGCTGGAGCTAGACTCCCCAAGAGACTTGGCCACAGAGGCGTGTTGAAAGGAGACAGGATGAAGGATGCTGTAGCAACACTTCCGGAGCTTCCTTTACATCAGAGACACAACAGAACAGCTCCACACATAGAGACGCGCGTCCAGGGTACAAATTTGGAGGGGGGAGGGGAACATGTCTTGTCTCTGTTTCATGAAGACTTAGGCTTTGCAAAGTCAGAATGTGCCCAGTAAAATAAGGATACATCTCATTGCTGTAGTGTGTGAGATTCTCATTAGCATTTCATACAGGCAGATAGAATATTGCAGGAGAAAGGGAGAAATCACTTTCCTAGCTCATCCCCCACCAAGAGCTACAAATTCGGCATTTCTGCACCGGAAGAGACCAGGCCCTGCTGGCAACAGACTCATCATCAACCCACCCCACAGTGAAAACACAAAGAAAGCAAAGTACCCCTGCATCTTTACTGCTCCCCATACCTCATATTTATCAGACTTAGGAACACTGTCTGAAATCATTACATAAACTCTCTTTTCAGCCTAAGTACTTTGCTCCCTACCTGAATTCTGCTTAATTCATTAGAACAGAAGTATCATTAGCTTTTTGAATGATCAATGTACCAGAAATCTGTGGGAATGGGGAAAGAGGAAAGGAAGGGCATTATTGTGCCCAGAGCCCTAGAGAGAGGCGGATTTCATCTACGCCCCACCCCATTCTCCCAGATAGCACTTTTCAGAAGGGGGGCCTCTCTAATCATTTAAGCTACTTTAGGGCCCCAAATGATATAAACCAGCCTCGGTGCTGGATTTGACCTTCATCTTTGAGGTTAGGTTGGTGCTTGCTACTCTGCAATTTTCTAATTACCTACGGCAACAGGCAACACATGAACTAAATGAAGGCAAACACTTCAAATACTTCACCTCTTCATCACACCTTTTAACAAAACTGATAAACGTGGAACAACATGGACAGTTTTGAATTTTACCTCTTTCTCCTTCAACCTTCATGCTTCTGCTGGAAAAGCAATAAGCAGTGACAGGGTCTAAAGGCCACATGCTGACAGGAGGCGAAGCAGGCTGGACAATCAGCCCTGAGCTCTGGAGTCACTTCCACCCAGAAGATGAGGCCTTCATCTGGGGGCGGCCTGGAGTGGCCGGCCTGGGGCCTAAAGAATGCTCTGTGTTATATGTGTATGCTGATGGAGAGGACAAATAAGAAACTATTGCATTGTCTTAAGTGTGTGTCTTTGAATTGACTTCCTGTCATCCGCCTGTAAATGACCTTGTGTTGCTGCTTGCAGGGGACTGACGGCTTTCAGCTGCTATTGTCACTGACTAAACCAGGCTGACATCTCAGATTATGGCACCGAACCTTAGCACCCCCTCCTTTTAATTCCGTTTATTCCACACCATCCAGTTCTAATGGTTTGTCACTTAAAAAATAAATATTAAGGACAACAACCTGAGAATGTTATTTAATCCTTCAAAAACCACGTTTTGCAGAACATCCAATGACATGAGAAAATTCTAATCATAGAATATTAAAAATTAAATGAAAAAAGGATAAAAAGTATGCATGTAATATGATCTGAATTGAATTTATGTCTGTGTGTAAGCCCAAAATATTAATCTTGATCGTTTCCTAACAATGCAATTAATAATTTTAATTTTCCTCTTTATGTATTCAAACACTTACTAAAATGAACATTTATTATTTTTATAGCAAAAAAGGTAATCTGTTCAAACTGCTGCACAGCTGTAGGATATAGTTCATTTTTAAACCTGAGTTTTATTGTTTATTTACACTACATTCTACTGCACTAACTTCATTTCCTCTCATCTGAGTTCCCCAAATTCCACATGGTTTGAATTTGTTTCCAGCATCCAGAATGCAAACGAAGTGAGCAGGCTGACTTCTGGTGACTCCCCAGCCCACCATGTGTCAGGAAGTGAATGAGCCAGAGAACTGGCTTCTAGTCTCCAATCTGCCCCTAAGAGTAGCACCGGGACCTTAGGAAATCCCCCTCAGCATTCTGGGCCAACTTCTCCCCATATACGACTGAAAGGTTGGGCTGGATGACTCCAAAGGTCTGTCCTGCTTGAGATTTCTGCTTTTCATGACCTGCTAGTTCCAACTACAGCACAAAGTTCCAGTCACCACGAGTGTGAGGTTATTGCAAAATTCCATTCACAAGGCAAATAATTCTCATTCAACAGGAAGTGGTGAAAGCCAAGAGGCATAAATATCCAGGAGATCCAACATTCTGTTTTATCTCAGAACAAATCTCTCAAGCAAAATATTGATTGAAGATGTAAATACAACCCAAATACCCACAGTATTGAAGACGGGGGGGGGGGGGGGAGATCAGTAGGCAAGGTGGCCTTTCAGAAACATTAAGTTATGTGATGTCTCAAACATCAAAAGGAGTTAGCTATATACTCCAAAATTAAGTTTAATATAATAGAATTTGAATACATCTGAATTATCAGGTAACTCAAGTATAAACACCTGAAATGATTACAATGAGCTGAACAATTAGCTATAGAAAATATAACCTTTAACTTAAATGAAATTATTGACATTTTAAAATTAATTTCTTAAAATTATACAAAATATAAATTCACTATGAAGTAAAATTCAAGCCATACAGATGTACACAGAGTAGATAATGGAAGTTCCCTTCAAGTGTCACCCGTGTCATCCCACTCCTCTACCCATAGGTAACCTATGTTTTAGACCTTTTTTAATTTAAAGGTACCTACCTTTGCATGGATCCTATTATCTCTCCCAAAGCTCTACAAGAATATCTGTACATATCAGATGTCTTTGTTCTGTCATACTTAACCAAAAACTTGACCAATTTCTTATTAAAATAGAGTAGTTGTTTTTTTAATCCATCATTTGTATCTTCTAGAATTGATTCTAACCATTATTCTTAATCTCTGCTCATCTTTAAAATAATAAGCAAGTAAGTATGAATATTAAAGGAGGAGATATTACTAGGACAGCAAGAACAGCACAGAAGCCTCTGTGTGTGCCATTTTTGGCCTCCCAGACATGGGCATATGCAGATCTTTATTAGCTCACGCTCTTAACTGAGCTCAACAGATGCCCCCCAGGTTAGTTACCATTTGAAAACATCCAGTCTGTGGGCGCTGCTAGGAAACCACATCACACGTCTTCCTTCTCACTCTCAACAATTCCTTCTCTGCAAAACTGTTCTCAAACAGAGCTGCACGTTTGAAAAGAGAAGAATCAGGTATTTGGGAGATATAAGTAGAGTCAATGTCCCTTAAACTCCCTGGCTGAGACTGGAGGTAGCAGGAAAAGGAGAATTATGGATGCTGAAGAGGGGACTACCAAATGTCTGTCATAGTTCCTAGCCAGAAAAAGAACAGGAAGTTTCTCCAACCGTATAATTATAACCATATTCCAGCTTGAAATTATTAATTCCTGTTGGCACTGTTTGTTCTGAAACAATATGCCTTCCATGCAATTACATTTTTAAGAAAAGTCAAATTTTTACTCTATCCCTTCTTCCCCAGAATAAAATTCTCCCAGGGACTACCATCAGTTTGCAGTAGATGTTGGGCACTCTCAGAAATTTATGTGATCATTTTTATCTGGAAATTTGGTAGTGCTGAACTAGGACCATCACATACTTTGTGGTTAGAGGAAAATTAATGTTTCAAATAGGAAGATTCTTTTTACCTAGTCATCCTGTAAGTGTTATTTCACCCATGAGTTATGGATTTAGTGATTTGCTTACACACAAGTGAAATAAAAACTGTATGAGTCCTTATGAAGTACTCAGAATCACTCCTCTACTTTTATTCCAAACAGATAATTAGCTATCCAATTCAAAAGTGTTCTCAAATAAGGAAGCCACAGTGTTCCTTGGGAAAACATTTTAAAGTTTAATGATTTCATTATCAGCATGTTACTTATATTAAAACTAACATTGAATTTAATTTAATCCAGTCAATATTCTTGTTAAATATAGAGTATCAACTATGGAACCATCTTGAAGCTCATACCCATTTCTCAATAGGAAGTATCCTCTACATTAGTCTTCATAAACTTGAAGACTGCAATTGGTTGGATATAAGTTGATCAACATACACGAATCCCAGTGCGTGTGCTGGGAAAAGTGGCATGCAGATAAGCGTAATCATCATCCCCAACCTTTCTTCTCTAGGGTACATGTTGGCATTTCATTTTTCTAGTCCCTCATCATTTCTATGGCTTTTCTCTGAACCTCCTGCTGGTTTTCCACAGCTGTGATAAATCGATATCTCACAATTGAACTCCACAAATAGAAACAACCAAATGGATTCTAGGGAAAAGACATGGAGGCTTATTTTGGGAAGCAGATCCCTACCACATGCTATTATATTAAGTTGTGCTTGAATGGAAAAGAAAACTAAATCTAAAACTGGAAGAGTAAACATAAGAGATATTAACTAATAATCCATGGAGAAACACTTCATATCGTTGTTACTAAGCGTGACTAATTTAATAAATCCCTTAGCTAACACCAGCTGTCCATAATGAACACAGAACAGCAACTGTTCCCAGGCCTACAATGTACATACACGCTGCTAAGAAGGACTACTTCTATCAAAATCTAAGCAGCTGCAAAGTTCACTCAGTTCTGCTCCTGAAAAAGCTTCAGAACCATTTTAGACCTCTCCAAGGTGATTCAACGCTCCAGAGTGGGCATATTAGGAGTGACTCCGGTCATTGTGTTCAATGCAAGGATCCCTCTATGTTCATGGTTTTGTAGATTCAGCAATGGAGAGTTGGGCAAATTGTCAAGTTCCAAATATTGGGCAGCCATTTCTTACACTAAGTCAAAAATCTGTTCACCCCTCCTCTCTGTCATTCCCACCAAAGTTTGTCTAATTTTTCTTTCCATGACATGGCTTTAAATAGAGGAAGACAACTATCATGTTCTCTTCTCAGTCATAGCTCCTACTGTCTTCTTCATAGAATATCTTCCAGCCCATATATATTTTGCATCTGTCTTTTTCCTTGTCACTTTTGTTAAGCAAGTTCAGTGATTCAAAAATCTAAATTTTTTGAAAAAATTACCTGATTCCTTTTGTATACCATATTTATTTTGGTAAAGATGGTTATGTTCATTTTGTAGTCACTCAGAATTGAGCCAACAAGTGAACCAGTAAACATCATAGCAAATATTTGTCATTAGTCAAATTTATACTGCCTTGTATCTATTTCAACTCTATTCTGCTGATCTCCTTTGCCTTTGAGTCTCTCTGTATTCATCTTCTTCATTCTGTCATCCTGGTCATGTGGATTAAGGTCAGGTCGCAAATGTTTCTATTCTTCATCATCTACTTATCATGCTGGTGTGACATTTCAATCTCTGCTCCATCTGAAGAAGCAGCCTCATGTTGGATGGTAGGTAACACTGTGGAAGAAAAAAGAAACAGAAATAGAAAAAGCCTATTAACCTTCAGAAAATGATAGTACATTTTGTGCTTTTTTAACACCTGATTCTTTTCTAAGCACAAATACTTCCAATTTATTAAGCTCTAGGGGGCTAAGTGATGCTTTTACAAACAGAAAACATGAGATACCACTTTTGAGTGATTCTGCAGCAATCACACAAGCTGGGAGAGACTGAAATAAATGACCAGCTATGAAAACCATGGTTCTGAGTTCCGAATGCCAAGGCGCTCTTTCTACACATTTCTACATTGTTATTTAGATGGATAACTCTAACATGTAACTCCAAAAGACAAAATTCAGACCCTGTGTGAAAGAGCTGGGTTATAATCACAGGTTAAAGCCAAGTATTCAATATAGATTGAGCTTCTATGTGTATGGCACTCAGAAATTCTTCAAAACATACTATCAAGACCAGATGAACTCTGTTGTACAGGTGAGGCCACTGAGGCTTGAAGACTTGTGACTTGATGAGGTAAGTTCACATAAGTGCCAAATGAAGTTAAAATAGGAAATAGTCAATCATTGATTTGGTATACTGCCGGGGTCCAGCCCCGGGGGGGATCCAGGGGTCCCACAGGAGGAGACGGTGTCGGCGAAAATGGAGTGAGAGAGCCGAATTCTTTTCTTTCTCTTTATTCTCTGGTTAGCATTTACTGCCAGGCATCTCTGCCAAATGCTAGTATAGCTCCCTTTTTATACACGCACACTGAGTTACAATCACATGGTGTTAATTATTGCTTTTGTTTCACTATGTTTGCATGTTTCCAGATAACAGTTAATTTACATCTATGAATCACAAACCAGGTAGCAAATCATTCAAAATACAAAATAACTTGAATAGCAATAACAACATCAGTAAAAGCTTTTAAAGTATTAGTACTAATAGTTAACTAACTTTACTGCTGTTGTGAGTTAAGGGGCAGAGAGAGATTTAGCAGACGACTAACAATGGACTACCGCTTGCTCAGGTAAATGGCCTTGAGTTTATGCAGTGTCCTACTTTTTCTCACAAGATTCTAAAAGGCTTGCCTCTAAAGAAATTAACATAACATTAAGAATAGCTTTCACCCAAAGATATGCAGAGTGCACTTGCAAGATAGCCTAGCAGCAACACAAGACATTAACTGTTATTACTTCCATGGATTTCCCTACATTTTTCTCATTATTACAGAATTTTGGAAAGTATGTAAATCTCATGAGAACATCTCATTGAGAAAGCCTAGCAATTGCCTGTAGTCAAAAGACAATTCTCTTAGTAAAACATTCTTTTCTTGCTGACTACATTCTCATCCTAGGCCACACAATGGGCCATTCCACTATACCTTACCTAAGATACTATTGTCTAGTCAAATATTACTTATTTATTGTATTTAAACACTAGTTAAGTTCTAACTCTATTCTTCTCAGAGTGTACCACTATCTGCAGATCAAATAAGAAGAAAGGAATGTTTCTCTACTCTATCACATGAAAAGGCTAGGGAGGAAAAATGTTGAATTAAGTGAAGGCCGAAGGGTGCTCTGTGCACAGCCACTGCCTCCTACCCATTCACAAGTCACAATCTATTCTTTCTAACATGATTAAGAAGGAATTCTCCTACAGACTTAACCCTTTACAAGGGATATCATAGCCAGCCTCTTATGTCTATGAGCCCAGTTCAAGGGGCTTACAGGCTTTTCTGTGGAACTCACACCCTCTGTCTCATTTCCAAAGAAATCACTACGAATCTACAGGGAAAGCACGGTACTATTATCCCTGTGCCATAAATAATAGCACACACCCAGAAAAGGGGGGATATAAGGCCAGATTAATTCAAAAAGTCAAAAGGGGGGAGTATCGTTGTGCCCATCCTTTGTGGTGACTTTGTCACTCCGCAGCCATTGGTCTTCTCTGCTGTGACTTTGTCAATCAGCAGTTTTTGGTCTTCTTCTGCTGTGACCTTGTCAGCCAGCAGTTGTGGGTCTTCTCCTGCTGTGACCTTGTCAGCCAGCAGTTGTGGGTCTTCTCCTGCTGTGACCTTGTCAGCCAGCAGTTGTGGGTCGGCTCCCGACAGTATACCACATGAAGTGTTTGTTGTGGTAGTCTTCAGTATTTATGGTAGTCCTTCCTCTCTAATATCTAATACTACGAAATTAACTTCTTCTTTTATTGCCTTAGATTTTGACTAGTGACACAGGCAGAAGAAACAGTCAGAGAAGAAGGACCCTGAGAAGACTGAAAACGTGTCCTGAAGGATACGTGAGGAGGGCATTATCTGGCAGCCAACCCTAATCGGCCTCGGTGACTTGAGGGAGAGAAAGAAGCCATCATATCTGCTGATTATGCATGAGGACTGCAAGGCTGTCTTGTTATCTGCCAGTGGTCACACCTCCTTCTGCTCCTTTTTGCAGTAACTTGACTCCAGAGTCCTATTTTCAGTAAGTATATAGAACATTCTAATACTCAGGGTCTCAAGACAGTACCCAGTTTTTCACTCTCTGGGTTATAAAAACCTATTTTAAGAAATGTTCAAGAAGGGGCACAATTTTTTTCTTCTTGGAGAGTTTTCCACTCAATTTTTTTTTATAAAAAGGAAAAAAATGTTTGGTAGAGAATGCATTTTTCTTCCTGAAATTTTTCAGATATTTCGAGTTCTTCACACCACTTACTCTGGGATTAATCACATGAATATGGCGAATCTTTTTTAGGTAACAAAGCACAGAACAATTTTCTAATCTCTGCTTTGCCATTTTCTTTGTAATTGTGGGCTACTGACATATGTTCCTTCAGCTGTAAAATGGTGATAATATTAGCCTACTCCAGGGAGATTTTGTAAGAATAATAGAAGAAAAGCCTTTTAAGCCCAGCTACCACCCCCATAGACGAAGGTTTCTAAGCGATTTGAGAGGAGTGGGAGAAAGCACAGAGAGGGTGGGATGATAGAATAAAACTTAGAGAAAAAAGCTCAGCCCACCAATCCCTAAGACAGGGGTCCCCAAACTATGGCCCGCGGGCCGCATGCTGCCCCCTGAGGCCATTTATCTGGCCCCCGCCGCACTTCCGGAAGGGGCACCTCTTTCATTGGTGGTCATTGAGAGGAGCATAGTTCCCATTGAAATACTGGTCAGATTGTTGATTTAAATTTACTTATTCTTTATTTTCAATATTGTATTTGTTCCCATTTTGTTTTTTACTTTAAAATAAGATATGTGCAGTGTGCATAGGGAATTGTTCATAGTTTTTTTTATAGTCCGGCCCTCCAACGGTCTGAGGGACAGTGAACTGGCCCCCTGTGTAAAAAGTTTGGGGACCCCTGCCCTAAGGTATAGTACCCTGCCTTATCTTTCTCTAATACAAGTTCTGTCTTAGTATCTACTTCTGTC
Organism: Saccopteryx bilineata; assembly: GCF_036850765.1. NCBI lineage: Eukaryota > Metazoa > Chordata > Mammalia > Chiroptera > Emballonuridae > Saccopteryx > Saccopteryx bilineata. The sequence goes on along the minus strand of NC_089495.1, from coordinate 73,837,584 downwards.
TACCAGCTTCTCCATCAGACCTCCTCCGGGTCCCAGGAAACTATTATCTCCATATGAAGGACCCTTGTTCAAAATTTCAGTTGAGATCCTTACATTTCTATATATGCATTGCTCCTTATACACAAAATATGTTGAGGACATCATTAAAGATTCTTTCATGAAGAAAATTATAGTAACATAGAACCTGTTGACTTCACCTTGGAGACCAAATACATTACCATCTACTTCCAGTTTTAGTTTTTAAATGGTTGACAAGCTCTAAAGCATCACATCAATAAAGCAAAAGTCAATCTACAGGGTAAACCTTCCTGTAATTCTTATACAAGGGTGGGCAAAAGTAGGTTTACAGCTGAAATACAAATAAATAATACAATAATTGAATCATAATATGAGAATAAACTTTGTTTCACATACCCACAACTGTAAACCTACTTTTTGCCAGCCCCTGTATATATAGTTCTTGGAGATAATAAGTTAATAACCATCACTGGAGAGCTATGAGGGGAAAAAAAAAGACCAACCTCAACTGAATACCATCATGGAAGAATAGTAAAAAAACACCACAATTTGATTGAATTTAAAGGGAAATAAAACTTTTTAGAATTATGTATGGTGACAAATGTTAACTAGATTTACTGTGGCAATCATTTCACAATACATACAAATAGTAAATCAACCTGTTATACACCTGAAACTAATAGAATGGTATATAATTGATATATACCATATATACCAAACTAATAGAATGGTATATATCAATTATAACTCAATTTCAAAAAGGAAATTACATAAAGAAAAGCACATTTCTTTGGTCCATCCAATTAAATAACATTTAGCCCCACCAGTAGCTTTGATATGCCCACTGTTTTACCAAAAGCATTGTTTGCAGAGAATGTGTATCAGAAATTATAGACCATGGCCCTACCATAAAATTGGAATTCAAAATGCAATAATTTAGAATTGGTTTTTGTGATTACAAATGTCACAATGTTTTCAACGTACTATAATTTACTTATATAGTAACTACTAAAAAAAGTTAGACCACTTAATTATATTTGTATATAAATTTAAAATAATGTTATCACCACTCTTTTGATTAAATAAAATTTATCTCTTTTGAATTTCATTATTGTTTACCCATATATTTAACTAAATAACAACTGACTCATTCTATAAGTAAAATCAAGACAAAAGATATCTAGTAAAAAAAAATCTGACCATTTTTAGTCTTAAAAATTACTGAGACTAGATTATTTCATATTCATTCTGCTTTTTGTTTCCAACTACCTGCTTTATGTCGGACACCTGACCCTTCACACTAGCTACCCCTTTCCTAAATATGTCAAAAGCCCAGGGGTATAATGTCAACCCCTCTCTCTCTTCCTGCGAGGGTCCATCCAACTACTCATCAAATCTGTTCATCTTTAAGTAACTACTGAAGCACCCTATAAATCAATAAATGTGTGTTGATTCAATCAATGCCTTACTCTCATTCTTTTTCTGCTAGGCACTAAAGAAAAAAATCATTCAGATTAGTGAAAATTATTTCCAGAAAAGAATCATTAAAGAAGTGTTTCATAGCCTTCCAAATCTATATCACATTTATAAAACTTTGATTATGAAGTATTAACTAAGCACTATCATTGCAAAATACTGTTAAGAGTGGAATAGATCTATCTATACATACAAACACACACACACATATATCTATATATATATAACTTAAATCAAATATATATACATACTATTATAATCAATAGTTGTGTGCATGTGTTTTTAATATTTTTGGCAGCTTAAACTCTGTTTCTCCTTTCTATAAGATACAAATCAAATTTCCTTTTGGAAATTTATTTATTTCCTATTGTATTATAATGGTGAAACAGTAAGAATGTCGAATGAACCAGTTTCCCAGAAGACCCAGCAGCCCAGGACTTTGCCTGCTGTCTTCCAGGATTTGCATCTTATATGAGAGATGTTGGGATGGAGGAAGTCATTGGAATCCCATACTTCCCACCTGTGGTGCCCGGACATGATTGTTCCTGGTCTGGAAACATCCCCAAGCCCTCCAGAGCAGCCTTATGTCTCAGGCTATTACCAAGCTCTGTTCTCAGCTTTTCAATTGATTTGCTGAGTTCCTAGTAAATTTCCAGGATATTCCCTTCTTCATAAATTGCCCGAAGTATATACTGCACACAAAAATTAGAAGATATTTCAAAGTGAATAAGAAGCGATTAAAAAAATAATCATTTGATTTTTTTAATTAAACAAGAACATCAGAAAAGTAAAAGACAAGTCAACTTGTTCAATTATGCAAATGAGATGCAAAATCAACTTTTATTTCATTGGTGAAAATACACTATACAAAAGGCTGAAAGTACTGAAGTATCTGCATGTTCCCTAATCCCCTAATTTTTGTAAGCAGTGTAATTTTCTGTTGCCTATAACCCAAAGAACCTACTCATTACAGTTACTTCAGATATAAACACTGGGTAAAAACACACATTAAATATATTATTTATGGCCCTGACCGGCTAGCTCAGCAGTAGAGCATCTGCCAGGTGTGTGGAAGTTCTGAGTTTGATACCCAGCCAGGGCACACAGGAGAAACATCCATTTGCTTCTCCAAGACCCTTCCCCCTCTCCTTCCTCTCTATCTCTCTCTTCCCCTCCTACAGCCAAGGCTCCATTGGAGCAAAGTTTGCCTGGGTGCTGAGGATGGCTCCATGGCCTCCTCCTGCTAGAATGGCTCTGGTTGCAACAACAAAGCAATGCCCCAGATGCCCCCTGGTGGGCATGCCAGGTGGATCCCAGTCGGGCGCATGTGGGAGTCTGTCTCTCTGCCTCCCTGCTTCTCACTTCAGGAAAAAGGGGGGGAAAATATATATATACATGTATATATGTATATATATGTATATATATAATATATATAATTATATATATGTATATATATGTATATATATGTATATATATATATAATTTATATTCTAAGCAATTAGTATACAATTAGTATATAAGATTAGATACAGTCTGTTGATCAATGAGTTAAAAGGTTCCAGGGAAGTAGAATTTTGAGGCAAAAGGCTGCCATGAGCTCTTCCCAGAGGAAAGACATGAGCTGATAAAGCATCTTTTTCAGACACTATAGATAGATATAGATATAGATGATATAGATATAGATATACATATACATATAAATATAGATGATATAGATATAGATATATAGCCAGTCAGAGAAAGACAAGTACCATACAATTTCACTCATATGTGGAATGAACAAAAAAAATCTAACAAGTAAAATAAGGACAGACTCATAAATAGATAGCAGGTTAAGAGTTGTCAGGGAGGGTGTTGGGTTAGGGGGGTGGAACTATTGGTATGTTCTAAAATTTTATCAATACTTTTAATGAAATATTAAAGTTGGCAACAGGGTTGTTTGCTGAAAACTCCAATAGAAAAAATGTCACCTCTGGTTTGAAAAATTCTGGGCCCTGGCCGGTTGGCTCAGCGGTAGAGCGTCGGCCTAGCGTGCGGAGGACCCGGGTTCGATTTCCGGCCAGGGCACACAGGAGAAGCGCCCATTTGCTTCTCCACCCCTCCGCCTCGCTTTCCTCTCTGTCTCTCTCTTCCCCTCCCGCAGCCAAGGCTCCACTGGAGCAAAGATGGCCCCGGCGCTGGGGATGGCTCTGTGGCCTCTGCCTCAGGCGCTAGAGTGGCTCTGGTCGCAACATGGCGACGCCCAGGATGGGCAGATTATCGCCCCCTGGTGGGCAGAGCGTCGCCCCATGGTGGGCGTGCCGGGTGGATCCCGGTCGGGCGCATGCGGGAGTCTGTCTGTCTCTCCCTGTTTCCAGCTTCAGAAAAATGGAAAAAAAAAAAAAAAAAAAAAAAAATTCTGTATTTTTAATTGGATTTATTGAAATGACACTGGTTAACAAAATTATGGAAGTTTCAGGTGCACAATTCTACAGCACATCTTTATAGCATATTGTGTGTGCACCCCCCAAGTCAAGTCTCTGTCCATCACCACTTATCCCCCTATACTCTATCCCATCTCTCCTCCCCCCTAGCATTTACCACACTGTTGTCCATGTCCATGAGTTTTTTCTCCTCCTTCCACCCCCCTAACCCAACACCCTCCCTGACAACTCTTAACCTGCTATCTATCTATGAGTCTGTCCTTATTTAACTTGTTACATTTTTTTTTTGTTCATTAGATTCCACATATAAGTGAAATTGTATGGTACTTGTCTTTCTCTGACTGGCTTATTTCACTTAGCATAATAATCTCAAGATTCACCTGTGCAGTCACAAAGGGTAAGAGTCCCTTCTTTTTTAAGACTAAGTAGTATTCCATTGTGTAAATGTACTACAGCTTTTTACTCACACACTTATTGATGGGCACTTGGGCTGTTTCTAGATCCTGGCTTTTGTAAATAACACTGTAATGACATAGGGGTGCATATAGTCTTTTGATTTAATGTTTTGGGTTTCTTTGGATAAGTTACCAGAAGTGGAATCACTCTGTCATAAGGCAGTCCACTTTTAATTTTTTGCAGTAACTCCATACTGCTTCCCATAGTGGCTGCATCATTCTGCATTTCCACAAACAGTTCATGAGGGTTCCCTTTTTTCCACATCCTTATAAACACTTGTTTGTTGATTTATTGATGATATGCATTCCGACAGGTGTGAGGTGGTATCTTATTGTGGTTTTAAGTTGCATTTCTCTTAGATTAGTGATATTAAACATTTTTTTAATGTTTATTGACCATTTCTATGTCCTTTTTGGAGGAGTGTCTATTCAGGTCCTTTGCCCATTTTTAATTGGATTGTTTGTTTTTTTGATATTGAGTTTTATAAGTTCTTTATAATTTTTAGATACTAACCCTTTATTAGATATATCAGTAAATATGTTCTCTTATTCTGTGAGCTCTCTTTTCATTTTGTTGATGATTTCCTTAAAAGATCTGTACTCAGAAAATTGTAAGATACTGAAGAAAGAAATTGAGGATGATACAAAGAAGTAGAAGCATATACTGTTCATGGATAGGAAAAATTAACATCATTAAAATGCCATACTACCCTATGCAATCTATAGATTCGATTCAATTTCTATCAAGATATCAATGAGGTATTTCACAGAACTAGAACAAATATTCCAAAAGTTTATATGGAACCACAAAAGACCCCAGATAGCCACAGTGATCTTGATAAAAAAGAAAAAATTAGAGGAAACACTCTACCTGATATCAAATTAGGCCATATCAAAGCCATAGTAATCAAAATAGCATGGCACTGGCATAAAAACGGACATATAGATCAGTGGAACAGAATAAAGAGCCTAGAAACTAATCCACACCTTTATAGTCAATTAATATCTGACAAAGGAGACAATAACATACAACAGGGTACAGAGTCTATTCAATAAGTGGTGGTGAAACAATTGGACAGATATGTGCAAAAAATGAAACTAGACCACCTTCTTAAACCATACACAAGAATAAACTTGCCTGACCTATGGTGGTGCAGTGGATAAAACATTGACCTGGAACGCTGAGGTCGCCAATTCAAAACCCCAGGCTTGCCTGGCCAAGGCACATATGGGAGTTGATGCTTCCTGCTCCTCCCCCCTTCTCTCTTTCTCCCTTCCTTCTCCTTTTTTCTTTAAAAATGAATAAATAAAATTTTTCAAAAAGAATAAACTTAAAATGGATTAAAGACTTAAATATTAGACTCAAATAAAAATTCTAGAAGAAAACATAGGTAATAAAATCTCAAACATTTCTCATAGCAATATTTTTTCAGGTATTGTCCTCAGGCAAGGGAAACAAAGAATAATAATAATAATAATAAACAGGTATACATTAAACTAAAAAGTTTTTGAAAAATTCTGTATTTTATGCAACACACTGAAAAAGCATTTGGCTCTTCCTGTTAGCTCAGTCAGTTAAGAGCATTCATTGTCCAAAAACAACAAGATTGCGGGTTCAATCCCTGGGCAAGGCACACACAGGAAGCAACCAATGAATGCACAACTGAGTGGAACAACAAATGAATGCTTCCCTTTTCCCACCCCTCTCTGTCCCTTCTTCTCTCTGTCTCTTAAAAAAAAAAAATTAGGCCCTGGCTGAATAGCTTGGTTGGAGTATCATCCCGGAGCATGAAAGTTGCTGGTTCGATTCCCCACTCAGGGCACATTCAGGAGCAGCTCAATGTGACTGTCTCTTTCTTCCAGCATTCTCTCAAAAAGATAAAATAAAATAAATTAAAAGATCATTTGATCTACCTATTCCACATATATGTACTACAGTATACCCAAATACTAAAGGTACTTTAGTTTTTGTGATCTTTAATAGTTACTAACTATCCTGATTCCACCATATCACCAGAGAGTGAGGAGATTTCTTTGCTTTGTTGATGCAGAGCATTAACTTCATGTCGAAGAATTTAAGGTCTTGCTCTTTTATAAACTTAAAATATCCTTTCTCTCTCTGTGCAGTAAGTCTGATTTAATTATCTCCCAGAAATCAGTAAAGGTACTATTTTTGTCTTTGCTTGCCCTTAATCTCTATTTGATTAAAGTACCACATGCTTAATTGGACTGGGTTTACCTCAACTGCCTCAATTCTAAATATCAAAGGCGTCAGTGAGACTGCTGGGCTGGTTTTAACAGGCTCTTCAGAAGCAACAGAGTGTTCTGGGTACTCAGTGCATTGGTATGGTCTATACATGCCAGTTTATCTTTTCCTTCGTGCTGCCCTGCACGGCCACGCGCCCCCCCCCCCCCCCCCGCATCCCTTCTGCGCACAGGTCCCCTTCTCTTTCACAAGGTATTTATAGGAATGAGGAGAGTGTGCGGAACCTATTATTAACCATTCTAACAGGCTGGAATCTTTTTAAATCTTGTAGGTCTTTGAAAAGATTTCAAGTGCAATTTGATTGAAGCCATGTAGTATTGACAAAAAAGGGCTTGCTAAAAACTGCAGCATTTGAAAAGAGAAAAACATAGGCCCCTCTCAACACATATTTTTAAAGGAAGTATAGATATTATGGTGATGCTTTTACCAACAAGTGAGCTTTTAAGATACCAGGAGAGAGATGGAGGAAAAGCGGAGGGGTGGAGAGGTGGAGGGAGGGCATTTCTCTTGGCTCCAAGTGGGAGCAATATTACATCAAAGTCACTTCCCCACCAGGAGACATTTTTGGGCTCTCCATGAAAGGCACAATTGTAACACAGGCAAAGTTAATGGAGAAAAAGACTGATTTCAACATTACCCTGAGTGGTAGTCTCCCACAGAGCTGCCATAACAACGCACCACCAACTGGGGGGCTCAAAACAAGAGAAATTTTTTTGCTCACAGCTCTGAGGCTAGAAGTCTAAAATCAAGGTGTTGTTAGAGTTGATTCCTTCTAGAGGCTCTGAGGGACAACTGCCCTATGCAGAGAGAGCTCCTAGCAGCTGGTGCTTGCCAATCCTTGGTGTCCCTTAGCCTGCAGCTGCATCGCCCCAACCAGTGCCTCTGTTGTGACATGGCAGTCCCCTTGTGTGTCTCTGTGTCCCTGTGTACAAATGTGCCTCTTCTTACAAGGTACCAGTCATTGAGTTAGGACCCAACGCCACCCAGAGTCTCCTCTCCTAACCTCACCTTAATTCTCTCTCCTTTAGAAACCTTCTCCCTACTTTCCTCCGTGAAATACTCCAGCGAGAAATTCCAAGTCACTATGCTGATGCCATGACCAAAATAATACATTCCCTTTCGCAGGATACCCTGGTGCTACCTAGTTAATTATGTTTTTTGTTATTGAAGTGGCGAAGACTGATAGCCACTTTATTCCTCCCTGGACACACGGTTGGACCTCACTTCCCAGCTCCCTTGTAGTTAGGTACAGCCACGAGATTAAAGTCTGACAAGCGGATTGTAAGGGATGGGCACCACTCCCAGGTCTGGCTCATGAAAGTTCTGAGCACAGTAATCTGCGCTCTTTCCCTATCCACTAGCCTGATGTACAAACACTTTGGAAGCCACAGGAAGAGGATGACAGAGCCACAAGGTAGAAGGAGACTGGGTCCCTGAACAGGAGCCTCCAGTCAAAGAATACCTTTTAAGATATCACATAAGCAAAAATCAGCTTTTATTCTGTTTGAGCCGTTATACATCCTTTACTCAAATTTGTCACAGCAATGAATATGTACCTTCTTTCTTCGGTTCCCCCCCATGGAGGCTGCCTGCTTTCCTATCCTGTTTCTCACTAAAGCGTTTCAAGGGGCGATTATGCTTCTAAAAGCACTACAGATGGTGTAAGAGGACCAGTCCCTCGTTGATGATAAAGTAAAATATTATTAAAGCAAATATCTTATTTTACTTATTATATAAAGACAAATATATTACATCAAGACAAATATTTTTATTATTAAATTGACTTCTTGGAAACATGCCCAGAAATGATTATTTTCCTAGAAAATAGAGTAATAAAATACTTCATTTCATCCAAGATAAGACTGTATCACATGCAAGTAATGTTAGCCAGTGATAAGTCTCAGTTCACTTTCTCAGAATTGTTTCAACAAGGAGACAATTCATGGGCCACCTTTGAAATCAAAAGCAGGACTTGGGAGGGGAAAGGAGAATAAGAGCTAAGATAAGAGAAGGTTGCAGTGAAACTCTGACGTAGGTGGAGGAAATGTAGTTCAATTACACTGTGCATAAATAATTGCCCTGATTACAGCTGGGGAACATTGAAAGAAGGTGTGATCAAGTTAGAAGTGTCACCAAGGGCTGCCAGGTTTAAGGCTGTCTGACCCCTCAAAGTTACATTACCTTAGGGCTTTCTCCCTGGGGCAAAGCCAGCTGTCTCCTTTGTAGGGAACAATATTTCATGTTGTCAACATACATGAATGAATGCAGCTCTTGAGGAGTCTAAGCTCATTGGGAGACTGAGGGATAAACAAGAAAGCCAACATATTCATTATGTACATAGAGCCATGAAGTATTTGGGATATTCATGCCTATCCTTCCAGCCAGTCCAGCCCCTCTGGTTATTAATACAATGAGGAAATACAGACTGAAAACAGAGATTCACTTAGTGAGTCTGGCCTCAGAGCTACTCAAGTAATTCTGATTAGTATATGATTTTTGGTCCATTCTTCACCATACCAGGAACACACGTACTTCTAGGAGGCAGTGCATCGATCGAGGAAGATGGGGACCCTCTGCCTTCCCAGGAGAGAGCTTGAATAGACAGTGCCAACTGTCCATGGTCTCTCTGTCTCTTCTTTTCCTGCATCCCACTAACCCGCTCCTCCCTCCCTGCCTACGCCTATCTGTCATATTCTTTCTCATTCTTTGTAGTATTGACAAGGTCAAACAAAGTTCTTGAGCTTCCTGTTGATTGCATCTGAACTGCTTTCTTTTTAAGATAAATTTTGCCTATATCTGATCTCAAGGACTACGTGCCTGCCCTGTGGTGGCACAGTGGATAAAACATCAACCTGGAACACTGAGGTCACGGGTTCAAAACCCTGGGCTTGCCTTATCAAGGCACATATGGGAGTTGATGCTTCCTGCTTTCCCTTATTCTCTCTCTCTTTCTCTCTCTAAAATGAATAAATAAAATCTTCAATTAAAAAAAAGGGACTATGTGATACTTTTATTCAAGCTGTCACCTCTGCTTATAAGAACCAGCGCTTTTCTCCCAAAGGAAGTGTACCTGGCCTGCTCCAGATGCAATGCTACTCATTTGATAGTCTCATCTCCAAACCCTCAGGCCGTCAGCTTTCATCAGAGAGACAAATATTCTTCTTATTAAATTGATTTCATAAGAACAAATTCCTATCAAAGCAAGTATGAAATGGCAGGTGTTGTAACTAAAATAACAACTAATACCTCAGACTCAAAGAGATTGTTGAAATAAAGAAAAACTGGAATTCAGAACACCTTGGTTTTTTACCTTGTTCAGCCACTAAAACTCTGGAAAACATTTTTTTTTTTTTTGTACACTTTCAGCCTCAGTTCCTTATCTGGAAGGGAAAGAGCTAGATGCAATCATTTCTATGGTTCCTTTAAGCTATAAATTTTTAAGCTTTTAAGATACTAATGCTGACAGGCTACACTACTGAAAAGCATTGTTCAGAGGGGGAAGGGGAAAAGCGCCAGTGAGTGAGTCCTCACCACGTTCCAGTCCCTGCACAGCATCTCATTCGATCCCTAAAACCCCGCTCTGAGTAGGTCCCATTATCATCTGCATCTCACAGATGAAGAAACTGAGGACCCAAAAAGTTAAATGATTTGCCCAAGGTTATGAACTGAATGATTACTATCCCATCCCCCCAAATTCATATATTGAAGCCCTAACCCCCAGTGGGATGGTCTTTGGTGGGGGTTGGGGGGCCTTGGGGAGAAGTTAGATTTAGATGAGATTGTAAAGGTGCAATCACTGCCCCTCCCCATAACAGAATTAGTCCCCTTATAAGAGTTCAGAGAACACCCCCCCTCATCTTTGCCATGTAAAGACCCATCAAGAAGGCTGCTGTCTGCAAGCCAGGCACTGAGCCCTTTCCTATAACCAAGCCACCTAGCACCTTGATCTTGGACTTCAAGAACTATAAGAAATAAATGTCTATTGTTTAAGCCACCCAGTCTGTAGTATTTTGTTATAGCAAGTTAAGCTGACTAAAACACCTAATGCTCTATATTTAGTATCAGGTCTGAACCTTGTGCTGAAAATAGAGATCAAATGAAATTAAACATATCTAAAGAAATTGCCCCCAGGGCAACTTGTCAAATGCCAACAGTCCCAGTTCTTATGTGCTGCTACCCTAAGGGCAGGAGTGGAACTTATTTTATGCCAGTGCCACCCCTACCCCTGAATGTATAGCAAACGACCTACATGGTCTGGTTTGAAGGATGAGCACCCTAGAGGCCAGCTGTGAAAACTATTTCACTGGCCCAGAAGAAGCAAGCTGAGTACCCGCTAAGCAGGTCCATTCTTCTGGAACAAGACTGCTCCCGCCCTGAGGTTCTAGTTCAACCTGCACTTCCACTGAAATGGAAGGCAGGCGCTCATTGCTCTGAGCTGGTTCATCAGAAGTAGCTGTCAAGGCCGGAGTATTAGGTGCCTTGAGAAATTGGGAAGAGAGAACTGACAAGGAGGAGGAAGGAGAAAGAGGGGAGGGCAGCTGAGGGCAACCACATACTTCTGCCTTTGCTGGGCCCAATTCTGGAGAGGAGAATTCTGCTCCTGTCTTGAGCTGGGATGCTAAAGTCATTATTTACAACCAACAGTCTCCCAAGTCAGGTGTGACTACTCACATAGGTTGGTAACCAGAAGAAGCCGGGAGCGTGTCAGGGTGGGAACATTACTATAGCAGATGGTGGTCATGTGAGCTGTCGCTGCAGCTTGTTCAGTGTGGATTCTGTTCTGCTTTAATGACATCTGCTTCCAAGCTAAGGCTGAGCCTCCAGATCTGCTGACACAGCTCCTCCAGTTTCCAAGTCAGTCGTCAGCTCAGCATCCGGACCCCTCAGCCCTCGGGCAGGCTGCGTGGAGTTCAGGCAGAAAATGGAATTTCCCCTTCCTGCCTCATTAAAGCAATCATCTGAGTTCACTTGTAGTCTCACACAGTGATGAGCAAAGGCATCAAATTCCATCATCCTTCCTAGATCTCAGTAAAAAAAAAAAAAAAGGCACTGGAATAAGAAGGAAATCTCTGCACTTGTCCTTACTCCCAGGAGGACACGGGGCACCATCTGCCACCTCACATAACTAAATGATATGGATGGCAGTCATTTCTAAGAAAGCATAGAAAATATTTTACAGGCCATGCTTTGCATTTTTAACCTTCATTGAGCACATCACTGGACACCAGACAGAGAAATACTATGGGTCACAGAATCTCATTGAATTTAAATGCATCTATATTTAAGAAAGTAAGCCATTCTGAGGTTTCATCTGGAATATCCAAATAACAAAGATGCCACATTGATGAGATTTTTCTTAAGACATCTCTCATAATCCATTACTCCATTGCCCATGCATTGACCCAGCTTTCATTTCAGCTTCTTTTGCCCCATGTTGGGCATGAGATTTGTTGTTCCAGTATTAGAATGAGATCATAGGTTCCATTAAACCCACTTCCCCAAAACACAATGGGCCGCTTTCGGCAGCCCGGCCAGTTGGACAGGAAGGCCAGCGCCTGAGAAACAGTGCTGAACTCTAGTGAAGTCCCCGGTGTTGAAAGGTTTTATGTGAAACTCCTGAAACAGAGCAATGAAATTTTCAGGGAGTGAAACCACCCTGACTCCTGTTCTGGAAAGAGTGTTTACTGGATGGTCTCTGGATCCCAGCAACCTGGTCTCAATTTCCATCAGGCAAATGGAAAGACGTGCAGACTCTCTGCTGCCCATCCTCCCCACCCTCTCAGAGCAACTGAGGGTTTGCAACAGGCTCCGGCTCCTCTCACTTCCTTCCTGAGCTCGAGTCCTCAGCACCCTCTGCTCCACACAGAAGGTGGGTGGCAAACAGCCAGGCCCTGGAGCTGTCAGGGGGAGCAGAGGCACAGAAATCGGAGCCCTGGGCATGTGCACTGGCTGTGCTGGCCACCATGAGAGGGAACGTAGAGGAGGCTCTAAGTACCCTCAGAGTTTAAGGTCAAGGTATTTTAATGTAGGTGGCCTTCTGTACATCTTTGTCATTCACTGGTGAAAAACCCAGCTCAAAGGGGATAGTGGGAACACAAAATTTTACAGAGCCAGGACCAGAATTCAGGTCTCCTGATGACTCTCTATCTAGTGGTCCTCACTGTCTCTGTGCATGGGGTGAGAAGAGACAGGAAGTAAAGGAGATCATGGTGATTGAGTTTGAGAACGTCTAGCCCAAGGGCTTTCTGAATCAGAAATTGCACAGCGTTAATCTGTTCTGCCGACACTCCTCACAAGGCATCTGGTACTCTGCTTCGGAGCATTGTCCAAATCACAGCGTGCCCGCCTGGGATGTCCTGGGGCAGTGATAGAACCTAGGGCACTCCCTGAGCACAGGGGAAGAGCCCAGGCCTCTCTTGCAGCCAACACAGTCTGCAGCTACAGAGGAAATGTGGAAACCTACAAAGGGAAGCTGCGGCTTAGCATGGCAGATAATATATAGAGATAGAGTCAAAGGTTTTCAGCTAGCCCACAGCTGCAGAGGTCCCTGACCTCCACAGGAGCTATTCCAAATCTAGTGCAAAAAAGGGTGAATGTTTCTGCCTGTGGCAGAAACAGTCCCATTCACTCATTTTAAAATAGGGTTTGGAGAGTTTAGAAACAAAAAACACAGTTTCATATTCTTTAGATTGTGGATTTACTTATAGCAAAGAAACTTTGATTTTAACCCAGGGCTATGCCATCTTTAGGAAATGTGTATTTAGGTTGAAATCCAAGCCTCCTGAATTCTTCATGTGGGTCCTCCAGATGTGGCTACTTGCTTCCTTCTGGGCCAAGATAACGATAACCATCACTATTTGTGGGTACATGCCAGGGACCTCAAATACATCAAGCAAAGTAGATGTTATTATTTCCATTTTACATATGAATAAACTGAAGTTGAGAATGTCTGGTTACATGATTTGCTCCAGATGTCTTCTGAGCTTGAACAGGGAACAACTCAAGCCCAGACCTGAGCCTGGACCCTGAATCTGTCCCTGGCGCTGCTCCTCCCACCCATCTCAGGTACAGCTGGTCAAAGCTCAGCTAATCACCTCACTCTTCCTCTCTTTAAAGCTAAGCACATAAGAAACCCAGTACACCCACTGACCCCACTCTCCTTGACCACTAAGATTTAGCAAAGTCGAGCTCTACTCTCACTGTCCCCTGGAATACTAAAAGAAAGGCAAACAACCTCCTCTTCCCTGAGATACCTTCTGACCCCCACGCAGCTCCCTCTGCTATGCCAGCCATGGATCTGTTCTGCAGATGAACTCCCCCATGCTAGTTGGTATCAAGCTGGTTTCAACTCTCTATGATTCCTATAAGTTTGGCCCCATCCCTTCAATTGCAGTGTCTACTACAGGTTATAATCCTGGACAGGGATATCTAGACTGTTTAGCATCAGTGTCACCCAGAATTAGGTGCTTAATGACTGTTTGGTTTCTACAATAAAGATGATGTTGATGACGACGATGATGATGATGATAGGATAAAAGCCTGTGAAGCTCCAAATTTCAGATGACTGAAATTATCCATAGCGATTTCCCAGAGAGCTGCAGTAGAGGACTCAGTAAACGTAGAAGGCAGAGTCTTTGAGAACTAGTTTTCTCTGGTAGCACCAGGTAAGAGTTTACTATTGCCTGCCCCCAGGGCATGAAACGAGGGACAGAAGAGGCCCAGAGGTTGCTGGAGGCATTTGCTTTAGGAAGGGCACATCTTAGCAAACAGAAGTATCACTTGTTCTCCACAACAGGGAACCACCATCTCTGAGTCATAATTCACCAAAATCAAAGCCAAACTGACAGGTGGGAGAAAGGAGTCAATGAATCCTTTATGTTGAGTGCGTGGACTTGTGGCTTCCCTGCTAACGTGCTGAGAGCATGACTCTCTCTAAGGGAAGCAGGAGCAGAGAGCCCAGTCCCCGGGGGAGCCAGCTGCATGTATCAGTCTTCTCAGGGAAAGTTTGTGTCCCATTGTCAAGCCCACTGATAGTAGAGGGCCTCGCTCACTACACAGTCATAGCTACTGCTGGGGTTTGAGTCTGAAACAGGGGCAGCAATAATAAAGGTAAGAACTGTGGTGACACTTTCACACCAGGATGGGACTGTTTCCAGAAGGCACTCATCTTGCATTTAGAACATTTATTTTTTATTGAGTTCATGGTTTGCTAAGTACTTTCAGTCAGAATGAATAAGGCTGTGACAGAAAAGTTCAGGAAATTTATAAATTGGTCGTATTTTTTTTACTTTTAAAATAATTTTGCACTTGAAGCAATTGTATGTCAATGGCTCACAATCATTTAAGAAGCTGTATGTTTTCTGAAAACGAAATCTACTTTAATATGAATACTTTCTAGCTTGCTTTAGAAACAGGACACAGAAATCAATCCACAGACTCCTATTTCAACCATCCTTTGTCATTTGTGTTATTTTATTTCACAGCTCATAGAGATGAGAACTAGAAAAGAATAAAAATGAGCTGCTTGACTCATATATCCTTATTCTGTTTTTAATTGCAAGGAAAGATGACACACGATAGTGAAGACATTTCATTACAATTCAGAAAGAAAACGGTTGAGTCAGTTATGAGCTGTATAATATAGGGACATGGAAAAATGCACATGAATTAAATTCAGAAATACCCATCATTTCCCTGAGTATGGTATTGCAACCAATAAATAGCACATCATTGATTGCAACTGCTTAAATAAATGGTGTTGGCTTTCTATAAATATTGAACGTTGGCTTTCCTATTGCAGTAAGCATTAGTAATGATGTTACTATGTCTGCATTTTAGGTCAAATGAAAAGATTTGTGTGTCAGTGTCTCTGACCATTCCTTCTTTCTAATGCCCACATCCAAACAGTTCCCAGGCCTGCCACGTGGCCCTACCGCTTCAGAAAAGAGGGTGGAAAAGGGTGCCCTGGCTGGAGCCAGCCTAGATCCAAATCCTGACTGGTACTCAAGCTGCCACCTGGACAAGTTGCTCAGTCACTCACTCTGTGCCTCATTCTCCTCATCTGGAAAGTGAGGCTAGTCACACTGCCAGTTGGGCAGAGTCATTGAGTTGTGTGGAAAATACTCAGAACGGTGTCTGGCACAAGATAAATGCTACATAAGCATCATCTCTCTTGAAGACACTGGTATTTTCCATATCGGTGCCTTCCTTAGTGCGTCCACTCCAGTTCCTGTCCAGCCCCTACGGCCCAGCCCGTTGTCCCCCACCTTCTGCCCCAGTCAACTGCAACAACTAGGATCCTAACAACTACTGAGACCAACAGTTGTGCACCCAAGAACTTATTAGACTATTCTTTCCATTTTGTGGTTTTTAACGTTTCCTTAATGACAGGTTTATTAAAAGTATTATTTAGGGCCACTAGTGGTTACTCCAAAAATTAAATATATAATTACCATGTGATTTAGCAGTTTCACTTCTAAATATACACCCAAATGTATTGAAAGCAAGGACTCAAATAGATAACTACACTCTTGTGTTCATAGCAGCACTATTTATAATAGCAAAAGGTAAAAATAACCAAAATGTCTATTGGAAGAATGGATAAACCAATTAGCAGATACATCAAGTGGAATATTTTTAGCATTAAAAAAAGGAAAGAAATTCTAACACATGCTACAGCATAAATGAACTCCAGGGACATTATGCTAAGTCAAATAAACTAGTCACAGAAAAGGACAAATGCTGTATAATTTCACTTACATGTGATGACTAGAGAAATCAAACTCATAGAGACAGAAAGAATGGTGTTTATCAGAAACTGGGAGGAGGGGAAGAATGGGGAAACAGGGCTTAATGGCTACAGAGTATCATTTCTGGTGCTGGCTGGCAGTGGAGGTTAGATAATGACGTAAATGTACTTAATTCTACTAAAGTGTACACCTAACAATGGTTAAAATGGTAAACTCTATCTTATGCATATCTTACCACAATAAAAATTATATCATTTAGAACATGTATCTGAGAGGGGGAAAAAACCAAATAGCACTCCATGCTGCCCTGTGTCCTTAAGTCCACCTGTCCACCTCCAGATTCTTAATGAAGTCAGTACAGCTCCCCAGTGCTGCCAGCACAGTCACTTGACCGGTGGGCTGGCTAGAAGGCTTTCTCTAATTGTCTTTGTCCCCAAGTCTTCTTAGGGCAATTTCTGAGACTCCACCCGGGAGCTTCCTCTCAGAGCAGCCATTCCCAGCCAGTCATTCCCACAAAAGGCCACCAAGCCCAGGTTTCAGTACCTTCTGAGACCCCAGATGATGGCCCTGACCTATGGCTCCCTTGACTGAAATTTCTTTGCTTAAAAATAAAAGTAAGTCCCTGGTCAATTGGCTCAGTGGTACAATGTCAGCCCAGCATGTAGATGTCCCAGGTTCTATTCCTGGTCAGAGCACACAGTAGAAGTTACCATGTGCTTCTCCACCCCTGCCCCCTTCTCTCTCTCTCTCTCTCTCTCTCTCTCTCTCTTCCTCTCCCACAGCCATGGCTCAATTGATTCAAGAGCATCAGCCCCAGGTGCTGAGGATGGTTCTGTGGAGTTTCCACCTCAAGTGCTAAAAATAGCTCAGTTGTAAGCATGGCCCTAGATGGGCAGAGCAGCAGCCCCAGATGGGCAGAGCAACAGCCCCAGATGGGGGTTGCTGGGTGGATACTGGTAGGGGTGCATGAGGGAATCTGTCTATCTGTCTCTTTATCTCCCTTCCTCTCACTTGGAAAAAGAAGAAAAAGAATAAATAAATAAATAAATAAATAAATAAACGTAGACTTGTTTTAGCAAAAGTATTGGTCAAATGGCATTTCTTTCCCTCAGAGACTTCTGCCAGGACAATGGAATGAGAAAGAAAACCCAAGAAGCTGAGTCTGAGTCTTTGGCAGAAGGGGCCTTGTTGTCTGGCCCCGGGCTGCGACACACATCTGTATTAGCAACGAAGGTGACAGGAGAAGGAGCATGCAGGACGTGCAGCTCGGCATGCCTTTGCCAGCAAGTTCCCTCTCCTCTCCCTTGGCTCATGCTTCTGCTTAACCTGAGCTACTTAATCATGGACCCCTCTCACTCTCACTCTGCTCCAGGCACTAAATGACTACAGGCACCTGGTCATTCTCTCCATTTCGGTCTTCCTGCCTACACATCTGTCCTCTTGCTCTATTACTTTTATTACAAAGTAGAAGTTTCAAATCATCAAGAGCCTTGCACTCAGAGCTTAAGATCCACATACTGTGTGCTCAAGGCAGTACATCAAGTGTGTCAAGTAATATGACACATTAATGTAGAAACACTGATCACTCAAGCTACAAAGGTGGTCAAGACAGCTTGCCCAAAGCACCAAAAAGTCTATACACACCTAAGTTGACTTATATATGAAGGCATTTGGATCTATAAATTGTCCAGAAGAACAGGGGAAGGAGGACAGAGAGGGCAAAGGATTTTCAAATAAACGATGCAAACACTATGGCTGTTCCCTACAGTGATGACAATACAGAGATACTCAGAGTGCCCCTCCGCCTTTGATCCCTGAGCAGCTTGCCATGTTAGTTTACATTTAGGTAACCCTAAACCAATGTTAAATAGTTTAGGCAGAAAAAAATATTATTAAAGGACATTAGATGAGCAATCAGTAGGCCAGGAAGCTAAGCAGTTAAGAAAATTCCCCAAATCATATTAAATCAGCCCAGTGATTACAGAGAGTGGGGCCCACACAAACAACACTACTGGTGGGGGCATACCAGGCTACCCCCGACCTTCTCCCACACTGACTCCTGAACCTGGGTGCTCTCACCATGAGACTAGCCAAAATGGACTTCACACTATTCTTGGCTTCACCAGCTTCCAATTCACCAGTTGCTGGCACCTAAGTCACATGGTTGTGTCCTAACGGAGGAATGCTGAGTAAGTAACTGGCAGGTCTCTTAGTTGAAGATCCTCCAATCATGGGCACAACATTCATAGGTTCTTCTTAATAATATTGTGCAGCTGCCTAACTAGTGGTGGCCCAGTGGATTGAGTGTCCATCAGGGATGCTGAGAGTCCCAGTTCAAAACTGCAAGGTTGCTGACTAGAGCGTGACTTCATTGGTTTAAGTGCAGGAGTGCCAACTTGAGTGCACTGGCTAGAAGCCCAAGGTCGCTGGCTTGAGCAAGGGGTCACTGGCTCAGCTTGAGCCTCCCTGTCAAGGCATATAGGAGAAGCAATCAATGAATGACTAAAGTGAAGCATCTACAAGTAGATACTTCTCATCTCTCTCCCCCCCCCTCATTCTGTCTCTCTCTCTCTAAAAAAAATAAAAATTGAAAACAGAATACTGAGCAGCCAAAAAGAATGAAACATGCTCATTGGGGTCACTGCTGTCACCAAAATGCTGTGCTACTCAGCTGCTCTAGTCATGTTTCAGATAAAGCTTTGCTACTAGAAAATTAGATTCTATCTTTGCTAAGAGAATAAGAAAGGCCAATTATGTAGACTCAAAAACCCCCAATACACTGTAATACCAAAAATACCCCACTGCCTTCAGAAAAAAGAGCAAACTCCAGTTTTTTATAACAGGACCTACTCTGCCTTTTTTGCATTTCTCCACTTCCAAAATCTCCACATCACTATAGCCACACTGGCTGCCTCCTGCTTCCCATCCTCAGACTCAGCACATGGTTCCCCATTGGCTATTGGTGCTCATATCATATTCCTGCAGGGCCATTCACCACCCACTCTGCCTACCCACGTCCTACCTCCTTAGACACAGAGATCTGACCCCACATCTGTTACCTTCTATAACCCCAATAGGAAAACAATTTTTTCTCCTCTTCAAATTTTAATGGTAGCCACTATCTTCATAATCCATTTATCAGATGATCATGTACCATGTGACATCACTTCTATCATTGTCTCAAATTCTTATTTGTGTCTTATTTATTTAATTATTTATTTATGCATAAACATGACTTATCTCCCCAATTAACCACTGAAGTCCTTGATGGCAGAGTTTCTTTGTTAGACTTGTTCAAAATCCCATAGAATCTCATAAGGCTTTGCACATTAAAAGCAAGTTAATAAAAATATGGGACTTTAAATTTACTCCACAGAGGTCTTACCTATCAAAGCAACAGACAGATGCCCTGGCTAATTAGCATAGCACTGCTCCACATGCTGACACTTGTGCATTTTCTCAAGTAGGACATCTTTCTTAGGAGCACAGAGGGGAGAAGTCAGCAGTTGACTCTTCCCTGGCAAGCATGCTGACAGAAAGAGAGATAAAACCTCAGCAGCTCTCATTAATCTGGGAACAGCAGTCCGATATTTACCTGAATAGTGCTGATTAGTTGTTAGGTACATTCCAAGAGCTCACAAATACAGCGCCTGCATCAGGTAAATGCCATTATACCCATTTTACAAATGGGACGCCTACGTCACTCAGCCAGGGTCACACTACAGGTGAGGGACCGAGCCAGTGTCGGGCCCAGGCAAGCCCCAGAGCAGTGCTCTTCACCACTCCCTGGTGACCAAGATACACTCTCTCACATTGTGAACTGAATCATGGTCTCTACAGAAAGAATATATTCTAAAAAATGTTAAGTAAATTTTCACAAGCCATTTCTAGATCTCTCTCACAGCACAGCATTACAGTGATTTCTCTGCTATCCAGTCAGCCTCAGCTGCACCCTTTCCAAGGAGCTCTGGATCGCAGCTCTAGGGGGTCCTTCTTCTACTTCAGCTCAGCCCTGACTACAGTGGATGCTGCTTTTTCTTCTCTGCTATTATGATATTCTGTAGTGTTCTCTTTACTTCTTCCCAGGCAGCCCTTATTGCTTCTGTTCTCTTTAATAATTCTTTATATTTAACTTCCCAGTAGTTAAATGACTGTGGTTTCTCTCTTCTGATCAGACCCACTTAGCATATCACAGCATTTTGAATTTTTCTTCCTACCCTGACATCTACTCAAATATGTTTTACCCCTTGTTTCTATTTATTTTAAAATGCAGATATCACTACTTTATTGTGCATTTACTTTCTTTAGTGTACTTTAAATTATTTGCGGGATTAATTTAGTGTATGTATTTAATTGAAATATATACACAGCCTGACCTGTGGTGGCCAATGGGTAAAGTGTTGACCTAGAATGCTGAGGTCGCAGGTTCAAAACCCTGGGCTTAACCTGTCAAGGCACACACTAGAAGCAACTACTAGGAGTTGATACTTCCTACTTCTCCCCCTTCTCTCTCTCTCTCCTGTATCTAAAAACAATCAATAAAAAATAATTTTAAAAAAAGAAATACATATGCAAATGAGGTTCAGGCCTGTTTAACTGCCTTCAAACCATTTCCAGAAAAGAACCAGGCTCCATGCAAAAAACAAATTATTTTTTATAAAGATAATAGACTGATGATCCTACATTCTTTCTTTCCAGGTTAGACTTTCCTACAACTGAGATAGGACCCCTAGAAGTTTAGATGGAGGTAATAAATAATAACAGCCTGACCTGTGGTGGCGCAGTGGATAAAACGTCGACCTGGAAATGCTGAGGTTGCTGGTTCGAAACCCTGGGCTTGCCTGGTCAAGGCACATATGGGAGTTGATGCTTCCAGCTCCTCCCCCCTTCTCTCTCTCTGTCTCTGTCTCTCTCTCTCTCTGTCTCTCCCTCTCCTCTCTAAAATGAACAAATAAAAAAAATTTTTTTAAATAAATAAATAAATAACAAAGCTGGAGAGAACCAAGATGGCAATGGAGTAGGCAGATGCACAGACTCCTAGATCATACCACCAAACTGAATTACAAATTAATTTAGGAACAATCAGCATGAAAAACCACCTTTGGATTAAAACAACAGGTCTTAAAAACTAAGGAGCACAGAAGAAGCCACACTGAGGCTGGTAGGGAGCACAAAGGTGCAGTGGGTCTTCCCTGCTTCCAGGAACAAAGGTGGGGTGAGATTGAGAGCCCAGAAGGGTTATCATTACAAGGAGAAGAGCAGAGAATATTGCTCACAGCCACTTGCCCAGGGACCTGGGAACAAGGTGAGCTAAGAGGGTTGGCTTGTCTTCCAAAAGGAAAGTGGGGAGAGACAGACAGATGGTGACAGGCAGAGGAATGCATGGGATGACCTGAGAAGCTGATTCATCCAGTGTGGAGGCAGCCATAGCTGGGGGAGGGGTTAAACCTTCAACAAAGCACAAGACTAAAGTGATTCCAGTTGACCTACCTCCAGAAAACTTTCCAACTCCAATCAGAACAACAAGACACAGCTGAAAACAGGAAGTGAAGAGGAGGTGCTGTAACTCAGGTATCCATGGAGATCTGAGACACACCTCCTCCTACTGAAATGGAGAAATCACCCCACCCCCAGAGAGAAGCTGGTGCAGATCAGGCCTTCAGAGTCTCAGGTTACACCCAGCACATTCCTGGATACAGCTCCAAATAAGCCCCATGCTGAGATCGGTAAACAACACTACCACTGAGTTAAGAAAATTGAGAAGAAAACAAACAAATCAAGACTTCAAAGATGCTCTACTAGGTAAGAAGATCACAGCTGGAAGAAGCCTACAAGTCATAGAGAATAATAGGTTGGCAGAGAAGCATAAGTCATATGCTTCACCAAGATAAATACTCTGATAAAGTCTTGGATGAATCGGAAGTAATCAAATTACTCGATGCAGAGTAAAAAATAATAATTTTTAGGATGCTTAAAGATCTCAAAGCTACAATGGATAGACTTAATAAACACTTCAGTAAAGAAATTGAAAGCATCAAAAAGGAAATGGAAATCATAAAGAAGAACCAGACAGAAATGACAAACACAATATCATAAATAAAGACTACATTGGAAGGAATTAAAAGCAGGCTGGGTGAGGAAGAGGATCAAATCAGCACCTTAGAGGACAAGATAAGTGAAAGCACGGAAGCGGAGCAGCAAAAAGAAAAGAGACTGAAAAAATCTGAGGAAACTCTAAGAGAGCTCTGTGACAACATCCACATCATAGGGATTCCTGAAGAAGAAGAGAAAGAACAAGGCTTAGAGACCTTGTTCAATGAAATCATAGCTGAAAACTTCCCTAAATTGATGCAGGAAAAAGTCACACAAGTTCAAGAAGCACAGAGAATTCCATTAAAGAGAAACCCAAAAAAATGTACAGCAAGATACATCACAATTAAAATAACAAAGCTAAGAGATAAAGAGAAAATATTAAAAGCTGCTAGAGAAAAAAAAGGCTATCACCTACAAAGGAGCCCCCATAAGGATGACATCCAACTTCTCAACAGAAACACTTGAGGCCAGAAGGGAATAGCAAGACATATTCAAAGTAATGCAGAACAAGAGCTTACAAACAAGACTTCTTTATACAGCAAGGCTATTGTTTAAAATTGGAGGATAAATAAAAAGCTTCCCAGACAAAAAAAAAAACTCAAGAAATTCATCAACCAGTGCTGTAAGAAATGTTAAGGATCCTGTTGTAAACAGAACAAAGGAGGAAAAGAATATAGTAAAAGAGGAATATAACTTTAAAGAATAAAATGGCAATAAACAACTACATATCAATAATAATCTTAAATGAATTAAATGCTCCAATCAAAAGACATAGGGTAGCTGAATGAATAAGAAAACAGGACCCATACATATGCTGTCTACAAGAAACACACCTTAAAACAAAAGATACACATAGACTGAAAGTAAAAGGATGGAAAAAAATATTTCATGCAAATGGAAATGAAAAAAAAGCTGGGTAGCAATACTTATATCTGACAAAATAGACTTTAAAACAAAGAATATAGTAAGGGATAAAGAGGGTCACTACATAATAATAAAGGGAGCAATCCAATAGGAAGAGATAACCATTATAAATATATATGCATCTAATATAGGAGCACATAAATATATAAAGCAGATTTTGATGGACATAAAGGGAAAGATCAACAGCAATACTATAATAGTAGGGGATTTCAATACCCCACTAACATCAACGGATAGATCCTCAAGAAAGAGAATTAACAAAGAAACAACAGAATTAAGGGATACACTAGATCAACTGGATTTAATACATATTTTCAGAACCTTCCACTCTAAAGCAGCAGAATATACAATCTTTTCAAGTGCGCATGGTACATTCTCTAGGATAGACCACATATTAGGGCATAAAACAAGTCTCAACAAATTTAAGAAGATTGAAACCATATCAAGCATCTTCTCTGACAACAATGGCATGAAACTAAAAGTCAACTACAATAGGAAAACTGAAAAACACTCAAACACTTAGAAACTAAACAGCATGTTATTAAACAATGACTGGGTCAACAATGAGATCAAAGAAGAAATAAAAAATTTCCTTGAAACAAATAAAAATGAGCATACATCAACTCAAAATCTGTGGGACACAGCAAAAGCAGTTCTAAGAGGGAAGTTTATAGCATTACAGGCATACCTTAAGAAGCTAGAGAAAGCTCAAAAAAACAAGTTAATCCTGAAACTGAAAGAACTAGAAAATGAACAGCAAGTAAAGCCTAGAGGAAGTAGAAGGAAGGAAATAATAAAGATCAAAGCAGAAATAAATGAAATAGAGGTTAAAAAAACAATACAGAGGATCAATGAAACCAAGAGCTGATTCTTTGAAAAAGTAAACAAATCGATGAACCCTTAGCCAGACTCACCAAGAAAAAAAGAGAAAGGACTCAAATACATAAAAATAGAAATGAGGGTGGAGAAGTAACAACAAACACAGCAGAAATACAAAGGATTGTAAGAAAATACTGTGAAGAACTGTATGCCAAAAAACTAGATAACCTAGGTGAAATGGAAAAACTCCTTGAAAAATGTAATCTTTCAAAAATCAGTCTGGAAGAATCAGAAAACCTAAATAGACCGATTACAACGAATGATATCGAAACAGTTATCAATAAACTCCCAACAAACAAAAGCCCTGGGACAGATGATTTCACAGGCAAATTCTACCAAACATTCAAAGAACTAACTCCTATCCTTCTCAAGCTATTTCAAAAAATTCAAGAGGAGAAAAAACTTCCAAGCTCCTTTTATGGGGTGAGCATAATTCTGATTCCAAAACCAGGCAAAGACAATACAAAGAAAGAAAACTATAGGCCAATTTCCCTGATGAATTTAGATGCTAAAATTCTCAACAAAATATTAGCAAACCAGATCCAGCAATACATGAAAAAAGTCATACACCATGATCAAGTGGGATTTATTTTGGGGAGGCAAGGCTGGTACAATATTCGCAAATCAATGTGATTCATCACATAAACAAAAGGAAGGACAAAAACCACATGATAATATCAATAAATGCAGAAAAAGCATTCGATAAAATCCAGCACCCATTTATGATCAAAACTCTCAGCAAAATGAGAATACATGGAACAAACCTCAACATGAGAAAGGCCATCTATGACAGGACCACAGCCAACATCATACTCAATGGGCAAAAGTTAAAAGCCATTCTTTTAAGATCAGGAACAAGGCAGGGGTGCCCCCCTTTCACCACTCTCATTCAGTATAGTTCTAGAAGTCCTAGCCACAGCAATCAAACAACAAGAAGAAATAAAAGACATCCAAATTGGAAAAGAAGAAGTAAAACTATCATTATTTGCTGATGATATGATACTGTACCTAGAAAACCCTAAAGTTGCAGTAAAAAAACTACCGAACCTAATAAATTAATTTAGCAAGGTGGCAGGATATAAAATTAATACTCAGAAACCAGAGGCATTTTTATACACCAACAATGATCTGTCTGAAAGAGAAATTAAGAAAACAATCCTCTGCACTACTGCAACAAAAAATAAAAATACCTAGGAGTAATTTAACCAAGGAGGTTAAAGACTTGTACTTGGAAAATTATAAAACATTGATAAAAGAAATCAAGGAAGATACAAACAAGTGGAAGCATATACCGTGTTCATGGCTAGGAAGAATAAACATCATTAAAATGTCCATATTACCAAAAGCAATTTATAAATTCAATGCAATTCCTATTAAAATACCAAGGACATACTTCAAAGACATAGAACAAATATTCCAAAAATTCATAAGAACCACAAAAGAACACAAATAGCCTCAGCAATCTTGAAAAAGAAGAGTAAAGTGGGTGGTATCATACTTCTGGACATCAAGTTATACTACAAGGTCATTGTACTCAAAACAGCTTGGTACTGGCATAAGAACAGGCATATTTATCAATAGAACAAAACAGAGAACCCGGAAATAAACCTGCACCTTTATGAACAACTGATATTTGACAAGGGTGGCTGATAGCATACAATGAAGTAAAGACTGTCTCTAACAAATGGTGTTGGGAAAATTGGACAGCTACCTGCAAAAAAAATGAAAATAGACCACCAACTCACACCATTCACAAAAGTAAACTCAAAATGGATAAAAGACTTAAATGTAAGTCATGAAACCATAAGCATCCTAAAGGAAAACATAGGCAATTAGCTCTCCAACATCACTGGCAGCAATATATTTTGCTGATTTAGCTCCACGCGCAAGGGAAATAAAGGACAGAATAAACAAATGGGACTATATCAAACTAAAAAGCTTTTGCACAGCTAAAGACAATATGAACAAAATAAAATGGCAAACAACATAATGGGAGAACATATTTGACAATACATCTGATAAGAGGTTAATAACCAAAATTTATAAATAACTTGTAAAACTCAACACCAGGAAGACAAACAATCCAATCAAAAATGGGCAAAAGAGATGAATAGACACTTCTCCAAAGAGGACATACAGATGGCCAATAGGCATATGAAAAAATGCTCAACATTACTAATCATTAGAGAAATGCAAATTAAAACCATAATGAGATACCACCTCACACCAGTAAGAATGGCGCTCATCAACAAAACAACACAGAGTAAGTGCTGGCGAGGATGTGGAGAAAAGGGAACCCTTCTGCACTGCTGGTGGGAATGCAGACTGGTGCAGCCACTGTGGAAAACAGTATGGAGATTCCTCAAAAAATTAAAAATTGAACTCCCTTTTGACCCAGCCATCCCACTTTTAGGAATATACCCCAAGAATACCATAGCACAGTTTGAAAAGAAGAAGTGTACCCCCATGTTTATGGCAGCATTGTTTACAGTAGCCAAGACCTGGAAACAGCCCAAGTGTCCATCAGTGGATGAGTGGATTAAAAAGCAGTGGTAAATATATACAATGAAATACTATGGGGCCACGAAAAAGAAGGAAATATTATTTTTTGCGACAACATGGATGGAACTGGAAACTATTATGTTAAGTGAAATAAGCCAAGCAGAGAAAGAAAAATATCATATGACCTCACTCATCTGAGGAATCTGATGAACAATATGAACTGAGGAGCGGAATAGAGACAGAGGCAGGATCAAAGGATCCAGAAGGAAAGCAGACAGAGATAAGGGGATGATAGGGTGATAGAATGGGAGGAAAGCAGAAAAGCAAATCCCGGAGGGAAGGGGGGAGGGTGTTATGGGGAGGAAGACGGGGGGTGGGCGGGATGTACTGGGGAACACGGGTGAAATTAGAATCTATGTAAACACAATAAATTAATTTTATAAAAAAGAGTCACAGTTCAAGGACTATATCTTTCAATAAATCACTCAGTTTGTCAGAGAAAAAAAAATAACAAAGCTATTAGCCCCACAATAATAACTGTTCATCACTGTGTTTCTCAAGTCAAAATTTTCTTTTCCTAGACATTTCCTGCAATACATGTATACATGTATCCTGTCCCAGACTGGACCTGATTCAGGAGATACTAAACCAGAGAGATGGGTGAAGATAGGTGTGCAAAACTGGGATGAGGTAGAATAGAGATTTTTTTCAATCGAGTGTAATAGAGCACAGGCTGAGAAATGCAGATGAGCACAGGAGAGGCTAGTGAGCATTGCAATTATTAAAAAGTAAAGTCACAGACCAAATTCCCACAGTGACCTCAAATTGAAAACTTTCCAGGTTAACCAACAATTCCATTACCACTACCCAGGGGTCAATTCCATTACAACTGCCCAGGGGATTGAGAGCTGAGGTGTAGTGAGAGGAGAGTAGCTGGCTTCCTTTTGAAACCCCAGGCCCTGCTGCCTACTAATTATATGTCCCTGAGCAATTCTTTAGCCTCAGTATCATAACAATGCTTACCTCCCATGAGGGTGAAAAGAAGCACTGAATATGAATGCATTTATCCCAGTGCCTGGCACATAGGAAGTCTTAACAGATGTAATTACCTTCTCCCCTGAAGTCAGGGTCCTGGGGCTGCCTTAGCAAAATACTAGGGACTGGGTGACTTACGACAACAGAAACTTTTTCTCTCACAGTTCTGTAGGCAAGAGAGTCCAAGGTTAAGATGTGGACTTGGCCATGCTGCTTCTGAAATCCATAGAGGAAGGTTCCTTCCTGCCTGCCCAGTATCTGGCAGCCCCAGACAGTCCTCGATTTGTGGCAGCAGAATTCTGGTCTCTGCCTCCGTCTTCACATGGCATTATCCCTGCCTTTTCACACACACTCCCCTCTGTGCGTGTCAGTCTCTGCGTCCAAATTTCCCCTTTCTGTGAGGACATCCATCACATTAGATTAGGGCCCGCCCTAATGACCTCATTTTCACTTAACTTTCTGAAATCTATTTCTAAATAAGGTCACATTCTGAGGTACTGGGGAGGAGGGGGTCAGGACTTCAACATATCTTTTCAGGGGGACACAGTTTAACTCAAAATAGCCCCCTCAGTTTTCTGCCTAGAGGTGGCAGCCTGGCACCCCCTCTTTCACTGTGAACTATCAGTCGGCTACTTAGAATACAATTTCTGCTTTACTATAGTCGCTGGGATATAGGATATATGTAATATACTCATTGAGGTAAAGTATAGGTAAGTCCATAACTTAGAAGCCTCCTAATTATTCTCTATGTTTCCATGCTGGGCACTGGCCTCCCCTGGCCTCTACCCATCCCTGCCCATGTCCAATCCCTGCCTTACGTTGCCAGTCCAGCACTCAGGCACTCACCAGATACTCTTCCCTTTCCCTCCCCTCTTAATCCAATTCCTTAACCTAAAGACTCATAACCACACAGCAGCTGCACTAAAATATCTATGCTCTTGTGTGACCAGTAGTCACGGCCATGGCCGTCGTGGCCATGCAGGTGCAGGTTCACAGTGAATCCGGGCAGACGATAAAGAAACTGGAGCCGAAAACTGGTGGGCCATTCCTTTATTCTATCCTCCTATGCAGCCGGCGAGTAAACACACACAAGGCTCCAAAAGCCACTCATTCAGAACTCACAAAGGTACTGACACATCCAGGTTTCCCTAGAATCAAAGGTCCCCACCCGCTCAGTCACCTCTGGTTCCCCATCTGCCAACATGGCTTCTAACTCTGCAAACTGGCTTCTCTCTCCTTCCTTTCCATCTTGGCTTCTTCTTCTTCTTCCTCTTTCTCCTTCTAAAAAAAAACTACCTGGGCCCACAAAAACCTCTCCTCCAGCACACATTAACATAACAATGGCCCTTCCCAAGCAGAAAGGCAACTAGCAGTTTCACCTGGGCAGCGCCATTCACGTGGGCAGCACCATTTTTAACAAAGTGAGCCAACATAAAAATCACATTTTACAAACTTATTTGCCCAACACTCTGCTAAACAAGAGTAATCTCTGAAAAAAACAGCAGAGATGGTAAAAAGGGCATTTTAGTACATCTTCGGAGAGCCCCTACGTTTCTCTGCCAAAGCCCAAGTCCTGGTTTGAAATGTGAGAACGTGGGGCAGGCCATGTTTAGTCACCAACTCCTCTGCGTGAATTGCAAGGGTAGGAGTCATACTGGCGCTCAGGCCTCCCTGTGAAACAAAGACCATAAGAGAAGGAGCACAGACAGAGCACACATGTGTGAGCAGACACGGCAATGTTTATTGCAGCTGCCTGGCCAAGAAAAACAAGAGAATTGGAAAGAATTTCTACATTTTGTTATAGGCCAAAAGTCTTAGCAAAAATGGATTCATAAGCATTGTCTCTCTCCATCCCCACTCTAGAAATCCTAAATAGAAAGAGGGAAGAATGGATGGCCTGTAAGAGGCAGGCCTAGCCGAGGCAGTCACGCCATAGTCTGCCCTAAGTGGGCAGGCAAGATCCCATAGTCCAGAGTCCTCCCCACTGTTCCACTCAGGGCCTCAGGGCCTAAATCTCTCATTCTTAAAATCACTCTTTTTTTTTTTCTTTTTTTTTTTTGTATTTTTCTGAAGTTGGAAACGGGGAGGCAGTCAGACAGACTCCCGCATGCGCCCGACTGGAATCCACCCAGCATGCCCACCAGGGGCAGATGATCTGCCCATCTGGAGAATCACTCTGTTGCAACCAGAGCCACTCTAGCACCTGAGACAGAGGCCAAGGAGCCATCCCCAGCGCCCAGGCCAACTTTGCTCCAATAGAGCCTTGGCTGCGGGAGGGGAAGAGAAAGACAGAGAGAAAAGAGAGGGGGAGGGGTGGAGAAACAGATGGGTGCTTCTCCTGTGTGCCCTGGCTGGGAATCGAACCCAGGACTCCTGCACACCAGGCTGATGCTCTACCACTGAGCCAACCGGTCAGGGCCAAGATCATTCTTAAGTTAAAGACATCCTATCCTCCCTCAACATTTGATAAACGCAGAACACTTCTTGGGGAGGAATACACTGTGTACTCAGTGTCTGCTAATACTTTAACTGGAATATTATACCTGTTGGTCACCTTAGTCAACTGTCCCAATGGAATAAAACCAATCATGGACAAATATTTGTTTTGTTCTCTGTTGTATCCTCAGAGCTGTGAAAATCCCTGGATTTAAAATGTCATATGAATAATGCCTCTATAAAGTAGGGACAGATTAGTGCCTAACACATGATGTTGTTGTAAAGAGTTAATGATTGATACATCTAAAATGCTTAGAAGGGTTCCTGGCAAATAGTAAAAGCTCCCAGTAAATATTGACTATTATTATTATTATTATTATTGACTGAGAAAGCACACAAGTAATGAGAGAGGAGTCTACAAAACTGGAAACAAAGCCCCAGTGGGTGGTGAGGGGAGGATCGAGGAGGAAGTGGGCGCTGGGTTGGGAGGGAAAGAAGCAGGAACAGCCTCTCCAATCACACAAGTATGTAGAGAACAGCCCTGCAGACACAGCCTGTGTCTCAGGCACATGGCACTTCCCAAAGTCAGCTGACGACCTGGCCCTGAACCGGGGCCATCCTCTCCCTCCCAGGTTGAGCCAGCAACTTTGCTGGAGCAAATGAGGTGTAATAAAACCCAGGAGAGTGAAGTGAGGAGAAGTTTCCACAAATTAGAAAGCGACTTTGTCCTGGTATCTCTGATACTGAACCAGATAAATAGGGAGCACACAGCACTGGGAAGTAGGTGTCCTGGATACCCAGCCGGACCCCGGGGATACTTACAGCCTAAAGGAGAGGCGGAGTGCTGCAGCACGGTTTCCTCGAGGACTGTTACAGGTGGCTCATGGGGGTAACAAAGTATTCAAATAGATTTCTGGGTTATACATAGTTAAACATATTTCTTTAGGATAAGATTGCTCCGAGCTTCTAATATGCCTTAAATGCATGTGATCTTTCAGAAGTGGGGACTGTGGAAAATGTTTCCCAAATGCTGATCAGGAAAGCCTATTTTAATCAGAGTATCCAAAGACTAGAGTCATGCTGACAAACGCCGAGCAGCGTCTCCTAGGGCGAGTCACGTAGCCTCCCGAATGCTCCATTTCCACCTCTGGAAAACAAAGAGACTCAACCAGGGGTTCTTGGCTGAGAAGCTGGCAAAAGCCATGGAGCTTCTCCCTGGCACATGATTCTCTTACACAAGTCAGATTTTTTACTTTTATACAACTTCAGGGAACCATAAGTCCCTTCTTGATTATAAGATGTTCTAGGATCCTTTCTGTCTCTAAAATGGTGGATGTACCTGTACTGGAAGGATTTTATGGGAGATAATCGTTGCTTTTTGCTGGCCCAGAATCCCTTCCCTTCCCTTTCCTTTTACTAACAGCACTGGCTTCCCTTCATGAAACAACCTCCTTCCTAATCTCAGTTCTGTTTTAAGAAAAACTAACCATCCCCCCACTGCTCCGGAAGAGGGCATGTCACCCAAGCCTGACCACTTAGAATACCTCCTCCTCCTGGCCACAGTGAGGGGAGCATGGATGACACACTCTGGGTAAACGTGTTTTCTAGGACAGTGGTCCCCAACCTTTTTTGGACCACGGACCGGTTTAATGTCAGAAAATATTTTCACGGACTGGCCTTTAGGGTGGGACGGATAAATGTATCACGTGACCGAGACAAGCATCAAGAGTGAGTCTTAGACAGATGTAACAGAGGGAATCTGGTCATTTTTTAAAAACAAAACATTTTTCAGACTTAAATATAAATAAAACAAAAATAATGTAAGTTATTTATTCTTTCTCTGCGGACCGGTACCAAATGGCCCACGGACCGGTACCTGTCCACGGCCCAGGGGTTGGGGACCATTGCTCTAGGACACAGGCTAGAGTTCTCAGATAAGGAAGAAAGGAAGAGAAGGAGGGAGAGAGGAAAGCCTTTACCCTGTGGCTACTAAAATGTCAGAAGGAACGCCTATGGTCCTGGTAGCCATCTTTGTCTCTGAGAAGAAAAGCAAGTCCTGATGACATTAGCTGAATCATCCCTGAATTCGGCTTCATTCCCCAAAATATCCCGTTTATGAGAGCCAATAAATATTCTCCAATATTTAAACTAACTTGCAACTGAAGGAGTGCTGAGTAATGCAGGCATCGGTCCGGGTATCCCCAGGGCTGCTGTGAGGGTCAATTAAGTCATTCACGGTGTTAATGCTGAGTCCACACCGACAGAGAGCAACTATGGACGGACACTAATGGATGATGGGGAGTTAGTGGGCACTGGCAGGACCTGACCACTGACCTATGTGATCTGTGCACCAAGAAGGCCTCGGAGACCTCAAATAATTCCTTACACCTGCTACCTGCTTCCCAAAGTGCCATCACGGAGCATCTGTGATGTTGGTGGGGAATAGGGGTAGGTGCAGAGGGCATTGCAGAGGCTTTTGGGAATCTAATGACTCCTTGAAAAATAAATAAAAATGTTTGGCTGGGGTTTTAGGGGTTTACATAATTCCTGAAACCCCTAATCGACTCTTTCTTCAAGGGGGTCTCAGGGCTCCATAGCCTCACTTTAGAGAGGATTTGCTGGACTTGTTTCATAAACAATCCCAGTTTCTCAGAGGACTTCAGGTAAGAAGGAAAGAGAAGGGAAGATCTCCAATGACACAGGAAGGGAAAGGAGAGTGACACCATAATCCACAAAGGCTCTGGCATTGAAACAACCCATAAAAATAAATAAATAAAAGGCCCTGCTGGTTTGCTCAGTGAATAGAGCATCAGCCCAGCATGTGGACGTCCCAGGTTTGATCACCAGTCAGGGCACACATGAGAAACAACCATCTGCTTCTCCCTCTTCCCTCTCCCCCTTTCTTCTCCCCCTTTTCTCCACCTTTTCTCCCCCTTCCCTCTCTCCCTTCCCTCTCCCCATTCTCTCCCTCTTCCCCTCTTAACCAGTGGCTCAATTGGTTCAAGAATTGGCCCCAGATACTGAAGATAGCTCAGTTGACTCCAGCATCAGCCCCAGACAAACATTGCCACCCAGTTGGGGAGCATGCCGGAGTCTATCTCTCTAACTCCCCTTCTCTCACTTAAAAAAAAAATCCATGAGTTGGTGTAACTACCTCCCACCAGCCCTGGGAGGAGTTTTCCAAGACAACAAATGGGGAACCAGCATAGTGAAGTCCCTCCTTAGTCAGATTTGTATTAACCTGTGGCCTCGATTCTGGATTCCTTTTGAAAGTAATCCCTGGCCCTGGCCAGTTGGCTCAGTGGTAGAGCATCAGCCCAGCATGTGGAAGTCTCAGGTTCGATTCCCAGCCAAGGCACACAGGAGAAGTGACCATTTGCTTCTCCACCCTTCCCCCTCTCCTTTCTCTCTCTCTCTCTTCCCCTCCTGCAGCCAAGGCTCCAATGGAGCAAAGTTGACCCAGGCACTGAGGATGGCTCCATGGCCTCCGCCTCAGGTGCTAGAATGGCTCTGGTTGCAATGGAGCAATGCTCCAGATAGGAAAATCATCGCCCCCTAGTGGGCATGCCGGGTGGATCCTGGTCCAGTGCATGCAGGAGTCTGAATGCCTCCCCACTTCTCATTTCAGAAAAATACTAAATAAATAAATAAAAGTAATCCCTGCAGAGAGAACACTTTAAACTCTTACTGGGCACACTTTATCCCAGGTATAGATTTTAATAAAGAGAATCAAGTGCTTCAATAAAAGTAGAAGAAGGACTTGTCCTCAGCGTCTGGCTGTGCCTGCCTGCATGGCAGAAGCTGTAATTTCTAAAAAAATTCACCCAAACCTTTCTGCTAGATAATTGTTTTAAATGGCTTTGTTCTCCTCAACTGTGGAAGGATTTATAAAAATAAAAAATAAAATAATAGCCAAGGCCTGATAGCCAAGGAACTACTGAGTTTACAGTTGGCTATAAATCTAATAGCAAAGTCAGTGGCTGATGTTTCACAAATCCTCACCCATTTCTCTTCACATCCTTAAAACTTTCCATCAGATCTGCCCCCCATTCCCATCCCTCACCCCACCCCCAGCAAGCCTGTGCTATGATCCTGCCCAGCCCTCAGAGGCCCATACAAGTCTGAGGACAAAGGCAGAGACCAAGGGGACAGCTGCAGCACAGTTCCTGGCCACACTTGTTCCCCAAACCAAAGTCTCAGATATTTCCTCCTGTCCTAAAAGATGTCAGACCTGGGGTCCCACGTTAGATGGGCTCAAATAAATCTCTGCAGAAAACATATTTTACAAGCCAAAGCTTTTTGCTAAGAATAAAGGCTTGTGCTTATTTCAGTCTCAAACTGGGAGCAGATAATCATTTGTTTGCCCAACTCCTCCACAGCGTGGAAAGTGCTTTTCTTTATCTTTGTGCCTGTTTGTTATACTTAGGACCTCAGAGGAGAAACAACATGTCCAATTTGCTCGATAGCAATTGTCCCCCTCTTATTTCAGTAGGGCCCAAGTCTTCACTGCCCATACAGTTACAATCAGAAACGGGAGCTGGGTCCTCAAATTCACTTCGTGGGTGCTGGGGCTGGTAGATGTGAATAGTTTTAAATGTTTGCCACCATTAACCTTAGAAAAACAAGAACTTACTTCTCATATGAAATAACATGTCTATATCTCAAAAGAAAAGAACCAAACTAAGCTATCTAGTTTCACTTTGTTTTGGAAGACTCATTCTGTCTTTCAATATACCACTTGATATATTCGAATAGCAAACTCATTAAAACCTAATAAACATCTTGGGCAAAGCCCTTACACCATCAGCTCATGTTATTTATATGAACAGGTGACAGGAATCTGGAAACCAAGATCTGTGTTTTATGAATAATCGCATGCTGGCGCAGCCTGGGGCACTGAGTGTGGACTTCACCACAGCGCCACTGGAAAGATCAGACAGTATGTGAAGTTTGTGTCTCCTCCTCAGTTTCAGCACCCTCTTCCACTCTGCAGAATCCCCTAGAAGCTTGTCTTTGTTCTCTAGCCACAGATCCCATCTTCATGGTGCCCAGCCTCGCCGTGGCTCTATGCTCTGAACTGCCTGCCCAGAATGGTAGTTGAAGACTGTGTGGCAAGGACAAGCTGGCCTGTTAAAAACAGTTTAGTGCCATAGAGATGTCAGGCACCATCTGCCAGGATGCTTTTGCCTCCCCTTAGCAACAGCTCCCACATCCATGTCTCTAGTAACTTTGCCTGCTTCCCTAGTTACCAGTGCCCCTAGTTTCCAGCACACCCCTGACAGCCCTGGCTGCTCGCAGCTTCCCAGGTGAGTTAGAACCCCCGGAGGCAGGCCCAGTATTCTGCCTCTTGGATTGCGATGGACACTGACCACCGACTCTACTTGCAATCCTACCACGCCCACTGTGTTAGTCCAAACCCCCCGCTCCAACATTTTCACTTAGTGATAAACAATCTCGTCAGTTAACCCAGTAGAATTCAGTCCTGGACGCACATATGAATCCTCTGGAAGCCTTTAAAAATTATAAACCCCACGCACGAGCCCTAGAGACTGATTTGGTTGGTCTAGGGCAGAGCAGTATTTTTTTAAGTTCTGCAGGTAGTTCTTATCCTCTACAAGGGTTATAACTGAACCCAAAATATTGCACAGTGCTGAGCACCCTTCCACATGTAAAAAGCAATTGTTTAATAATGACTGTTTAGACAGATAAATACAAAGAAGATACCCCAGTTGGATTTAAACAAGTAATTCCTCCAGGTTTTTAAATTTGCCTAGCACTCATTAAAATATATTTTATAATAATCTTTTATAAAAACCAACCTAATTTTCTGTTCTCCATGGAACTGCATCATTACCCACAATATGTAGATTTTGTCTATGAGACTCCCTGGTTGAATATTATGCACCTTTGGAAACCATAACTCTTTCACGCCTCCAAAGTGCTATGCAAAACCCTGAAATAGTCAGTTACATAATAAGCATGTCATTAAGAATTTTTCCAATTAAATCTTCACAGTCTTTCTCCTAGTTTTTCAATCCCTTGGAATTGGAGGTGAGGTTCATGCGTTAACAGCATGTTAGAAATGCAGGCTCTATGGCCCCATGCCCAGAACAACTGAATCAGAAACTGCGTTTTAACTTAACCCTCAGAAGAACCTGCACCTAGGTTCAAGTTTGAGAAGCCCTACCCTACCCGGTAAACTGCTTTTATCATCTCGGTGTTAGAATAACTTCTTTCAAAGCTCTTCCTGTGTGGTCTTCACCCTCCTCCAATACTCTGCTTCCACCAAATTAGACCTCAGCCTCGGTCACCCCTTTGTTCTTCCAAACCCCTCCGCCACCACGCGCAAAGCCCTCTCCCCGCCTTTCTGCCTAAAAGCAGCACTTCCATTTCTCAAAGTCCCAACTGAGCCTCTCCTCTCCAAAACCTTTGCAGGTCTCCTCAACCCCAGGGTCTCACCTGCATCTAATTGTACAGCACTTGCCTAACAACATACAACATATTTGGTGAAATTTATTAGTTTACCCTTAACTTTCCAAGTAGTTCTGCCTTGTCTCTCACCACTTATATGCCTTTGTACCTGCCATGGAGCTTTGCACACAATAAATTGAACAAATATTTGGTGTTTGGTGTTGACTTAGATCTCTGATGGCAAACTACGTAATACATAAAAACCTATAAATCTGAGTCTAGAAACCAGTAAACATTTTATAACATTTAAGCTTTGCTGGCATTAAAACCTAATATGCTGAACACAGGAGTTGTAAAGTAACATGCTCTATAAACAGATACTGGATTATATTAAATAACTAGAGAAAATAAATATCAAAACGAAAAGCAAGACAATATAATACCAGGTATCCGACTAAGAAGTAAGTAGAAACATTTCATATCATTGTTACTTGGGAAAGCTAATCAAATAAAATCCCATAGCTCTGTGGACTAAAATGTATTCCCAGGCAACTCCAGGCCTACCATGTGCAAATAAAATCACATAAGACTCCGCATATAGGGTTTCTACAAGTGTCGGCAGTCCCAAAGCTCATTACATTCCACTTCTGCATGGAATGACCTCATACACTGCAGTAGGAAAATTCGGGGGTGGTTCTTCTATCCTTCAAAAAGCCCATAAGTATTATTGAGAATTAGCAGTGTGTGCTATAGTAGGCCCCAGAAATACAAAAACAACTAAGACATGTACTTAGCTAAATTACTCTCCATCTTAGTGGGAGGAGATATAAACAAATCATTTTAATACAATTGGAGCATACTGCACTAGAGTACAGGGACAGCGAGCATTATTAGGACACAAGAAAGGGCTGCCTAACTCAGACTAAAGCTATCCAGGAGGCCCCTTTGGAGGAGGTGATGCCTGAGCTGAGCCTTCGATTTAGCAAAGGAATTAGCCAAGTGAAAGGTGGAGACTGATATTTCAAGTAGGGGGGAGCAGGTAAGGGAAAGGAAGAGGTAACGGATATCAGGGTATGTGGAAGAAGTTTGGATAGTCTGCAAAATAAGAGGAAGGAAGCAATGATGTTTCTTCCACAGAGGTAATGGCCTCTTGCTAGTTGATAAGAGTCCAGAGGACCTTAGACTTTATTCTAAAGCCAAATAGTGAACATGTAAGCTTGAGGAAGCTCCTGAAGCATTCAAGATCCAATATGAAAAGTAAAAACAGCTTAGATTCCACATGAGCCACACTACTTTAAATGCCATAGCATTCTCCACAACATAGCTACTTAGACACTGATTCAAACATTTCATGGGTCATCTCCACAGGTGGATATTGGAGAAAAAGACTTTTGAGATAAAGCCTTTCTGGCCAAGAGTCTATCTTCTTATTCCAAATGGTCAAGAAAACTATGGCCCTGTGACATAGACCTGTCCTGGTGAGGGCACTAATTCATACCACACCACATGCCACATGCCACGGTGCTATCAAGACATGGTAGAAAGATAAAAAGAGCAGTGCGAGGGCCGTGGAGTTCAAGGCCAGTTGAGGACAGGAGCCTGCAGCCTCTCACTGCTCGCCGACTTCACTTCCCAGCAAACTATGCTTTTTCTCCAAGTACAGCTCGTGTTGTCAGGCAAATATAGATATATGTTTATTATTTACTCTTAATATTTTAGTGTAAAATATTAGGTGTTTTTAATCTGCAACCAACCAATTCAGTTATCTGCTTTATACTCACACACACACACACACACACACACACACACACTCACTCAGGCACAAGCCCTTCCTTGTGTCCCAATTAAATGCTGATAGGTGACAACCTGATGGATTTGAGTGTTGACATTTTATGAAATTTTACCTCAATATAAAAAATAAATGGTTTACTCTACATGTTCAAAACCATCACACAGAAAGAAAAAGTAAAACCATCAGCAGGAAATAATTCTGTTTGGCTCGGGCAGGTTTTATACCTAAGGTTATATATAAGCTAGAATCGTTCAACTGCCTGCCTTTTAACTATGTCATGTCTCCAAGCTGAAGCTGCACACTGATTTCCCTAATGGCTCCTGATCTGGGCCAGACTTTTCCAAATGGGTGAAACTAGACTCCCACTGCCTCCACCTGGCAGCCTCACCACGTTTGGATGCAGTGTCTCATTTTTCATCTCACCTGTGCAGATACTGTTTCCCTAGCAGTGGCAACACTTGTTAGGGATGGCACAAGTGCCCATATTGATATTCTTTTTAGTCTTTACAGGACCATAGAATTTAGTAGGCATTAGGAAACATAATAATGTGATAAAACTGCCTGACCAGGTGGTGATGCAGTGGATAGGGTATCAGCCTGGGACACTGAGGACCCTGGTTCGAAACCCTGAGGTTGCTGGCTTGAGCACAAGTTCATCTGGTTTGAGCATGGGGTTGCTGGCTTGAGCATGAGATCATAAACATGGCCCCATGGTCGCTGGCATGAGCAAGGGGTCACTGGCTTGGCTGGAGCCTCCTGGTCAAGGCACATATGAGAAAGCAATCAGTGAACAACTAAGGTGCTGCAACTCTGAGTTGAGGCTTCTCATCTCTCTTCCATCCTGTCTGTCCTTCTCTCGCTTGATCACTCTCTCATTAAAAAAAAAAAAGTGATAAAACTTAGAGTAATGTTAAAGAAGTAAGTTTGATACTTAAGAAAATAAAATGACCCTGGCTGGTTGGCTTAGTGGTAGAGCATTGGCCCGGCATGTGTAAGTCCCAGGTTTGATTCCCGGCCAGGGCACACAAGAGAAGTGCCCATCTGCATCTCCACCCTTACTCTTCTTTCTCTCTATCTCTCTCTTCCCCTCCCACAGCCAAGGCTCCGTTGGAGCAAAGTTGGCCCAGGTGCTGAGGATGGCTCTATGGCCTCTGCCTCAGGCGCTAGAATGGCTCTGGTTGCAACAGAGCAACACTCCAAATGGGCAGAACATCGCCCGCTGGTGGGCATGCCGGGTGGATCCCAGCCAGGCACATGCAGGAGTCTGTCTCTCCGCCTCCCCATTTCTCACTTCAGAAAAATACAAATAATAATAATAATACATAAATAAAATAACCAGGTAGAGCCGTGGTGAAGCGAATTGGCCCTGGGGCCAGACTGCAAGGTTTTCCCACCTACTAGCTAGATCTTTGGGATGAGTCATTTATTCCCTCAAAGGGCTCAGCTACCCAATGAACAAAATGGGTATAGTATTATTCATTCCTATTTTTAATGTCGCTGGCAAAATTTTTAAAAGTAACTTATATCCAGCAGTTAAATCATGTTTGACCCCCAGAAAACTGTATGTGCTAGCTATTATTAGTATTATCATAATCATTATTACAAGGCATCATAATTCATTAACCTCATTAATTCTCAGAAAATAGTTTCATGGAATATCACAAGATATTTCATATTCACACCCACCTCCTGCTTTTCCAGCACTTCTTGGAGTGTTTAAAATGTAAGAGAATAAAAAAACTCTTTTCAAGGAGCTATATTACAAAGATGAGTTAGCAGATAGTACAATGTGGCAGACGCTCTTGGTTGAACGACCCAGCCCCGTTCCAACCTCTCCCAGGTCCTCTCCCAACTTGGAATGTCCACCGGACACCATGTAGCCGGAAAAGGCTCCTTCCTTCTCCTTCCTGTTGAAATGATGGCTGGGCAGCAAGAGGCTGCCCTGGCCCAAGAAGGAAATTTCAGAATCAGAGACATCAGTACCAACACTGCTAAGCCCCTGAACCAGGGCCAGCAACAACACACCCACAGATTTTTCATTCAGTATGAAAATAAAGCCCTTTACAATTAAGGCAAGAGATTCGGGTTTTCTAATACACACAGCCAAAAGCATTACTGACTCCCATTTACAGACTACACTGAGAGAGAGAGAGAGAGAGAGAGAGAGAGAAAGAGAGAGAGAGAGTGATACTACCCAAGAGTGATCAGTCTGCAGCACTCACATTCACCCACGCCACATATGCCCTATGTCTTTTCCTAGAACAGAACTAAGTCCTTGGCACTTGTGCTCCTCCTCAGCCCTCCACCTTACCCAGCTTAAGTTGAACCCTGGAAATAGCCAGGGAGTCCTCCTTCCAGGTCTTCCCCACTCCATCCTCTCGCTCTCAGGTGCTGATTCCAGTTCCCACTGCTTGTGCTGCAGACTTTTTATTTATTCCCTTTCTGAAATCCACATTCTGGGTGACCCGTGTACCTGTCATTGGTGTCACTCATAACTCTTGACACAAACTTCACTAGATTTCTTTCCATGTCACCGGGAAATGAGTCATACATCCTCCCATTGCTTCTCTCCCTGCTGTATCAGTTGTATTATCTTGGCCAATTTTTGCAGTCCCCAGTGGTTCTCAAAGGGCCTTTCTTCCTAATCAGTCCTCAGCCTCGGCCTGCTCTCTGTGGAAGGCTAGTTACATCTGTACACACAATAAGCCTAAAAAAAAGCTACACAAGGTATGAATGGTGTTACAAAGGAGTGTGTCCGACCATCATTTTGTGTTATTGTTAAATAAATTGTTCACTGAAATAAATACATTTAAACAATTTTTAAATATTGTACTTCTTCAGATCCAAAATCATTCAACCAGTTTAACTAAAAAACAAAAACTGGAAGTTCAACTAGGTGATAGATAAATTTTTCTTTATAAAATTAGTTCATATTCTGGAAACAAGAGTTTGTCTGTTTAATATCACATGAAAAATGATAGTCATCTTGGCTAAACAATAGTGTCAGTAAATACCTTCTACATAAGACCAAAATGAGAGAGAGAGAGAGAAAGAGAGAAACTATATTCTTGCTGCGAATGGAAAGATAATTTTATTAGCCTCTGAAAGCCAGAGGATTAACTGGCATTTAGAAGTGGGGTGGGGGATGCTTCAAAAGACTCAGACCTGTCATATTCTCTGCTTCACGAACTAAACATAAACTCTGGGAAGGCTGTCATGGGTATGTTGCATCTGACTGCTCACAGATGAGGCTTGTGAGTTTGTGAATGGAAGGAACAGCAGACTCCTTCCTGTTTAATAAGCCACATACCCTCCAGTACTGAAATTACCCCTGAAGGGGAGTTAAAATTTAGACAAATAGAAATTTCTTCCTATTCACAAATATAACATAAGACCCTGCGATTATAAAAAAAAATCACATGGATTGGGAAGGAGGCAGTTGTGAGAAAATGTCATTTCTTTTAATATGCTCTATAATTTACAAATTAGAGGGGGCTGAGCAGATAAAGTATTCAAATCAATCAAATTACTATTTTGTAATGATTTAGACCACAAGGGACACGAAACCATGTATTTGTTTTCTAACAAAACATATATATGTAAATTGAGGTGAGCCAGAAGCTCTTTCCAAATAAGAAAAACTTTAAATTTTTAGTAATATTAAAGATAAAAGTCATTTTCAGGCACTAGCTCTATAATATACCAACAATGGAGCCATCACATTCATAATCCAAGCTAATATAATCCTTAAGACATATATTTCTAAACTGAAGAGACAGACAGCCCGGGTGGGGAGCTGGCTCTTGTTGTGATACTTTATGCAGGTTAACTTGGGCCTCAGTATCATGGCTATTAAAAAAAAAAAAAAAACCTGGTCAGTTGGCTCAGTGGTAGAGCATCACCTGGTGTGTGGATGTCCCAGGTTCAATCCCTGGTCAGGGTACTCAGGAGAAGCAACCATCTGCTTCTCCACCTCCCTCCTCCCCTCCCCCTTCTTCTCCCACAGCCGTGGCTCAACTAGTTCCAGCGTGATGCCAGGGCACTGAGGAGGGCTCCGTGGAGCCTCCACCTCAGGTGCTAAAAATAGCTGGGTTGCGAGCATGGCTCAGATGGCCAGAGCATCTATCTTAGGCAGGACTGCCAGGTGGATCCCAGTCAGGGTGCGTGAAGGAGTTTGTCTCTCTATCTCCCCTCCTCTCTGTTGGAAAAGAAGAAGGAGAAAAAAAAACACTAAAATTTGTGAGGTTGTTAAAATAAGTGAAATAAGTTGATTTTTTACAGTGCTTGGAATAGTTCCAGATATATAATAAGTAATACATAGTATAAATAGCAAACATTTACACCTGAGTAGCTTACCTCTCTACTTACCTGAGTAGAGAGGATCAATTTAAACTAATCAGTCAGTCGAAGGAACCGTGAAAGCCTCCAAACTTATTTCAAACAAGATACCTCTAAAAAATTAATTAAAATAAAATTAATTTTAAAAAAATGTTAACGTCTGACACACTGTGAGGAAGAGGCAAGTGCCTCCCTGTAATTCCCACCTTGAGTTCTAAAGCTGAAACAATAACAAATAAAGGCATTGTTTGCTGTCACTTCTATGTGACAACCCACTGCTTTTTTTAAGGAACCATCACTGTCTTTTCTTCTTCAAGCCCAGCACCCTCTGTCCTCACCTTTCCTGACTCTGATGAAGCCCCAGCTCCACCACCATCCCCAACATCTGCCTCTGCAGGCACTCCCTGAGGACGTATGGTCCCCAGAAATGTGAGACAGGAAGTATCTAGGTGTGGTCTGTGTGCTGTGTCTGCCATGCTCATTCTGGACCTTGATTTCTATTTGCTGAAGCTCAGATTGCCTTCTTATTTCGGGATATCTGTGTCACCCAATTTGCCTTCCACGTAGCTTTCAGTTAATAAAACTAGCCTCTTGATCCACTGAAAAGCCAGAGTATTTAGCTCTGTCCTTACACTGACATTTTAAAGTCTAAACTTAAGATGTGTATTTGTCACTGTTAATTAATCTCACTTGATTATTAATCAGGATAAATGTGCGTGCATACATAATATTAGTACACCAAATCAGATTCTGAATGCCCTACAGGAAATTCGGCTTTTATACAGAAACCTTATGTTGAAAATTTTGTAAAGCAAATAACTATTCTCCAATTGACTTTTTATGTGACTATTAACGTATTATAGTTGCCTAAAGCAGGATACAAATATATTAAGCTTTGGATTATAATGTATTATGTTATTACAGCAGATCTGCCTTCCTGTACTTTGATTAGGATAATAGTAAAATTAGTTTATTTTCCCAGTATGTACTGAAATCAGAATGTTAGCATGTAAATGAGATAGTCAGGAGGCCACATACTCCAAAAATGATGGCCAGGTCTAATATGTCCTTAAAGTTTATAGGCCTCATATAGCAAACCAAGAGGTCATTCTCTGGTTTAAAAGTTTCCTCCCAGGCCTGACCTGTGGTGGCGTGGTAGACAAAGCGTCGACCTGGAATGCTGGTTCGAAACCCTGGGCTTGCCTTGTCAAGGCACATATGGTAATTAATACTCCTCTCCCTTTCTCTCTTTCTCTCTTTCTTTCTCTCTCCTTTCTCTCTAAAAATGAATAAATAAACCAAAAGTTCCTCCCATTCCTTTTATATGAATACCATAATATTATTGAAAAAATATATAATTTGCCTGTTCATGTTTATCTATATAGTTTCTATTTGATTCCACAACTGGGTCACTCACTTCCTGGGCTCTCCATTAGCTGAGGCCATCCTACAAGGCTAGCCACAATTTACCTCTCTTGACTCACCTCTGAGGATACTCTGCCACGGCCACACTGAGGGTTTCACCAGCCCTGCCCACCTATGCTCAGCTCCACTCATTTCTCAAACTACTCTTGACAAAGAATAGTCTTTGTCAATTCTCAAATCAATCCTGTGGCAAGACAACCACTATCTAGTGTGCTTGAATAAACTCTGAGGACCAGAGCAGAGCTGTCCCCTTCTCCGAAACTAACCCTACACTACCACTGAGCATAATATATGTGGCCTTCTAATTCAGTCTCTGACTAAAGTAGAATTGCTCTAGTGAGCATTTCTATTCCTTCACCGAGGCTGAAGCTCTGTCCAAAGCCCATACACTTATATGAAGCCCAAACGACTTTCCCGGTCCACGTCTAG
Organism: Saccopteryx bilineata; assembly: GCF_036850765.1. NCBI lineage: Eukaryota > Metazoa > Chordata > Mammalia > Chiroptera > Emballonuridae > Saccopteryx > Saccopteryx bilineata. The sequence goes on along the minus strand of NC_089495.1, from coordinate 73,792,933 downwards.
ATACCCATTACTCAGTTACTACCTATGATTTTGCCATAAACCAAAAAGGTCTCCAAGCACCATGCCACCTCCCATTAGCATTGCTGCCCAAGGATCTCCAACACATTGTAGATTGAGCCCAAATTTACAATGAATTTTCCAACATCATAATTTGAACTACTGAAACTAAAAAGGAACTTGAAAAAGAAATATGCAAACCCATGGATTAAAAAAGTCTTTCTTTTTCTGAGGCATACAAAGAGTCTCAAATAAATGAAGAGGCATGCTATGTTCCTAGGTGTGGCCAGGAGTCACTGCCAAGAAGTACCAAGAATCCAGTTGAACCCATTAAACTTTCAGCAGCACCTATCCACTTAGAGGAAGATTTTCTAATCATCAAGATTCAGATGTGAAAGACTGATGGACGAATTCACCCAGGCTTGGGATTTTGCTAAGTAGATGTGAAAGAAGGACTTGAGGACAAAAGAGTTGATACTGTCAAAGAGAGACTAAAGTGTTAGAACATAAATCTAAATGGGCTGTGGATTGAATATAGAAAGTGGGTGACAGAGAAAGAATCAGGAGTGTGGAGAGCTTAATGGGACAAAGAGCTAGCCGCCCTTTGCCAGAGATTATATTTTTTTTTTTTATTTTTCTTTAAAGATTTTATTTATTCATTTTAGACAGGAGAGAGAGAGAAAATGAGAGAGAGAGAGAGAGAGAGAGAGAGAGAGAGAGAGAGAGAGAAGGGAGGAGCAGGAAGCATCAACTCCCATATGTGCCTTGACCAGGCAGGCCCAGGGTTTCGAACTGGCGACCTCAGCATTTCCAGGTCTCTGCTTTATCCACTGCGCCACCACAGGTCAGGCTGCCAGAGATTATATAAAGAAAGCAAATGCCTGCATAAAAATTTTGGTGATGACATGAGTAACGACAGTGCAGAGCACCCGGGTGGAAGGGCTTGATGAGGAAGGGAGACAGTGGAAGCTGTTGGAGGTAAGTCAGAGCCCTGAGAGGCTTGTGTCATTTGAACAGATGTTGAAGTCACACAAGATATGACATGGCCTGAGGATGCACAGAAGGACTGAAGCCAGGTCCCAAAATGGGAGTTTCTTTTAGAATTGTAGGAGGGTTGGTTTACTTAGGGCAATGAATTAGACACAGAACAAGAAAAAGAAACCAGAGCTGTCCTTATTTTTTCTATTTCTATATTAAGAAAGAGAAGATAAGAGTTCTTGGTTTAAATCATCTGGTCAATTCCACAAATACAAAGAAATTTTTAAAGATTTTCTTTATTGATTTTAGAGAGAGAAGAGAAAGAGGGAGAAGTGGGTAGAGGAGAGCAGGAAGCACCAATGCATAGTAGTTGCTTCTCATATGTGCCTTGACCAAGCAAGCCTGGGGTTTTGAACCAGCGACCTCAGCATTCCAAGTCAACACTTTATCCACTGTGCCACCACAGTCAGGCCCACAAATACAAATTTAAGTTCACCAAGAGAAGTGTTACAAAACATAATTCCCTGGTAGGAACAGTACCAGGCAGATGATAGGGTACCTACCACAGTATGAAATTTTAGAGATCTGTATTCCAACACTAATGAACTCAAATTCATCCTAGAACTGCCTTTAGCATGGCTAGAAAATGAACTCAGAGGATAACTATTAAAAATTAAAATAAAAAATATTAAAAATATATTTCATTTGTTCAGAAAACTATTTATAAATTATTAAAATTTTTGATATCTATAACCAAAAAAACAATGGTGGAAGAAAGAAAATGAGACTGATGTACCTAGAACAGTGGATAGGAACTACAACAAAATTGTAGAATGTTAAATAAAAGTGAATGTCGTTGGAAAATTCCAATCACTTGTAGCCTTTTAGTATATACTACTCATCCATTTCCTTGGAATGGCATTCCATGTCAATACATTAGTACACAGGAGTTGTTCTTTTAGCACTAACGTTCTAATAGTAAACCAAAAGTAGAAACACAGGCATGTAACAGCAAAAGTTAAAGTTCTGTTGGTCCTGATTTGTTTGATAAATAACTAAGTAATAATAAAATTGGAAGGCTAATTTTATTTTTAAAAGTCCAAATGTTCAGATCAAGTCCACTACCAAAAAAATGACAAATTAAAGACATTGTCTTAAGGCCCTGGCTCTTGATCCAAGGATAAGACCTTCCATAGTTTTGGCTAAAGTAAAATCTTTCCAACAAATAATTTACAAGTCTTCCTGACTATTACTCATACACTAAGTTGATAAACATCTGAAAATAAACTATTTATTAGGTTGAGAAAAAAGAAACTGAGCAAACTATGCTTGACTCGTGGGCATATAATTTCTTCTACAAAGTAAAATTCTATTCATCTGGCTCATTCATATCTCAGACCTCCTAATCTTCTAAAGTTCTATACCATATCATAATCCAACTGAGAGTATAAATGTAACTATGCTTATCCACCTCCTCTGCTAACGTCAGAACACTATCACCACCAACTAATTCACCAGGGAGAGCAAGAATCATTATCACAGCTCTGGTCAAACCAACCAGCATTCCTGGCAGAAATTTTTTTTAATAGTTATGTTTCTATGTAGGTCCCTCTGTTAAGCTTATTTGGGGGCATATTATTCTTTTTAACTTGAGAAACAATTTTTATTCACCCTGCTTTCATATTTTGTACATAGAGACTAAGACCTTTCATTGAAACCAGAAAAACTCTCAAAACTAATAATTTAAGGACTCATAAACCTTAACAAATGAGTCAACTTTTGATGCTGGTGTTTGAAATGAGTTTTAGTTTTAAAATTACAACTAATAAAGTATGCAAAAGAATGAGAAAAAAAAATAAACACACATGTACACACACTAAGAATTTTTGGTTTTATTTTCCTAAATCCCATAGGAACACAGACATAACCAGTTTATTTCTGGGTAGCACGTAAGTGTGCCAATATTTTCCTCACATTGAAAGTTTGAGAGAGAATGGATATTTTCCTATTAGCTTCAAAAATCGAGGGGAAAATAATTAGGTATAAAAAAATAAAAAAAAAAGCCCAGACCAAGTGGGTATACGCACAACAGGCGCTAGAATGGCTCTGATTGCGGCAGAGCAACGCCCCAAGATGGGCGGAGCATCACCTCCTGGTGAGCGTGCCGGGTGGATCCCTGTCGGGCGCATGCGGGAGTCTGACTGCCTCCCCCTTTCCAGCTTCGGAAAAAATACAAAAAAAAAAAAAAAAGACTAAAGAAAGAGCTGATGTGTGTGTAGCACAAGTGGGGAAAAAAATCACACATGTCAGGAATTAATTCAATGCTTTTTAAATTTTTTCCCATAGATTATCCCCTCACTTTAAAATTAGAAAGCTGAGCATAAGCAAAACTCTATTTATTCCATGCTTCCTTCTCTGAAATAAACATAAATCCACTTTTCAGTTTAACACAGTAATAGTTAAACCATCACAGAAAAGGATTCTATAACCTCTCCATCTTAATTTGGCAACTTAAGCTCTAAGATTCAGCCTGGAACACTTGCTGGCCAAAATTTTTATGACCTGTTCCTGGAATTATTTAAAAGAAAATAAAACATATCATCACACTGAGTAATTTTTCTTTTTGGAACACCAGGGTAAAATCTTGCAAAGATTCGATTGAACAGCAGTGTCCCTCTGGAGATAAATTTAGCAAAGATGCTTTGACCAGGAAAATCTTTTTCTGGCAAGATATATAAGAAGAGATACAAAGCAGTAAGTATTCATTTGTCCTTTTCCTCCCTACAGTGACAATGAAGAAGGTTTTATCTCCCTTTATTCTTGACTGCAGCATAAATTTAAGATAAGCTGTTCCCCTTGTAGATAATCCACCCTTCAATGCTTTGGCCCTGGCATCTCTATTCCTCCACGTTTTTGCTCTAAGAATAAATTCTTCATGTTCAGAGAAAATATGTCACAAAATAATGCATGCATGGAAAGTATAAATGCAACTTAGCATTTTTTTTCTTTTAAAATTAGTCACTCCAGAAGAAGACAGATTATTAAAACTTGGCCTAAATATTCAGCAAAATATTTTGAGATTCATGAGTGAATCAAAGTAGATAATAATTAGAGTTTATATCAAGGGTAGGACTACAAAGCATTAACCATGGAGACCAAAGAAGAGGATGACCAGATAATACCAGCAAAACTCCTAGTCACAAACAAATCTTTTAGGAGAGCTTCAAATGCAGCGTCATACTAGTAAATTTTGATTGCAATGACAGTTTCTCTGTAGAGTAAAAATAATCAAATACTTTTGCCTTTAAACATATGTTATCAGCCTGACCTGTGGTGGCGCAGTGGATAAAGCGTCAATCTGGAAACGCTGAGGTTGCCGGTTCAAAACCCTGGGCTTGCCTGGTCAAGGCACATATGGGAGTTGATGCTTCCTGCTCCTCCCCCCTTCTCTCTCTCACTCTCTCTCCCCTCGCTATAATGAATAAATAAAAAAAAATATTAAACATATGTTATCAAGAGAATATCAATTTATACTTTTAGTCTTGGAACAAGATTAGATTTCAATCAAATAAGACTAGCAGAATCATAAAAAATCATAAAGTTTGAAAAGAAAGGTACATTCACTTGGAAAATGCACGGCTCCACATTTCCCAGATTCCCTGGCTTACCTTTGTTCTTTCGATCTTGTCTGACTTCCTTCGATAAAACCAATGAAGCATTATATTCATAGACCAGCAAGATTTATTCTTTGGAAGTGTGAGGCTTTGGTGTTCATCTTTGCCAGAATGTGTGCTCCCATGGACAAGTAGAAATCTATGGTCAACTGGATAGAATACTTCTTCTGCAACAGCATTTGCCCTTCCCCAAGTTCAGAGCAAAGATCTTTTTGAGTGAAGTTGCTGAATAGACAGGCTCAGGATAAATGACAAATGGAGATTGGTTTTATAGAACTGACCTGTTTTTCTGTAAGCTAGAAATAAACTAATTTAGAATTTGGATGTAAAAATCAAAGAGGTTTATATTTCTTTTTTTCTTTTATTATTAATGCACTTTTTACCCAAATTTTGAAGGTAATATTGCTGAAATAAGACTTATGAATTTAACATTTTGAACTAGATAAAATCTGAAAAAAATATACAATTTGTTTATATTTCCCTGTATCACTTTCTATCATTTTTCTACTCCCTCTTTGTTAATTTTACACTCTTCTCTTTCTTTCTCTCTCTCTCTCGCTCTCACTCTCTCTCTCTCTCTTTCCCTCTCTCTCTCTCTCTTGCTTCTTTCCTATATTCCTAACCTTAGTTTAGGAACATTTCCAAGATTGAACATTTTCCCAATTTATTTTCTCTCCCCATTGAATATTTTATAATAGGGTCATGTTTGTGAAGCAGTTTACAACAGTTACCATATTTGATTCCCACAGCCACTCTGTGACATAGTCCTGAAATGTATGATTACCTTCCATTATACACCTACCTGAAATTATAACTTGTTTAAGTTGTAACATAGAAACTCACAAGAATTTTCCAATTGTCTTTGTCCCCTCTAGAGAAAGCAAACAGACAAGAACATGTCTTTTCATCAATGTGGCCGCAACAATTAGCACAGTCTATAGAACAGGGGTCCCCAAACTTTTTACACAGGGGGCCAGTTCACTGTCCCTCAGACCGTTGGAGGGCCGGACTATAAAAAAAACTATGAACAAATCCCTATGCACACTGCACATATCTTATTTTAAAGTAAAAAACCAAAACGGAACAAATACAATATTTAAAATAAAGAACAAGTAAATTTAAATCAACAAACTGACCAGTATTTCAATGGGAACTATGCTCCTCTCACTGACCACCAATGAAAGAGATGCCTCTTCCAGAAGTGCTGCGAGGGCCGGATAAATGGCCTCAAGGGGCCGCATGTGGCCCGCGGGCCGTAGTTTGGGGACCCCTGCTATAGAATATAGTACTATTATGCATATATGAGCAATGTAATATACTCAATATATCAAATAAATAAATGAATGAAATCTAGCTCTACTTATGTATGTATGTATGAAGTTTTATATTTTTCAAAATACTTAATATGAAGTCCTCTAATAAACACAACATTTTATGAATTAGAAAGATCAGCTATTTTGGTTTCCCATTTTGCTGATGAAGAAATATGGTTCAGAAAAGCTAAAGACTTTATTCATGCCTGACCAGGCGGTTGCACAGTGGATAGAGCATTGGACTGGGATGCGGAGGATTCAGGTTTGAAACCCGAGGTCACCAGCTTGAACAAGGGCTCACCAGCTTGAGCGCGGGGTCTCTGGCTTGAGCATAGGATCATACACATGACCCCATGGTCACTGGCTTGAGCCCAAATGTCGCTGGCTTGAAGCCCAAGGTCACTGGCTTGAGCAAGGAGTCATTCGCTCTGTTGCAGCACCCCCAGTCAAGGCACAGATAAGAAAGCAATCAATGAACAACTAAGGAGACTAAGGAGCCACAATGAAAACTTGATGCTTCTCATCTCTCTCTTTCCTGTCCCTATCTGTCCCTCTCTCTGTCTCTCACACACACACAAAAAGTTTATTCATAAATTGTCAATAGTAGCTCCAAGCTTAGAGCCTTAAAAAAAACAAGTTGAGAAGACTTTTTAATCCCACAAATCTGTGGTTACACTGAGGGGAAGTGAGTAATGGCTATGAGTCCTCATCATTCTGCACAGCCCCAGGAGTGTGTATCTGTTGATGTCACATGTGCTAGGCTATTGGGATGTGAGAAAAAAAATCATATTTTTTTCCTCTAAGCAGTGCATTGAGTTAAACCAAATTATTCAGTTCCTTCTAAATTCTAAAATATATAATTAAAAGATCAAAGCTCTCTAATAATACTTAAGCCAATAGTCTCCATGTCATTGTTCTATATTAACATTCCTTTAAATTAAAAACATTCATGACCTGAAAAATTTCTAACACATCACATATATGTTCACACACGTGTGGTGCACACACTGTTTCTTGCAATACTCATCACAGTTCACCGCCTTGCCTTTTGGCCCTCCAGATGGTTCATTGCTACATTCACACTGAACCCCAAGATTCCTCTTTCCTAATTACTGGCTGCCAGAAGGAGTCTTCTGTGACAGCTGTTCCCCCCACAGTCAATTGCAATATTCCATTGCTTGCCCAAGGTTCAATATAGTTGTTAGGTTCCTCTTCTGCCTACCTAGGACACAGGCATAACAGTTTTTGATTGTCTATGGAGAAAGGGGGAAAGGGCAACAATAATTTCAAATATCATCATCAAGAGAAAATTATTTGAAAGAATAAGAATTATTATACCAGACGAGACCTGTGATCTCAGCATTTTGGTCTCTAAAGGCAGCAACTATCACAGCCTCACCTCACTGTGCCTTGCACTCCCATCTCTTCTTACAGCAGATCTAATTTTGTATTTTATATATATTTAGTAAATGTGCTATATAAGACATTGCATTTAATCTCATTTAATTATTATATTTAATAAGTATATCATTATATTTATAATTATTTATTCTGTCTCCCCAGAACTATTCAGTGGTGAGAGGTGGTCTTCTCATATCCTAATCTGTTTCTCTGTTCCTGCCTCTATCTTCTAATTATTCGTCATTTCAGCCTTTTCATCTTCCTCGTCACTGCCGCTTCCTCGTGACTTTGGTTTGTCATGAGCCTTAATGGCACCGACACTAGTCCATGGGCTTTCTCCAAGCAATATTTCCATTTCAGCTCCCACAGCTAACCTCTCCCCTATCGTTACGATTCACAGATTGCATCTTTATAGAAAGAATTGAATTGGTACAGCTCATCTTTGGGGGCCAGCTCATGGTACAGGCCTCCACACAACCTGTGAATTGGCTGCCTTTAGGACAGGTACCCATCTCTGGAACAATGAACTACACCCGGGGACAAGAGTCATGTGATGCCCAGCATGGGCATCTAAGACTGTATCTCTTTGGGGAAGTATAAAAATATTTCCTCTGGAAGGAGGTGCGAGTACATAGAACAGAAGAAACGTTACTGGCAGGAAAGGGAGCAGCCGTAGGATGATGACTAGACTAGGGGCTCTCTCTGCCCACCCTTGACAAAGGAGCAATTGGCACCATAACGGCTCCAACATAGACCACCTCTGACCTGTGCTCATTCACAGTCAGGGACAGAGAAGACTGGGCAGTTCTATTGGGTACAATAATGAGAGAAATTGAGTCAGAGGTGATGACAATATTCATAGTATTGTTATGAATAGTGTCAACATCGCATTCAGTGTTCATAGTACTGTTATGCGCCCTAACCTTTTATTCTTACATTAAATTGGAGACCCTTCAGAAATATTTATAGTCTTTGGGGGAAAAGGGGTTTGACCAGAAGTAGTCAAAATTCTGGGGCAGTGTATACCATAGACTAGTTGCTCCATCTTGAATTCAGCCCCTTGATAGTGTGGAAAATTGCAATGAAAGACTGAAATGATCTCAGCAAGATCAATGTGTCCCTTACAGTTCATTCTTTCCTGGGGAACTATTGCTGAACTGAACTGTGGCAATGGCATCCCTGAATAAACAGATTTTATAGCCACTGGGTTGATACAGGGCTATACCATCAATTGGTAGCCACTTGTCGTACATGGCTATTTACATTTAAATGAAGTTAAATTCAATTAATTAAAAATGTACTTCTCCATCAAATTAGACAGACTTCAAGTGCTCACTAGCCACCTGTGACAAATGGTTATTATATTGGGAAGTACAGATATAGAACATTTCCATCATCACAGAAAGTTGTATTGGACAGTACCTGGATAGGACGCTCCCTGGGAATTGGAATACAGTCTTCTAAGAGCTTCCTTACAGAAGGATGACCTTAAGATTTCTAGAAAGATACTTGTGAAGAGAGTTCCAGGACAAAATATTTGAGTTTTTTGCCTCAGATACTGAATTCTTAAAGAAGTTGACCCATTTCCTAGAAACTAAAATGAATACACCACAATATGGTTCAGGTGCCAGAGCATAAAATCCCCCATGCAGAACAAGCTCTATTATAGCATAAGAAAGGTTATGTCTAGATATTAGGTCTCCAGTGGGGTGCATAATTCATCAAGGCCCTTACAGAAGCCACATAATTCTCTAGAGAAATCGAGTACAAGTCTTGAATAAAAAATTTCTTAAAACTGGCTACAGCCTAAAGCTGAGATGAGAGATGGCACATTTGAGGAAGGAAAACCATAGAATTTGATAGTCTCTGAGCCCTTCTCTAAAAGCAGACATGTGCTCACTTGGTACTGAAGATTCCCACTCAGATGTTGGGAGAAGAGAGAGATTCAACTACTTCAGCAGTACAAGGCAAAAAGGCTAGAAATACTGAGGAAACATTATGAGGAAAAGAACTTGACAAGTAACTGGAAGTCGGAGATTTGCTGGGCCTACAATTTCCAGCGTTGACAGTTTCAACAAGAACAGTTACCTCAGGACCCCACCAAGGTCAGAAGAGACAAGAAGCTCCAGGAATGTGCTATAACAACCTGAGGCCAAGTCTTCACATATTTTTTGTTGTTTAGTCAACACTATTATGAACCACCTCCTTTTACTCTTTTAACCTTCTCATAATGAGAAAACACACAATTACATGTAATTATAGGTCAAATTATTTATTTTAAAGTTTTCATTATAATTCTTATTGGTAAGTACTTTGAACCCATTGGATTGGAAACTGGGTAGCCAATAACATAGCCTATAATTAGTACATATATCTTGGTTTGCCTCAATGGTTTTGGCTTGTGTTGTTTTTCAGAAGTAATTATTAATAGCACGTCCCCTTCATTCACAAAAATCCTAGTTTGGACAATAAACATTTGGTTACCTACCCATAATGCTGTTCTCTAAATGTGTTCCAAAATGCCAAGGGCAAAATGTGTTGTTTTTCAAAGGCTTTTAGTTTTAGTGCCATTTTCCATCTCAGCAAATGTCACCTTGAAAAGACATTACTTCACCAAGTTGGCATTGTTGACCACTTTCAAAACAATCTCATGTTGATGCCTTTTTTAAACCTCTCTGTTCTCCAATTCAGTCTCAGTGTCAATTCTGCTTAGCACAGTCTTCATCCCGTCCATCACTCTTCAAGATTCTTTTCCTCTGGCTTTCTATTTTCCTACCTCCGTTGTCTCTCTTTCGACACTTACTGTGATGTGTGCCTCTTATTTGTGGTTTCCTTTCTTCCCACATTCAATTTGTCTGTCATGTTCTAAGTGACTATTTTTAAATAAATGATAGCATTTCACAAACAACCAGTGGTGGAATGTGCAATACCTGATAACTAAACTTTTTTATTTTACTTCAAATATGTTATAGTAAACTTTGGTCTGATAGGTTAAAATTTCTAGTGCCTTTAAAACTATCTGAAAAGCAGTGATTTGTTGGTAAATGTTAACTAACCAGCTTGGGGGTAAGGGAGTTTGGCATACAGACAGGAGCAACCTCATTGTGGTGTTTGCTGATTACTGTGATATAAATAACCTACAGTTTAAAGCTACCAACATGGCCCTAACCAGTTTGTGAAAATAATTGGCCCTGATTAAGCCAGTCTGAGCCAGACCCAGCAGACAACTGCAAAACCCTTTGCAGAGATACAAAAATTAAGAGTTCTGACAAACATTCCATAATAATTATTCTAATTATTTGAATTTCATCTTTTATCATAAAAGAAAAATAAGCTTATATTGAAAAAAATATATTAAAATAAGCTTATATTGAAAATAACATCTAAGTTTCTATCTGGTAACTAAAAACTCAGAAGGGGCTATTTCTGGTACATAGAAGTGCCAGGTGAACAAAGTTGGCTCGATTCCCCCAAAGTTCTCAAATTCCAGGAACACTGTTATGTGAGGTTAGGACCCTGGTTCCATGGCTGCCACACTAAAGCACACTCATGGGCCAGAAAACTTCCATGAGCTGGAACTGAGCCTCGGGGCAGAAAGTGAAAAAGTCAGACACTCTCAGAGCTATGGAACACTTTACTAGCTATTGAAAATCCTTTAGCATTTAGTAAGTTTATAAGATTGCCTTTTCTCTGTTTTGGGAGATTCCAGAAGACATAAAGGTTACATTAGGGATCAGTGATATTTTTTTCACATCTCTAAGCATTATTTTTATTCAAAGACAATTTATAGCTTCGTTTAGTCCTAGTGGCTTAATATATAAAAGAAACTAAAAGTAGGTTAAAATTAGAAAAAGCCCTTTGAGGAATAAAGTTTAAGCACTGCTCACATTTATACAAATGCTCTAGTCAAATGTTAGAGGTCTACACAGAATGTATTAGCTAAAGAAACCCAGGGAAGGGTGAAACAAATATTTTTTTAGAAAACATTCAGTGGCCAACACAATGTTACCTCTGAACTTGAAATATTTGTCCTAAGGGGAAAAACTTAAAGGCTAAAGGTATACTGACTGCAAATTCATTAAGATAAGTATCTTTGAACACATTAGGCATATATTTTATTGTTGATTTTTACCCATATGAAGAACTTTATAACTAGTAAAGTAAACTAGACTCTACTTAGAGTCTATTACAAATTAATGCACCATCTCCAGAAATAGCTCATATTTATTTCTCGACACTGTAACAAAAGCTTTTTATAAATGATTTATTTAGCTTATTAAGGACCCTATGAAGTAGACGTTATAATCCACATTTTACAGATTGAAAAACTAGACTTGGATCAGTTACACAAAGTCACACATCAAGAAAATGACAAAATTTGAGTTGGAATCAAACACAACCCAGATCATCTGCATGTAATCAAATCACTGTCCTATCAAAAACTTTAAGATCATTTTATAGTCTATGACCTACTCATACCATAGGTACAAACCTATCCCAAGATAATATGTCATAGGCTGACATAAATATGTGTATAATTGGAAGCGATTCAAATGTTCAACAAGTACAAATCAATAAATGATCTGTTCATACAATAGAATATTTTTAGTCAAATGTATTCATCAAAGGTGTTTTATGAGATGAGAAACTTGTCATATAATATCAAGAGAAAAGCAGGTCACAGAACATAATATATAGTATTTCATTTTATAAAATAAATATATATGTGGATAGGGAAAAAAGCTAAAAGAAAAACACAGCAATATGTTATCTCTCATTATTTCTGTGGATTAGGAACATACACATTTTTTATTTTTTCTTCTGCATCATTCCATTCCTTGTGTTTTTGGTGATGAATAGAAATAATTTTTTATAATGAGAAGAGTCATTTTTAAATTCAACAAAACATACCTATAGTTATTCTTACAGCTTATGAATGAAATGTTGGAACTAAGAAGAGTCAAAGTAAAGTAACTAGACTAATCAGAGGAATGAGAAATAAGCTGACATTATCAGATTTTTGAATTATTCAAAAATTTCTGAAATACACAGGCAGGAAATGTCGCAGCTGACACCATCCTGGCTGAGGAACAAAATGCATAGGGTGCCCAGCTACGTACAGGAGAGAAGCCCAAGACAGCTCCATTGTCTTTCATCTCCCTCACAGCCAAGATCCTTGAATGAGTTGCCTTTCTTCCCTATCTCCACACCCTCCACCCCCATTTACTCTTTAACTCACTATAACATAGTCTGTTTCCCCTCATTTCCTCCCTCAACTTCACAGAAATGGCTCTTACCACTGCCATGAATGTTCTCTTTGTTGTACAACCCAATAGTCACATTTAATTCTGTCTTATATAAATGACCACTCAGCTACAATTGACTCAACTAACTCCTTCTTCATGCATCTCTTTACTTGAATTCTGTGACAGATATTGTTGATTGTCTCTCTAGCATGCATTACCCTCGATCACATGCACGTACACTATTTCCTCACTAACACAAGCCAGCTGTGTGCAGGTGTGGGACAGCAGGAAGTTCAGGGGGAGCAGGCCTTTCCTCCTGCTTCAGGAGATGAACATGTTGGCCTAAACCAATCAAGGAACTGCCATTCCCCTTAGCTGTAGTTGCTTTAGAAGCTGTTCCTGTACAATGGGACCTGAGGATAGGTTTTTTGCATGCACAGTTTCTGTCTTTGAAATGAGTTTTGATATTTGGTGCTGTGACAGCCTTTTTGTGACCATGAGAGAAAAGCCAGGACAATCACCAAAACCTAAATACAGAATCTCAACAAAGAAAGAAAATACTGAACTAACCAACCCTAGAACTATCTACTCCAAGGTAATTATGTGAGATAATAAAAAAGCCTATTGTTTAAGCCGCTCTTAGATGGTCCTTCAGCTGAAGACATTCTAGTTGATGATATACAATCCTAGACTCCCTTCTTCACCCCCCTACTCTTCATGCCTCTCCTGAACTCTGGAATGCTTTGCCTGTTAGTGTTCTAGTGTTGCCTCTGCCTCCTTCTCTTATTATTCCATTCATTTTTTCTTTTCCATTTGGGTGATTTCAACTATGTGTATTTATTATAGTTTACATAAATATTACTAAAAATCCACTATAAGCCAGATTCCATTTTATTTTCTATGCTCTGGTATATGCCCATGAATATGACCATTGAGGTCCCTGACAAGAGAGACAGGAGAGGACAGGGGAAGAGTGGGGAGGGCAGGCGAGGGTTTGAGGCTGAGGATCTTTTCATGAGATCTACTGTACAACAGTGTCTACAGCTAATAATTCACTATTGCACATTTAAAAATCTACGAAAAGGGAAGATTACAGACAGTGTTCTCACCACCGAAAAAAAGTGGGAGAGAGAAGAGCAGGAGAAAGTGTTTGTAGGAAACGTAAATTTTATGACTTGTTTGTAGTGATGGTTTCACAAACTGTATACATTAAATATGTCCAGTTTTTTTTGTTTATCAATTATACCTCAAAAGCTTCTTTTAAAATTATTTTAATTTTTTTCTTTTTTTGAATTGAGAAGCAGGGAGGCAGAGAGACAGACTCCTGCATGTGCCTGACCGGGATCCACCTGGCAAGCCCACCAGGGGGCAATGCTCTGCCCATCTGGCCTTAGTTCCATTGCAACCAGAGCTATATTATAGCGGCTGAGGCCATGGAGAGTCTGGGCCAACTTGCCTTGGCTACAGAAGGGGAAGAGAGAGATGGAGAGAAAGGAGAGGGGGAGGGGTGGAGAAGCAGATGGGCGCTTCTCCTGTGTGCTCTGCCCAAGAATTGAACCCAGGACTTCCACTCGCCGGGCCGACGCTCTACCACTGAGTCAGCCAGCCAGACCCCCCAAAAATTATTTTTTAATTTTTTAAAGTTTTTTTTGTTAAATATTCAAGTCTTTTGCATTTTTCCCCCCACGGAGTTGGCTTTTTCATATTGATTCTAAGGAGTCTTTTATTCTAGATATTATTCCTCTTCTTCTATTCTGTAATTTTCATAGTAACGAATAGTTGTTTCTTAAAGACTTTTAAAACTTCTAGTAAAGTTATCTGAACCTGGAATGTTCATTGTAGGAGGGCTTTTTATTTCTTCTAAGTCAGTTTTGGGAAGTTATATTTTTATAGAAATTCATCTATATTATCAAATTTCTTAGCTTCATGTTTTCTGAAATATAAATTTAAGGCTAAAAATGCCCCTCTGTGAATCTTTGGTTCACAAGTTTTTATATGTAGTATCATTATTTAGGTGTGATTTTAAATATCTTCTAAGTTCTATTATAATTTCTCCTTTGATGGAGAAATTTCTCCTTTCATCGGTTATTTAGAACCTTTCTTAATTTTCATAAATATTGATTTTTTTCTTTGTCCCTTTGTTAGTGATTTCCAATTAATTGCATTCGTGACCAGAAAACATACTCTATATGATTTAAAATTTTTAAATTTGTTTATATTTCCATTATGGCATACAATGTATCAATATTTATAAAAAATCATCTGTTCTTTAAAAAATACATTCTTCAGTTTTTGGGTGTTCTATACACCACCATTAGATCAAATTTGTTAATATGTTGCTCAAAATTTTCTCCCTCTGTATTGATGTTGTTGTTAGCTAGTTCTGTTTCTTACTGAGACAAATGTGTTAAACTCTCCCATTATGATGGTACAAGTGTTTACTTCATAGTTTTAACAATCTTGCTTTATATATTTGAAACTATATCATTTGGAGCATTCAAATTTAAAACTGTTATATATTCGAGGGATTAAACATGTCATCTTTATCTCTAGTGCAGCTTTTTGCCTCAAAGTCTATTTTTTAACAAATTAATACAGCTGCCTCAGTTTTATGAGAATTTTTCTGATTTATCTTTTTTCATCATTTTAAGTCCAATCTTTCTTTATCAATTCCACAGCTTTTTAAATGATTCCATAATATTACTACCACTGTAATGGTCTAATTACAGTTTTAGCTTCAAAACTAAGATTATTCACATCTCAAAAGAAACAAGAAACAGAACTGGCATTTCTGGAATTATGGTTTGTGGTTTTGAATATCATTGGTTTGCCATGGTAAACCCTATTCTCCTATTCTTTCTCTAAAGACGAGTTCTTGTTTTTACTGAGTTCCTGAGCTCTGCTGGAAAAACATATATGTGTGGGTGGAGGCCGGGGCAGGAAGAAGGAAGATGTGGCCAGGAGAGGGAGAGGCCGGCAAAAAATACTCAGTGCGGGGTGGATGTGGCAAATTCAAGTGCCTACAAGGGCCAAACGGGTAATTTAAGCAACTACACAGGTGGGAGGGAACTGTCGGGACGAGGCATCACTTGCCCTTCTAATTTGTCATTGATCAACCTTTTCCCTGTTTAAATGTTGCCAGATATTTTTTAGGAGAAAGTTCAACTCGATATGGGTGAGAAATCTACTGAGTTTGAAAACTGGCGGCTAATTCATTTTTCTTCATTTCATGCAAGTTAACTAAAACATGCCTGTTACCTACATTTGCAAATCTTCAGCTCCACCTGCAAATCCTGGGAGAGACAGCCCTTAGAGGAGGAGGACAGCTAAAGACTTCCCCAGCCCCAAGAATCCTCCCAAGTGGGCTTGCCCCACTCCTCTTCATAATGAGAAATTCCTTCCCAGAGACATAAACCTAATCCGTGCTCTAGTTCTTTAGCAATGAGCATTTGAGATTCTCGGCCTTGTCGGCTGCCGTCAGCAGCGTGGCACGCGCAGGGACCCTCAGTGCAGATGGAAGAGCGCAGGGAGCGGAGGTGCACTCACTCCGGAAGGGACGCCGCTAGCTCCCACCAAAACAAAATTCAGAACTTGGTCTGGAGCCCCTGATGGCAGCCTATTCTGATGTCCAGATTTGAAATAATCTCACTAACTCTCCGCCCTGGTGAGTCCAGTCGGAGGAAAAGATATGGGGAAAAACAGGGCAGTACAGGCTCAGAATAATATGTTTAAAAAATAAAGAGGGAAGAAAAAGACAAGAGGTCTCCTCCACAAAGCATTCCATGTATATATATTCGTATATGTGTATCCATGTGGGCATCTGCACATACAAAGCCCTTAATTCTACTCATTTGTTATTAGTTCAAAATAATAAAATATTTGTGAAATATCTCCAGGCAGTCTACACTGCCACCAGGAGGAGGTGCTTCGGTGACTGGCTGAATAAGGTGTTCTTTACAAAAACAAACAAACAAAAAACCCCACTAAGGTTTGAGTCCCTACTACTTCTATATGTTTTTGGTGTTATTTTATGTAGTGCTTAAAACCAAACTGTGAAGTGTTTTCATTTTATAGTAAGAAAACTGAAAAAAACCAAAAGCACAAAGAAGATAAATGGCTGGCCAAGGTCGCAGATTTAATACATGATAGTGGCAGGATTCACAGCTAGGTCCTCCATGTGGAACTTCTGCGTTTTCACTCTGTCGCCCTTCTCTGGCTGACAATCAGATGAGAATCTCAGCTCCAGCAGCAGGACTCTTAGATAGCCAAGACTTCTGACAATGTGTAAGAGCTGGGAGGTGCCAATGTCAAGAACTCAAAACTGTGTGAAGTCAGAAATGAGCAGCAGGACTCCGTGTGTTGCAAAGGCAGGAGGGACCACTGGGATTGCAAGGAAACGCTGAAATCTGAGTTTTAAAACCCTGTGATTTCTCACCTTCCCCACAAGCTAATTCCTCTTCCCTTCCCTCCACACACAGACCAGGTACCCACAGTACTTCTTCAAGTATAAAAGCCATTTCATCCCAATGTCAAAGAAACTACTTTTCTATTTCCTTTTTTTAAATTTCCTTTCAGAACCCTATGACCTATTTAATTAACTTAGCAGATTTCAACTTTAGATAATATTATTTCACTGTACTCCTCAAATTTTTAGTATATTAAGATAGGTAAGTCAATATGTATTGTCTCAGATAAAGACAACATTCTCTGTATATAAATTAGAACATCTTAAATAACAAAAATATCCTGTGTGCTTTCATCACAGTTTCATTTAACAAAACTGTATTTATACCTACTTTGAAACACTGATCACATAAAACATTTATCTGTAGCATGCTATGTTGGCACAGGATTTGACTGGTCATACGGTAATTGCACTGAATTTGTTGTACAAGAAAACTGAGTGTTTTCTTTTGAGTAAAGAAATAATGGGCCCTGGCTGGTTGATTCAGTGGTTGAGTGTTGGCCTGGTGTATGGACATCCCAGGTTCGATTATTCCCGATCAGGGCACATAGGAGAAGTAACCATCTGTACCCCTCCTCCTTGCCCTTCTCTTTCTATCTATCCCTCTCTTCCCCTCCCACAGCCATGGCTCGATTGGAGCAAGTTGGCCCTGGGCACTGAGGTTGGCTCCATGACCTTGCCTCAGGTGCTAAAATAGCTTGGTTGCCAAGCAACAGAGCAGTAGGCTCAGATAAGGGTTGTCAGGTAGATCCCAGTTAGGGAACATGGGAGTCTGTTTCTGTGTGTCCCCACTTCCGAGTTAAAGAAAAAAAAAGAAATCATGAACAACAGAGGGTGGATAAGTAAACTAATTCTCATTCTCTTCAATATGCACAATATAACATTTCTCAGGGAATTGTGATAAAAGAGATTTCACTGGAAAAGAAAATCCATAATTCATCTCTCCAATCAGTTCTCAGAATGACCCTTCAGAGCAAAGCCTGAAATTGTTCTTCAGCATTTTCATTATTAAAAGTTTATTTTATAAATAAAAATTATACATGCATAACCCAACTTCCAGGATAGTTATTTAACTTACCCTTGAGCTTTGTTGGAGATTTGGGGGATCCATTCTGAAGTAACCTGCTTTTCCCCTCTCATTCTGGTATCAGGCCCACCTTGGTCACACCTGCTTTGTATCTCTGAGAATTTATAAGGGCTGTAATAAAACATTTAATATTACAGACATTGCCTTGTTTACTTCAATCAGTATCTACCACAGTGCCCATGAGTAAATTATGGAAGCAAGGGAGAAAGCACATGAAAAATATGAACTCTGAGGCACTTAGTCACCAAGGAAATTAAGATTTAAGTATAGATTTTGCCATTGACTCAAACCTATCTTTGAAGAGTCTCTTATTTCCACCAGGAAGGAACCTAAGAAAACAGAATCATTTATATTTAACTGGGAATTCTTTTAATAATTTCTATAAAAGTATGTCTTCAAAAAACACATGCTTGTTGATATATGTTAGCAAACACATAGGCACATATAGAGTGTATTAAAATGTTTTGCAAAAGAAAACCATTCTGTTTTTCCACATTGATTATGTTCTGACTGTCCCCTTTAAGAAGCAGCTGTTTTCATGTGAGGGAGCCAATAAAAGGAATTATGTTTTCCAGTTTTGTAATAGGAAAACTCATGAAGGGCTTTTATGAAGAACATTTTTTAAATTTCTAGTAGTTTGTTTCCTTCATTTTTCGAGGATCTTTGACTAAAACCAAAAATCCATTAGCTTTTCTTGAAACATGTCAGTGGGCATCACAAGTTGTCTGGAAATGATGTGGGCTCCCACAAGGGGTACCTATACTGCAGAGTCCCATAAACAGGGAACTGGCCCTGGTGCATCCTGGTCACATAGCAGAGGAAGGAAAGGTGAAGTCTGACGGCGTTCTGCTGTTGGCTGAAGAGAAGAAGGACATCCTGACCGTTATTTCCCCTGCTTCAGTTCAGGATCATAAAAATCTGTAACTCATCCCAGTACCCATTCCATAGAGTGTCATCCAATTTTAAGGTATCTTGTACAATATGATTTATGTTGATAAAATATAGTGGGTCTATATCTCTCATTGAAACTGGAAATGGAAGTGAAATGGTGAAATGATAAATGTTCAGTATATAACAGAAAATATGCTCTCTCTTTCCTGGATTAGTAAGTCTTCTAAGTAACTTGCTCACAAATGTTTTGTCCTATGTCTGGGGATCTCTTCAGCAGATCAAATGATCCTGCAGTTCACCAGCCCTACCAGTTCCCGCTTGCCCAAACAGACAGGATTTGGTAGAAAGAATGTATCATAAGTGAGACACTAAATGAAAAATATCAAATAAATTAACAATTCATTTCAAGAAAAAAAACAACACAGACATTGATATACTAGAGTAACTAAGCAAACTGTCCAAGAACCATAAGGTAGGCTCTTTATAGACCGTATTAGTTTCCTATGACTATGTAACAAATTTCCACAAACGTGATGGCTTAAAATGACAGAAATTTACTTTCTCAGTCCACAGGCCAGATGTCCAAAATCAGTTTCACTGGCTGAAATTAAGGTGTTGGCAGGGCCACATTCCCTTCAGAGGCTCCAGGAGAAAATAGTTTCCTTGCCACTTCTGGCTTCTGGTGGCTGCAGCATTCTTTGACGTTTGGCCCCATAACTCCCAATCTCTGCCTCTGTGGTCATATGGCCTCCTCCCCTTCTGCCTGTATTCAAATCTCCCTCTACCTCTCTCTTATTAGGACATTGGTAACGGCATTTAGGGCCCTCCAGGATAACCCAAATAATCTCATCTCAAAATTCTTAACTCAATCAACATCTGCAAAGATACTTTTATCACACTTACAGGGTCCAGGAATTCAGATGGAGATGTCTCTGAGGGGGTTGGGCCAGAGGGGAGCATTTTTTAGCCAATCACACAAACCAAGACCACAGTTCAAGAATTTAAATATAAGTAACAGAAATGGTAAAAAGAAACCCAAGTTTTCCCCAAGCCTTACATGATGTGCTCCTCATGCCCAGACTGTGTGGAAAGTCATGCTCAGGGTCTCCGTCACAGTGCTGTTTATGAATTAGTGGTTATCCACCTTTGAGCAACCACTGACCAATTAAGAAGCTGATTCATCTATCGTCTGTCTAATAATAAAGATTTTTATAATGGGAGGAGACAATATTCCTACCTGACACTGAGATAAGACAGAACATATTCTCTGACTATCCTTCAGGGCATTTTATCAAAGCATTTTGGCTTAAAAGTTGCCTGGAGACCGACAGTTTAGTTTTTGTTTTTTAAACATTCACTGGCTATTGTCACTGACACAGTTACAAATAAGGAGGCAGTGTTTATATCCAAGAAAACGTAAGGTGAAGTTGTGAGAAAATATCAGGCCATCTCCTGGGTTGCTGGTGCTTAGCTTTCAGCTGCTAATGTATGTAAATGAGCCCATGCAGGGGCCCAGCTGCTGTATGTTGAAATGTGCTGATGACACTAAATTGGGATCCTAGAGAACGCAAATCAAATTGTAAGCAAAATTACTGAAATACACCAGCCTTCCTTTGAAGCATTATAGGCCAACCCAAGAAAAATGACTAATGGGTACTAAAACACAGTTCTGGCAGGAATCATAAGCTAGGAAGGAAGTTGCGTGTAAAATAATAATAAAGAACATTAAATTGCCACCAGGCCCTGCCAGAGACAAATGAAAATGGAACAGATTCTCACCGCCAGTCATTTACTCAACCTCTTCAGAACTGTCCCCAGAACCTGCAGACAGAATGCTTTCACTCAGATTCTCTTTCCAGGAGAAAGGATTGTTTTCTCAGGAATGTATCCAAACTGGAAAAGGCAGATAAGGGACGCCCCTCGGAAAAGCTGGCCGCTAGAGGCGTCCCCCTACGGTTCACCGCGGTGAGAAAACAAGCTGCCTCTCTCCGCTGCGTACAGAAAACCATGCGCTTTCTCCACGATGCCTTTAGTTTGATGGCTTTTCATTCCTCCTCTCATAATGTCATTCTCATTCTTCCAGTCATGTACCGGATAACAATGGTCTGGTTAATGTTGGACCTCCATATACCATGCTGGGTCCATAAGATTAAAATGAAGCTGAAAAATTCCTGTCACTTAGTGAAGGTGAAGTTTCGGCATAAAGCAACACATCACTCACGTGTTTGAGACGATACTGGTGTAAACATACCGACCACACTCCCACTCGTATAAAAGCATAGCACATACAATTACCTGTGGTACATAATACTTGATAAAGGTAATAAACGATTATGTTACTGTTTTCCTTGTATTTATGATACCATGCTTTTATCGTTATTTTAGAGTAACTTATAAAAATGTCCTACGTATAAAAACTTTTGCTGTAAAACAGCATGCCATGTTATACCAGCCTCAGCCTCATACATCTTGTGTTAATCAAGTCTCAACCGCATCATTTTCTCCTGTACGTGACTTAATCTGGTGTTGTTTTGTAAAGTTAGGGTAGCCATAGGATACAGTGTGTATAAAGTCTGCAGTAATGCACAGTAATGTCCTAGGCCTTCACCTTCTCTCACCCCTCACTCACTGACCCAGAGCTACTGCCAGGCCCACGAGCTTCATTCAGGGTTAAGTACCCTATACAGGTGTGCCACTTTTTATCTTTTTAGGGTACCTAACCTGTGCCTTTTCTATGTTTGGATACACAAATACCACTGTGTTACAAGTGCCTACAGAATTCAGGACAGTAAAATGCTGTGCTATATAATACAGGAGCAATAGGCTACCCTCTAGCCTCGGTGCGCAGTAGGCTGTCTCAGCTAGGTTTGTGTCAGTGTGCTCCACCACAATGTTTGCACAATGGTGAAATCACCTAACAATACATTTCTCAGAGTGTACCTGTCATTAAGCAGTGCGTGACAGTATATATATAAAATATAAAATAATTTTTTAATTGCTCACATAACTTACTTAACATTATTTTTATTCCTAAGTGATTCCTTTTCATCACAAGGTCATTTGGGGACTTTCTGCAAGTTTACATCCAAAGCTCAGTCATTAGTCACTAGCAGGAAGGGAGCCCCTGCCTTCCGGCTCTGCCTCATCATCAAAGCATAAGCGAAACCCGGCTTCAAGCTCCGCGCACGTGACCCTTCAGCTGCAGCCCACGCGCATCTTTGCGAAGGTCAAGAAGCAAACCACTGGGACAGAGGACCAACAGCCCTAATCTCAGATGGCAACCTATTTCAGAGTACTGTTCGAGTCTCCCTGTTTATTCCTTCCTGACTTTATTGACCTATTAGAACAGCAGCTCTCAATTCTAGCTGCACAGTAGAAACATTTGGGAAATTCTTATAAACATGTTTGAAGTCCAGAACCCACCCCCAAATGCTGGGATTGAAGCGGTCGGAGGGGATACCAGGCATCAGTATATTTTCTTAATTCCCTAGTGATTCTAATGTGCAAACAGCTTTGAGAACCACTGTTCTACCTGCCAGCTTCTGTTATTTTTGTGCCTCCTACGTCTTCCAGGACTTTGTTCTTCGTGCATCTACCCATGCCCACCATATTTATCGACTTTTTTCATCTTTCTAGGATGTCTCAGCCTTCATTTTGCTGCATGAAGCTACGGCACTATCTTGCTCTTCTCCAGACAAGACACATTGTCTGGCAAGAGTGTCAGGTCAGCTCTTTCCCAGCTCATGGCTTCCCTGGCTTGCCCAGTAGAGTACCCACCAAAAGTACCTTAGCAAGAGTCTACTTACACACTCACCATTTTCCTCTTTCACATTAGCCTATCTCAAATCTGACAAGTCACATAATCTTTTCCTCTTGGAACCCAGTAACATTCAACATAGTTCTGTGTCATTAAGGTGCATTCATATTTGGTAAAAAAGCCTTCCCATGACTACGCTCTTGCCCACCAGGGCATTCTTCTCCCTATCACATGGCTTTTCAACTTCAGAACTATCACCACGTAAGGCCAAATATTTCTCTGTTGTGGGAGGTGGTACCTGTAGATTAATGGGCTGTCTCGCAGCATCCCTGATCTGTGCTCACCAGATACCAGTAGCATCCTTCTCTTAACTTGTGAGGACCAAAAATGTCTCCAGATGTTGCCAAATGATCCCTAGGGAGAGGGAAGAATTGCCACACACTCACTCCACTGAGAACCACTGCTGTAGCTGTTTGTCTAATTTCCCAAACTACTTCTGTGGAGTTGGTTCCTCTGCCATCTGGTACTTCCCAGTTTCAATTTTCACCCAAGTTACAATCTGTTACCCCGAGACTTCTTCTTCCTCCTGAGTTGGCAACCTTCAGCTTTGATTCAACTTTCCAAATAATGCCTCGTCCAAAGCAACAAATTTTCGTGTCCACTCATCATCCTTAACCCTCCTACTGCAGATGAGTATGATTTCTCCATTATATACCTTTGTCCCATAAATACTGGCTCTGTGTTATAAGCCCTGTAAACACTAAATCAATTTATATAACAAGAAGAGTGCTAATGGAGAGCACATAGCAGGACCTTTCTTAACATTAAAAATGCTAAGATGACTCCTGATTCTAAACACACTTACCCTCCTAAACTGAGTCATTCACTCCTTCTACTGACTTGTGGAATGGGAATTATAATATGCTTGCAAAGCCTATGAAATTACAAATTGGGTAAAATTTCATTTCAATTCAATTTGAGTAACAAATCTTAATTATTTGAGTTAATGGAAAGGGATAAAGCACCAAAAAGAGAAAATTCACACAGTACAAATTTAATCACACATTGACACAAACACAAATTCTCAAATTTTAAGAAATTAAAAGGTCGCCCTGGCTGGTTGGCTCAGTGGTAGAGCGTCGGCCTGGCGTGCAGAAGTCCTGGGTTCAATTCCCGGCCAGGGCACACAGGAGAAGTGCCCATCTGCTTCTCCAACCCTCCCCCTCTCCTTCCTCTCTGTCTCTCTCTTCCCCTCCCGCAGCGAGGCTCCATTGGAGCAAAGATGGCCCGGGTGCTGGGGATGGCTCCTTGGCCTCTGCCCCAGGCGCTAGAGTGGCTGGTTGCGACAGAGCCATGCCCCAGAAGGGCAGAGCATCACCCCTGGTGGGCGTGCCGGGTGGATCCCGGTCGGGCGCATGTGGGAGTCTGTCTGACTGTCTCTCCCCGTTTCCAGCTTCAGAAAAATACAAAATAAATAAATAAATAAAAAAAATTAAAAGGTCACCAAAAGTGACTGATTTTATTGCATGATTCATAACTCATCCAAATAAAGGATTGCTAATATGTTTGAGCGTTATATTAATGGCATAGCACAATCAGAGGGGTGACTTTCCAGTTATTCATCATAATTGGAGCTAAGTTCAATGATGACATTTTTTTGGTAGGTTTACATAAGAACTTTTATTCTCTTTATGATTTTATCTTCATTAAACATATCATTTTTTTGTGATAAAATATACACAACATACAATTTGCCATTTTAACTATACAGTATTATGACATTAAGAACATTCATATTGTTGTGTCGCCATTACCACCATCTCCAGAACTTTTTCATCTTCTTCAACACCAATAATTTTTAAAAATATTCCATCCCTACAGTCTACTAATATTCTGCTATATAACATTTAAGTTAATTTCTTATTGAAATATATGTAAAGTCTACCACAATGATTGAAGAAGAGCATTAATATAGGTTTATGAATTCAACTTTCATGCATAGAAAGAGAATTCTTGTCTTTTCATAGTTACACATCATACATTCCCATTTTTCAATGCCTAACTAACCTTGTCCTTTATTTCTTAACAGTCCAGTCAACAGCCCAAGAAAACTTAAAAGTACTAACAGCTGTGGTTGCCTTGAATAGTACATAAACATAGTACAAGGTTATTGACTAGACAAGTATGCTTTTGTATTTGTGTTATAGTAATATAATGTTGTGGTAAATAAATATATAGAAATATAGAAAATATATAGAAATAAGTTAGGATATAATATTAAAAGCCATTAAGGCAAGTGACTAAGGCTATGCCCTCTGGGCAGGACCTAAGCTAGTGTGTAGAGATATGATAGGCAGATTATGCCCTCTGCGCAGGGCTCAGTCAGTGTGTGTGCGTGAAATTATACATAGATAAAAAGAGCTCCCTTCAAGGAACTCCTTAAAAGGGCCTTGATGTGACAATTTTATAGATTAACATAAAAAAGAACTCCCTGCAAGGAACTCCCCAAAAGTGGCTTGATGTGATAATGCCACAGACTAACACCTGTTAGAAGACCAATGCCAGAAAGGGTACTTAAACCAAGGGGGCCCAGCTGCAGTCAGTCGTCCAGACTCCAACGGTGAATGTGAACGTGGATTGTTTCCACACCGCTCTGACCAAGGACAGCAGAGAGGAGCGTGCCAATGGGGCCCTATTAAGCTGTATCCAGGCACGCCATAGGATCTGTGAGTAATAAATTGCCTGTGTGCTTCTTGCAACTAAATTGTGTGTTGGTCATATCTTTCCTCCAGTGGTGATTGGTCTTGGTACCAATAAGTAGAATTCTCATAGCTGCCTCAAGAGTAGTCTCGAAGAGGCTGCCAGCCCTGCTGTTAAGCAGGAGTGTCCCACTGTGCGGGGAAGTTGAATCAGGGATGCCTAATGGATTGTAGAGCTCAGGCTCTACTGGGACAATCTGCAAACTTAAAAATTTATTTTTAACAAATATACTTCACTTTGCTTTAAAAGATATTATGGACATTGGTTAAATGATATTAAGACAAAGTATGTTTATCCATTTTTTTAAGCCTTTAGCTTTTAGAATAGACAATTTTTGGTTTAACAGATTCAAAATGTTAACAACTAAGGAAGACAGAAGTTTCATAAAGCTTTAATAATAAAGTTTATTTTAGCCTCTAATAGATCTAGCTTTATTAACAAAGTTTATTTTAGCATCCCACAGCCCTAGTTTTATTAGTAAAGTTTATTTTATCTTCTCTTAGTCCTGGCTTTATTAATATAGTTTATTTTAGCTGTATATATTTCATAAAAACTACTCAAACTTCCTTTGAACATAAAATACTATCCAACTATCACAGAAATCCAAACTTTGGAATTAAAGAAAACATTTCTACATTGTTTTTGTTTATTTGTTTGTTTTTTGCTTTGTTTTGCCTTTTTTGTATGAAAACCACAGGCACTCTCATTTTCTGAGAGACAAAGATGGAGGTGAATGGTGGTGATAATCAATAAACATATCTCCAAGATCAATTTCCATTACAGAACTTTTAACAATAATCGCCGTAGAACTCTAGCCCTAGTTTTAAAACTTCCCAATCAGGAAAAGGCATGTCACAATTAAAGGAGTAAGTTCCCCATAGTTCCTCACTACAGTGTGGGGCAATTTTAACTTACACCCTTCTTAAGAGACAGTGATTCCCTTCTCTCTGCTCCTTCTTGGCTATTTCTGGTTAATTTTCTGTAGTTAAGTAAAAGCTAGTATCGTCCTTTTAACTGGGCAGTCACTGATACGTTATCAGTTATGTCTAGGTTTATAAAGTTGAGCGGGTTAAAGACAAATGTCAAAAGATTCAAGCCCTAGACTCTTTTAACCTGTTAGATACAGAAACTAAAACAAAAGTATTGATCTGCCCTCCTTATCCACAAATTGATTAATACCTAGAATTAAACTACATGATGATTATAACAAAGCTTTTTCAAGAATTCTTATGACTCTGGGAGAAGGAGACCATACATTATACAAAAGAAATATAATAACAATATAATGAAGTCTCACTGTTGTGAAACTTTGTTATAGTCAGTTTGGGCTGTTCTAACAAAAATACCACAGACTGAGTGGCTTAAACAACAAACAGTTATTTCCCACCATTCTAGAGGCTGGAAAGTCCAAAATCAAGGAGCTGACAGATTTAGTGTCTGATTCTGATGAGGGGCCACCCTCGACTGATAGACAGCTGTCTTCTCTCTATGTGAACATGGGAGAAGAAACAAGCTCTACGATATTGTTGCTGTTTTTTGCTCACATTTAAAAAGTAACACTCTCAGATCTAGTGGGCAAAATTTCTTAGCAGCTGTGTTTCTGACATAAACTCAGGGAGAGAATTTATAAACACGTGGCTGTAAGCAGAGGAGCAGGAAAACAACATAGCTGCTTTTGTAAGTCAGAGCATCATTGCACAGATCCCTTATTTTTTGTAAGAGTCCTTGCAACTGTCATTTTAAAAACCCACAACTCTCACCAGCAGAACATTTAGAACAGTATATTCCAGCATTTCAGCAAGGTCAAATTTCTTTTGTATAACTCTTAAGAGGCACCTCTTGAAATTTTCCTGTTAATATTTTCAAAACTCTGGAACAAATAACAATGCCAGAGAAAAACCTATAATGTGGCTGTCAGTGGACAACAAATTAAACTTCCAACAAATAAAATCAAAACATTGTCAAGTATTTTGAGCATTGACACTGCTGCCACCTAATAACTATTCAGAAAAAAATACCCAAATAGGTTTAGGTTTCATTATAATTGTGAGGTCGGTGGGCAATGGGGGAAGGTCACGTGAGAAGCCAGACCTGGAACTTTGGCTGGAACCGCCCACACCCATGGGCACCAAAAGAAACCTCCCAGAAGGGGGGAGGGCCCAATAGGGAGGAGGGTAAGGGAGATGTTGAGGGGAATACAGGGGCGGGGGATGCATTCAGGTGACACTAGAATCTATGTAAACACAATAAATTAAAATCAATTTTTTAAAAAAGAAACTTTTCAGGTTTTCAGGAGTACTTTGGAAAAGAGCCACTGTCTGCCAGCCAATGAAAGTTCGCCACCTCATATTAGCTGGAGCGCCCTAACGACCCTTTAAATTTCTCCCACGCGTTTCCTCCATGCGACTTCTCTGGCCCCCTTTCACAGACCAGAGAACCTCCTCTGGTGGGATGCGCTGTACTAAACAAAGCTTTTGCTTATCCACACTTCGTGGATACACCCTTCCTTCTTCCTCAACGTGAGAAAAATACCTTATAATAATCTATGTGACTTTAAAGTCAAAAACAAAGGATAGCCATTTTTATGTATTTATTTTTAAAACCATAGTCATAATTTCTTCAAAAAATATAATTATGTATAAAGAAAAATTGTTGACTTTTGATAGTGACCAAAAAAGCAAAGAGCAAAATTTTCTAATAGTTCTTTTTCTCCCTAATGCATAAAAAGCAAATGAAACAATGAATGCACATATTTGTTCATTTATTCAACAGGTTTTGACTGGTGATCTATTATTTGCTAGGCACTGTGTTAGGCTGTGAAGCAAATACAAAGAAATAGGTGCTTTTCCCCTCTCCTATGAATGGGCAAATAGACGTCAGAATGAGTGAAGATTAAGAGACCACATCATAAAGTAGAAGTAAACAATCCAGTAACCCAGGAGTCTAAATCCTTACTTTCATTCCCCTCACTTTTCTCTCATTCTAACCTGTGATTTTTATTCAGTGCTTTCTAAAGAAGAAAGATAAAGGTTGAACAAGAAGATACTTCTTCCCTTTTCCTTTGTATACAGAAATGAGGGCTTTCCCTTACTTTGGATTCTTCCCTTCACCCATCTAGAAAGTATTAGAATAGAGAATAATAACGAATGAATGAGGAATCATTTGTAAAATAATTTGGGAAATGTTTTCAGTTACTATCATAAAAGAAAATGCCAAAAACTAATTATAAAATTTCTCATCACTATGCTCCAACTTTTTTATCTTGAAAAACACACAGGAAAATCATTCTTGATAATTATTAGATGTATTTTTTAAATTGTGGGGGGAAAGGTATTGGTCATAAAACTCCAAACATGCAAAATGTGTAGGGCTCATCAATGCTAAATTTTCTGTGATACCTGCTTGTTGCAGAAGTAAAGGCCCTTGAACTGTCAGTTCACCATTTTGCTCCCTGTTGTTTAAAGAAAGAAAGCAAACTCAAAAGGAGAGGACTGAGTCTCAAATATATTAGGGGCTCAATTAATGACTGTTGGAAGCTGAAAGGATACATTAGTATTTCAGGGTTCTTGATGCATTATAACAGGTGCTCCATTGCTGTGGCTCGGACTGCCAGTACCATATTGAATAAGAGTGGTGATAATGGATATCCCTGTCTTGTTTCAGATCTTAGGGGAAATGCTTACAATTGCTTAACAAATCTTTTAGCTTTTTCTTTCCTGGGAAGCTCTGTATTCTTCCTTCAATTTTAAATGACAGCCTTGCTGGATAAAGAGTCTTGGTTATAGATCCTTGCTTTTCATCACTTTGAGTACTTCTTGCCAATCCCTTCTAGCCAGCAAAGTTGAGAAATCAACTGACAGTCTTATGGGAGCTCCTTTGTAGGTAGCTAACAGCTTTTCTCTTACTGCTTTTAAGATTCTTTCTTTGTCTTTAACCTTTTGCATTTTGATTATGATGTGTATGGTGTAAGCCTCTTTGGGTTCATCTTGTTTGG
Organism: Saccopteryx bilineata; assembly: GCF_036850765.1. NCBI lineage: Eukaryota > Metazoa > Chordata > Mammalia > Chiroptera > Emballonuridae > Saccopteryx > Saccopteryx bilineata. The sequence goes on along the minus strand of NC_089495.1, from coordinate 73,763,370 downwards.
GGCTCTCTGCGCTTCCTGGACTTGTATGTCTATTGTCTTTACCAGATTAGAGAAGTTTTCTGTCATTTTTTTCAAATAGGTTTTCAATTTTTTGTTCTCTCTCTTCTCCTTCTGGCACCCTCATGATGTGAATGTTGTTATACTTGAAATTGTCCCAGAGGCCCCTTACACTATCCTCATTTTAGAGCAGGGGTCCCCAAACTTTTTACACATGGGGCCAGTTCACTGTCCCTCAGACCATTGGAGGGCCGTCACATACAGTGCTCCTCTCACTGAGCACCAATGAAAGAGGTGCCCCTTCCAGAAGTGTGGCCGGGGGCCAGATAAGTGGCCTCGGGGGCCTGTTGTGGCCTGTGGGCCGTAGTTTGGGGATGCCTGTTTTAGAGGTTTTTCTGTTTTGTTTTTGCTGTTCTGATTGGGTGGTTTTTGCTTCCTTTTATTCCAAATTATTGTTTTGATTCTCAGCTTCATCTACTTTACAGTTGATGATAAATTATTCTGCATTTTTATTAGTGTATCCTTCATTTCTGATTGGTCCTTATGGTTTTCAAGTACTTTTTTATGCTGTTCAAGTTCTAAGTTCATCTACTCTTCCCCTTCCCCTAAATTCATTGAGCATCCTAATAACCAGTGTTTTGAACTCTGTATCTAGTAGATTCCTTGTCTCCATTTGTTTTCTTTGTTTTTCTGGAGTTCCGTTTTGTTCTTTCATTTGGGACATGTTTCTTTGTTACCTCATTTTGGCAGCCTCCCTGCATTTGTTTCTATGTACTAGGTAGAGTTGCTTCACCACCTGGGCTAGGTAGAGTGCCTAATGTAGTAGGTGTCCTGTAAGGTCCAATGGCACAGCCTCGCCATTCACCTGAGCCAAACTATCCAAGTGTGCTTCCCAACCATATTGGTGGTTTATACCCTTCTGTTGTAGTTGAGCCTTGATTTCTATTGGTACATTAATGGGAGGGATTTATCCCAAGGCCCATTGGCAGCAATGATTTGATTCTACCACTGACCTCCAATGACTGTGGAGGTTAGCTATGCAGGGGTCCACCCCACAAAGCAGGACTTACTTCAGTGCGGTTCTGCTGCCTGCTGAGTACACTTCTTAAGCGTGTTGCCTGTGGAGGTAGTTAGGTGGCGCTTTGACATGGTCTGAAGCTGTTCACCAGGTGTGCTCGATCTGGGGTCTCCCAAGAGATACATGCCAAGAATAGTCACTGCCTATGTTTTGCCTAAAGCAGGGGTCCCCAAACTACGGCCCGCGGGCCACATGCGGCCCCCTGAGGCCATTTATCCAGCCCTCGCAGCACTTCCGGAAGGGGCACCTCTTTCATTGGTGGTCAGTGAGAGGAGCATAGTTCCCATTGAAATACCGGTCAGTTTGTTGATTTAAATTTACTTGTTCTTTATTTTAAATATTGTATTTGTTCCCGTTTTGTTTTTTACTTTAAAATAAGATATGTGCAGTGTGCATAGGGATTTGTTCATAGTTTTTTTTTTATAGTCCGGCCCTCCAACGGTCTGAGGGACAGTGAACTGGCCCCCTGTGTAAAAAGTTTGGGGACCCCTGGCCTAAAGCCAAAGCAATGAGCTACAAAGCAATCTGCAGGTGGCTGCTACTTGTACTGGACTTGAATGTGCACAGGAGAGGCCAACCTGTGAACTAAGGCTGGATGCTGCTAGCGCCAGGCCTGAGGCCACTTAGTGAGAGGTAGGGGTGATGCCAAGACCTGGTGCTGCTGCTTGTTTTAAAGATTTTAAGGAAGTCTGAAGCATGAGCTAAGACAGTCAATTTGCATGGAGAAGGCACTGGAAACAGTTTGGGTGGTCCCACAAGTTAGGAAGATGGGGTCTCGGGGAATCACTAGGGCTGGACAAAGAGGGTAAGTCAGATCGATGGAAACAGATATGGTGCCCCCCTGCTGACTCTTTGGGAGGAGGGTTCAGAAAAGAAATAATAGCCTCTTTCAGCATTTCTATCTGGGAGAAAGCTGCCCTTCTTTTCTCTTCCTTATGCCAGACACTTCAGTTCCTCCCTGTATGTCCCTGGTGTCTTTCAAGCTGCTGCTCCAGACCTGAAACTCAGAGGAAGTGAGTCAGAGTAAGTCCATGCATGAGCCCTTTAAGAGGAACTGCCTGGGACTCCAGCAGCCCCGCATCTCCCTCAGCCACAATCCCAACTGCTTTTTACAGCCGAAAGTTATGGGGACTTCTTTTCCTGGCTCTGGAATCCTGGGATGGGAGTCCCAGTGTGGAGCTGGGACTTCTTGCTCCTCAGGGGGGAACCTCTGCATCCAAGATATTCCTCTCAATTTTTATCCACTACAGGAGTGTAGGATAGCCTATTCCACCTCTCTGCCCCTCCTGCCAGTCTCCATGTGGCTTCTTTATATCCTTAGTTGTAGGATTTTTGTTCAGCTAAATTTCAAGAAGTTCTGAATAATGGTTGTTCTGTAGTTTAGTTGCAATTCTGATGTGATAGTGGAAGGATACATGTACTACATTTACATATGCTGCCATCTTGACCAAAAGCTTAAAATTACTTTTGATGTTTTTAGATAAATAAATATTGATACCATTGTGTTACAATTGCCTACAGTATTCAGTATAGTGACATGCTATATAGGTTTTGTAGCCCAAGAGTAATAGGCTATACTGTTGTATGTAGCCTAGGTGTGTAGTAGGCTATACCATCTAGGTTTGTGTAAGTGCACTCTAGTATGTTATGCACCATAGTGAAATCCCCCAATGATGCACTTCACAGAATGCATCCATCATTTAGAAGTGCAAGACTGTAATTCCCCAACTCATATGTACAAATAAATCTCAATTAGTCTGATATTTCAGAAGGGTGCTCCATATTTATCCTAAATCTTCCCATCTCTTTCTAACTCCCCAAGAGGTGCCTCATTAAGAAGTATGGGATACATTATGGCTCTTCTTTATATACCATATTCCTAAAAACCAAATGTTGGCCATAATTAACTTTTTAAAAACCTACAATAAAAATGGGAAGAGGGACTTCAGAAATAGAAAAATATAGGGGGACTTGTCCTCAATATTAAAGCTATATAAAACTTCACACTTGTATACTAAAATGATTCTAGACTTATTTCATACCACCATCATTCGCATTCCTTGAGAGCTGTCAAAGAATCCAACACTTCCATAGACCCTAAAGAAAAAAGTACCCCCTGGTGATTTCTCTCTTGGCTTACTTCATACACAGACACACACACACAAAATAGATTCATATATTAGCATCTATGAAAAGATATTTAATATAGGACTCTTTGGATTAGAACCAAAATACCTGGAAATTTGAACACCTATCCAGAAAGGACTGGTAAGACAAATTACAACACATCTAGAAATGGCATGTCTTGCAGAATATCATGTAGCTATGAAATAAAATGAGGCAGGTCATTGTTATGTGTTTCATGAATGTGTAGGAGAAGAAAACTTGTCCCCTCTTCCATTCTATGTTCGTTGGCTATAATAATTAAATTAAAATAAGAGATCAAAAAGAAGAAAAAATGTTTTCCCTGCTGATGGCTTTCTTCCTGGTACAGGCCCCCAATCTAAATTTTTTAGGTACTTAAGGCAAAGGTAAAAGTTCTTTTAAGTCTGTTAGGCCTTAATTATCTTCAGCTCAAAATAATCCATATATCAAAGTGCATGTTCTGGAACACACTGCCCTGAACCCCATCACATGCATTCCAAGAGCTCAAGGATATGTGGTTAAAAGAAAAAAGCAATAAGTCTTATTGAAGGCAAAGAGTATATATATATTTGTGTGTGTGTGTGTGTGTATGCACAGAATATTCTCTAAAACTATATACATCAATGGTTAGTCACTCCTGGGAAACCAGGGGTTATGGAATGAAGATTTACTTTTTATTATATAGTTTTGTATTGCATAAATTTTTTAAAAATTAAATTGTGTATGTGTGTGCACAATTTAAAACAAAAGTTACCTAGAGGAAGTACAGGCAAAAGCAAAGAGCAAGGGCAAAGCCTGGCTCACTTTCCCCACCAAGCTCACAGCTTCCTGGGCCAGAACCCAGCAGGCCCAGGCTGGGACTGCCTGCTCCAGCCTCTTCAATTTCTCAGTCTGGGAAGCGCTGTGCAGTCTTCCAAGAGAAAGGACATCAATGACGAGCTGATTCAGGAATAAGCCCCTATAACCAAAATGCAGATGCTCTCCCAACATTCCATAGACTTTTACCTTCATAAATTGTACTTTTAATGAAGGTCTATCTCACAGCTTCTATTTCCTGTCTCCTACTTCAAGAGGTCATCCCGAACTATATTCCCCACCTTCAAAATAATTCGCATATGCTCCAAAGACTGAGGTCAAAGAAAATGTTGGTGAAAACCTTTCCTCCACATTGAGTACCAAACCACCTTGACAACAGGCGTTCTCAACAATAAACTCTGAGGAAACAGCTTGTTCGCTGCTGGCCCAGCTGGCCAATTACACAGTGAGGAGCTCTTCTGCTGGCATAATGTTCATCATTAGCCCATAGTTCGGGAACCATTCCCAGTATTCAGAGAACCCCTTAAATGAAATCAGACCAGTGTTTAAGGCAATCCATACCCAGGAGCCAAGAGGAAAAATTAAAGGAGTGAATGTTTTATTCTTTAGTGTTTAATAGGATACATAACAAGTCACATAGTCAATGATTCATTACTTTACACACTGGGAGGAAAACAGTATTGAGTATTTCTGTTGTTATACAACTGGTTGTGAACAGGGAGGACAAAAATCTCTAGAGCATTTAGATTGTTGAAGAAATTCTCATTTAAGTTTGGACACGTCTATAAAAACTTCATCGGTGCCTTTCTTAAAATACAGAGGAATTTTTTTTTGACTTTCTGTTTCATTGGAAAAGCCTGATCATTGTATAATTAAAATTTTCCTTTTCCTCTTCTATTTTGAGAAAATAGCTCAATGATACTTAAGATGATATTTTCTATAATTTCATAATTCCATATAGTTCTGTGGGTATATTTCATTATTTCACAGATAGTGTTTTTCAGATGTCTGGGAAATTTTAAATAATACATGTTACATCCTCAAAATTAGTATCCACAATAAATGTTTTAAACTTCTATCATTAAATGTCATTAGTGCTGTGTGTGTAGTCATAAATGAATTGTCATTATTTGTATTGAATAGTAACAGCAAAATCTGCCTTCCTGTATAGTCACAAAGACAGTTGTATAACTGTTTACATTACAATTAATGGTCACATGTCAAAACATATTTAAAATAAAAAATTTGGGTTGGGAGGAAAAATAATCACAAAATGTTTAAGGTGGTAAGAATTCTTGGACAACTAGTTCATCTTCCTACCACACAAGATTATACTCTAATGTAGATATTCTGGTTGAATTTCTTCCAAGTTTCAAGGGCCCCAGTAGAAAATCTAATTATCGAACATTAATACTTGTAGATTTTTATTATCCAAACTGTGACAAAGAAAAGTTGACTTCAACTCAACATAACTTGTTTCTGGCTCTAGGAAGCCCTATTTCAGGTACTATCGCCACTGGAAACACAAGAGTGTTTTATTTATTTCTGATGAGACAGATTAGGTTATCTAAGAAAACTAATTCTGTTTTTAAATGAGTTATAGTAAGGAAAAAGAAAAAACAAAACAAATTTTAAAGGATTTACTCTGGTAGGTTTATAATACAAAGATTCCGGTTACTATTTTAGATATTTAAGTCAATTGAGAAAAGTATTTATGATTTAGGTTACAAAGAATTACTTAAGAAATTCAACCCCTCCAGTTGTTCCTTTCTAAATGCCTGAACTATAATTTAGTATTTTTCACGTGGAATACAAAGTTTGAGTATTAGATCAGAATTTACCGTAATTTAAAAAGTAAGAAATTATCAAAGCTTCACTTTACATGGCTTCAATATAATAACATTCCATAGAAAATTCCAAAAATTGGAGTATGTTGTAAGCACTGCCAGTCGCCCATCTTGTCTGAGAATTCAGAGATTACGTATTTCCTCAGAGAAGCAACAGGCCCCATATACATGGTTCTGCATTAAAAGAGAAGCCAGTTTTGGCTTGTATTATAAATGATCACTTTGCTATCAATGCAAAAAGGCAAATGAAAAACACAGAATAAAGACAGTGCTGAAAGGGAAAAAGTTTTAAGTCTCACAGCTTCAAGGAATATTTTCCACAACATATAACTTGAAAAATTGGAATGAATATGGTTCATATTCTACATGTATTCAAAAACAGACAACTCGTCAGACACTTGGCGCAGAAGCATTAAACATGGTACCTGTTTTTTTAACCATTACTGTCAACAATTACCTTTGTAATAAAAAAAAAATTAAATTTGTTACTAAAATCTAATGTCACTCAGTTGTCTGTATGAATCAAATGGTAATTAGAGCAGTTACATATGTAAATGCATGCTATGCTGAGTCAGGTCAATGCAGTCACCACTTTGGGAAAAATTTATGACATTCTCTCAAGTTATTTGAATGGTGTGTTCACAAAGTTTATTCCAATATCCTCAATATCCCATCCAAGCTCAGAGGTGACAACCAACAAACACTCCAGCCTACACTGTAGACCACCAAGGTCCTTCTCTGGCCCAAAGCACATGCAGGGGAAGGGCCCCAAAAGTGCCCACGCCAAGTCATCTTACCTCAGTTACACTCTCTGCCTAATGCAAAGTGAGTGTCCTCCCTGTCTTTGAGCTAAAAGTAGAATGTTTTCAGGTGTCCACTTCCAACTTTAGAGGGGACAATCATCCCTAGAAAAAGAGGTCGCTTCACTGTCTCTAGCCGTGAAATTCCCAGCCTTTCAGATAATGAAAGGGGAAAGGAGAGCACTGCAGAGCAGCAGGATGGGGGAAGGAGGAAAGTGGGTGTGGAATAGTTCAACAAGATCAAATTTATGACTTCAGTGGCAGAGACAAAGCCTCAGCAGTTTCCCATTACTCCTGGAGTTGTGCAGATATAACAAGGAAACTCAGAACCTCAGAGGCTTGCCATAGGTCAGTGGCTTTGATCTGGCCCTCAAAGATTTTCTCACGTGCTTTTTTGTTAAGTGACCTACCAGAATACTATGCGGGCAGAGAAATCTCTGTGACACACACTTTCGACCACTGAGTAACATTCCTAAATCAGTTCAGGCTTGAAATAGAGATAAATTCTGATGCATTACCTAGTCTGAGAACACACCCAACACTAAAGCAAACACGACTTCCTGTATTTCTACTTTCACTTCCCTCACGATTACAGCCTTTGTGTATAAAGCTAACTTTACCTTTCTAAAACAGCAACTACAATAAAAAACCTTAAGTCTTTTTCTTTACCAACTAAAAAAAAAGGATTAGTAGATTAAAAATACAGGTACCTTACCTTGATTTAAGTAGACAGTTAATCAACATATTATTAGTACACAATTAATATCCAAGAAGAAAAGTATGGAGCAAAATCAGTTGTATAATTATGTGTTTTTTCCAAACCCAATTTCCCCATTGATAAGGCTATAAGAAACTCATCAAAACATGTTGTTTAGTATAAACACCATCTGATGCAAGTTACTGAGGGCAAATATAGGAAATTTTACAGCATTAGTGAATGAATTAAAAAACTAAGTGATTTGTGTGAAATGTTTATATATGGTATATACAGATTGGATCACATGAGTCTAAGAATAAAACTGTTCCAATCCTTAACATCTGTTAGGGACACAGTAAGATACAGTACAAGATTCATTTTTAAAAAGAAGGAAATATAGCACTAATTTAAACACTGAAAACAGAGTCTCACAAAATCTTTATAAACATACTCGAGACAAATGCTGAAACAAATGGGGGGTGGGGGGAACAGGCTTCTCTGTCATCACAGAATATTCAAAGGAGCCTCACAACATGAAAGATAAGGATTCGTTTCCTTTCGCTCATGGTGTAGATAGGATATGCAGTAGGAATTTATTCCATGTTAGAGAAAAGGTATAAGGCAACCAGGTCTCCTTCTATTTGTTTCATTTACCTAAACACCATTTTATTGCTCAGCTCACTTGAACTACTTGTCTTCATTTTAGAAGATTCCATTTACAGCTATTAGAGATGGGCAGCCCCGGTGCTTCTAGTTCTCTGCAGCTCTGTCACTCAAAAGATTCCACCTTAACTTCAAATTATCCTCATCATCAAAGTGGCATTTTCTGGTTTTCAGGTTTACCCAGAAATCAACATTGACTGGGCTTGGAGAAAATAAGGAATTTTAGAAAGAGGTCTTAAGTCTGAGTAACCAAAATCAAACATGTTTTGCTGAAGTAGATTTTTAACTCAGGATTTATAATCAACAAGAAAATAAAGTTCAGAAACTAAAACCCTACTGGGTAACTCTTTGGTTAGGTTATATACGTATGAGCAACTCAAAAGCAGTTCAATAAACTGCCAGTTAAGAGTAGATGTTATTAATCTTCATAAAATGCTTTGCGTGTTTTTTGTGTACTATTTTTTAAATGTGCATGTATGCAAACGGATGGTACAAACTTCCAACTTTTGAATAATAAATGAGTATGTCTGCTCCTCCCTTCCCACCCGCCTGCCTTCCTTCCTCCCTCCCCACCCCACCCCCAAGTCTTAAGAGCTTAAGTCCTACTGTCAATCTTTGAGAGAATATTTGGGCTTTCCTAATCCCCACGACGTGCATTACTATCCAGCTCCATTTAGTCACTGCTGGGTGACTTCACCAAAGAACTTGCTGACCTGGGCTGTCCTATCCTTATCAGCAGCAGGGCTTTTTCTCCTTTTTGCCAATAACTGTTGCCATGTCAACCAGTTCAACCAAGGGCTTCTGGCAGGGAGCAGAGGGAAAAGCCTCCTCAGGCTGCAGATAACTTTCTACAAATTTAAGCCACAGGCGAAGACCTTTATTTCTGCATGGAGAAGATACGATCCTTCATTGTGCCAGCACTAGATTCTTCTCCTACATCTACCTGTAACTTTCAAGCTTTATTCATTTGCAGTCACTGAACTGCCTCCATGGGATCTTAATTCCAAGTTGTCTTCCATCCAGCCTTCTAATACTCTACCTTTAAAGAGGGCCACAAACACTATTCCCCGTGTTAACAGTTCTGATGTCTTAAACCTCGAAGGAGTCTTAAGGGCTTGAAAAGATTTCAAAGAAATCTACACACTGGACATTGTCCGATCAGGTTCTGAACAATTCGATCATCCCCAGGTACTTGGTGACTTTGGGCCACACTGCCCCACTAGATCCAGACTGAAGAACAATCCGGGGGAGGGGTGATTTGAGGCAGGGGAAGTATGGGGTGCAAGGGGGTACATCTGGGTTCTCTCGGTTAGTAGGGTCCAAAAAAGCCAAAAACAAAACAAAACAAAAAAGCCGAAAGGATTTGAGGCTCCAGGTTCTCAAGTTGGGGTCGAGAGGGGCTAGCCCAGCTACTGGAGGTGGGGAACGGGAATAGGAGGGCGTGGGGTGGAAGGAGAGATCTATAATCCTCTCCAGGGCAGGAAGAAGGGGAATGGGTGCGCTGATGTCGCGAGGGGGTCTGGGGAGCTCACTCCCTGCAGAAGACGTACTCGGTGTAGCTGGTCCAGATCTTGTCCTCGCTCTGGTCGGTGCTGGCGAAGGCGCACGTACCCGTGGAACTGCACGCCACCATGTGGAAGCCCGACTCGGACAGCTTATCGAAAGCCTGCTCCAGGAAGTTGAACTTGAGGTAATAACGCGAGGTGTAGCGCTCTGGAGGCCGGTCGGGGTCCCGACTCTCGTTCAGGGTGTCCCCGAACACCTCCTTGGCCAGGGATGTCTTGCCGCACACGGTGATGCGCGCCACTCGCCGGAACTTGGCGTCAGCCTGCGCGTCCCGCCCAATAGTGTAGGAGCCGCGATAGCCGATGGTGATGTAGCCCGAGCGCCGGCTCCCGTCCAACGACTGAGACGGCGTGAGCAGCGGGCCGGCCGCTCCCCCCGACGGGCTGCGGCTAGCCAGCTCCAGCGTGGGCGACGGCGCTCCGGCCGAGGCGCCCTCCTGCTGCTCGGGCTCCGCATAGCTGAGCGATAGCAGCTCGTCTCCCAGCGAGCCCTCCTTTTGCACCCCGCGCCTCGGGTGCGGCGGCGGCCCCGGGCCGGGCTGCTGGGGCGCCCCGAGGCGGCGCACAAGCTCGGGCAGCTCGAAGTATTCGGCCTCGCGCTGCAGCCGGCTGCGCTCGGGGAAGTAATCGGGCAGCACGAGCTGCAAGTCCCGCAGGTAATCCAGGATGTAGCGGAAGAGGAAGCCGTCTCGGTCCAGAAAGAAGCGGCCTTTGCTGTCCCGGGCCAGCTCCTGCGGCTGCTGCTGCGTGAACATGCGCCAGAGCAGCGAGTCGGGCACCGACACCACGGTGCAGCGCCGAGTCACATACACCTGGCCCCCCACGTTCAGCTCCACGATATCGGGAAAGAGCGGCGGCTCTGCGGAGGAGGACGAGGAGCCGCTACCGCCCCCGCCACCCCCGTTGGGTAATCCACGGGTGCTGTCCGCCAGAGCCATGGCTAAGTGGTGGCCGGGCTGGGACAGCGCAGGGAGCGGGGCCGCGCACAGGAGCTGCGGCCGCCTTCCCCGGACTCTCGCTCAGCCCTGTAGCCGGACGCCGCCGCAGCTAAGAGCTCAGGAGCGCAGCGGTGCGAGAGCGCCGCTGTGCGCCCCCAAGAGCAGCAGTACGCTCCGCCCGCCTCGCCTGCGCGCTCCAGGCGAGTGCCAGGTCGTGGCCCGCGCTCCGTTTAAGTAGAGCCACCGCTAGGGCGCCGCGGCGCGCAAGAGGCGTGGGCGGCAGCAGAGCGGCGGAGCCTCGCTCCGGGGGCGGGAGGGGGACGGCGGAGCAGGGAATCGATTTGCATCTTAAATGCTGACGCCGCGCCCAGCAGCTGGCTCCACCCAGAGTCGCGCGCTCCTGGGGCGACCCACTACCCGCCTTCACCTCTCCTCGCCCCGCGCTCCGGCTCCTTCTTACTCCCGTCCAACTTACTTTCTCTTACAAAGTGGACAGATAGATCCTGGGACAAGCCGCTTCAGGAGATGAGACTTCTTTGGAGGGTTTGTCACTACACCCTATTCCCGGTTAACCCCACCCTGCCACGGAGACTCTGGAAGGAGGATGTAAACTTGCCGGCTCCCCGCGCCCGGGCTGAAGGTCTCCGGCACCCGGCCTCGAAAACTGGCCGCTTTAGAATCAACACTGGAGCTGTGGTACTGCCCTAGTCGGTCGTCGTGTTGCTGAAAGTTCTCGAGACACACAAAACATTTGGAGAGACAGTGGGGCCGCCCCATTCCAGAGGCAGCCACATTTTATTCGCGTTGACTAGTAGTCAAGAACACTCTCTAGAAACAAAAAGCTAGCCTCGGTATTCTGCCGTTTGACGCTCTGCGAGAGATTACTTTCTGGTTACAGAGGCAAACTCGTTGGTTGGGAGACCTCAGACTTGGAGGAAATAAGCTGAAATGGCATTGGGGAACTGGGGTGAGATAAAGGAGTGACTTGGTGGTGTCTTTCCCTGACAGCGCCCACGCAGCCTCCTCCCGCGGCGCCTTCCAGCCCGGGCTGCAGGAGTATACTGAGGCTGAAGGCAGAGCTTCTCTCTGGGTCCCTCTCAGCCCTCGGTGAGTCGCGCCATAAAACTCGAAGGGTTCGTGGAGCTAACATTATTTACAAAAACCACCTTTCTGCCACTGCGTGTTTATCCTCCCAAAGGTCCAAGCGTCCCAGTCATTCATTCCGTTCAAACCTTTCCAGGTTCCTTCCAGCCTCAGGGCCTTATATTTGAAGCCCCTCTCCTAAATCGCATCTGGTTCTCTTAATTTCCTGCTCTGTCATACTTGCAACCACCTGTCACTCTGCAGTCCAGAGGACGACTCCTACCCCAGGAAGCCTTCCCTGGCTTCCCAAACGTGTGGGGCCTCCGGATTGTCCCTTCCACATGCCTTGCCTAATGTGCAACACGTGAAATTTCATATTTGTGAGTGATTAGCTGATCTCTGTCATTGGTAAATAAAATAAAGTGTTCCTGAGCGCGGCAGAAAGAGGGCATAAAAGAGGGTAGTGAGTATAAGAAACCATTAAGCTAAAGAGAGTTTTGCTCCTGCTCTTTCCCAGGTAGTGAAGAATGCAAGGTTGGATACATTCCCAGGGAGCTTTCACTGTAACCTGGAAGGCAAAGGGGCAGAAATCTGAGCCGTTATCAGATCTCTTGGAAGTACAAATTATCAATCAGGATAAATCAGGTGACATCTTTGTTTCTGATACTATTGTTTACCTTTTGTGTAACTACCCAATGAGCTTTACAGTCTCATCACAGATAAGTGCCATTTTTACTTTGAAATGTTTCTGTCTGCTGAACAATTATCTCAGTCATGTCAGTGAGCTGAACTAAGATCAAGCCCCAAACCAGCTCACTTAATTGTAGGTACAGATTTTGATACTGAATATATTTGAGCACTCTTTTTTTGTTTGTTCTTTATGATAATAGATGACACAAAGTTCCAAGTTCCAATGCTGAATTTCTAGGTGGCTGTGGTGCTACTATTTATTATATCACTGTCATAGGCCTGACAAAATCAGTCTCTTTTCTATAAATCAAAGAAAGCCTTCTTTGTAACAATTCTGCACATATTCTGGTGACATTACTCTGCTATTGTATCAGCAACTCCTGTCAGTTCTGCCTTCAGAATTCTTCCAGACTGTGAACATGTTTCACCACTTCCCTGCCCCCCTGGACCAAGCCTCCTATCATCTCTTGCCTGGATTAGTGCATCAGTCTCCTACCTGCTTCCCCTTTTGCCCCTACAGGTTTTTATGTTTTTGCTTTGCTTTGTTTTTTTGTTTTTTGGGTTTTTTTTTGTATTTTTCTGAAGCTGGAAACGGGGAGAGACAGTCAGACAGACTCCCGCATGCGCTCGACCGGGATCCACCCGGCACACCCACCAGGGGGCGACGCTCTGCCCACCAGGGGGCGATGCTCTGCCCCTCCGGGGTGTCGCTCTGTTGCGACCAGAGCCACTCTAGCGCCTGGGGCAGAGGCCAAGGAGCCATCCCCAGCGCCCGGGCCATCTTTGCTCCAATGGAGCCTCGGCTGCGGGAGGGGAAGAGAGAGACAGAGAGGAAGGAGAGGGGGGGGGTAGAGAAGCAGATGGGCGCTTCTCCTGTGTGCCCTGGCTGGGAATCGAACCCGGGACTTCTGCACACCAGGCCGACGCTCTACCACTGAGCCAACCGGCCAGGGCCTGCTTTGTTTTTTTAATCACCAGAACCAAAAGAGGGATCCTATTTTAACCTAAATCAGCTCACCTCACTCACTCAATACCCCCCAGTGGCTTCCCAACTGATAAAAGAGTAAAAATCAAAGTCTTTTCAGGGGCCTACAAGACTACATGGTTGAAGCTGCCCTACTAGTCCCTCTCAGAGCCACCTCCTCCCACTTTCCCAGGAGCTCCGCGGTTTGGCTACATTATCCCTCCACTCTTTTCACAGTCTTTGCACTTCCTGTTCCCTTTGCTAGAGACTAATTTCCCCTTGCCCCTCTTACCGCCTCACCTTGTTCGGGCCCCTGCAGCGAGAGCCTCCCCGATCGCCCTATTTAATATAGCACAGACCCACCACCTCACCTTGTTCGGGCCCCTGCAGCAAGAGCCTCCCGGATCGCCCTATTTAATATAGCACAGACCCACCGAGCAGCTTCCCCCGCCCTACTTTCTCTCTTTATTGTTTTTCCCAGCGTTAGAATGTAAACTCCAAGAACTGAGACTTTGGTCTGTCTGACTCATTACAACAGTAGTCCCCTTATCTGCCACTTGGCTTTCCGTTAGAAAATATTAAATGGAACATTCCAGAAATAAAAAAATTCTTAAGTTTCAAATTGCGAGCCATTCAGAGTCGTGTGATGAAATCTGGGATTTTCCTACTCCATCCCACCAGACATGAATCATCCCTTTGTCCAGCCAGCATATTCGCACAGCATTTGCTACCCACCTGCTAGTCACTGAGCCGCCATCTCTGTGATCAGGCTGTCTAGATATCACAGCACTTGTGTTCAGGTAAACCTGGTTTTATGTAACAGTGGCTCCAACAGTGATGCTGGTGATTCGGATATGCCAAAGAGGAATCATGATGTGGTTGTTTTACATAAAAAGGTAAAAATTCTCAACTTAATAAGGCATTTTATCATCTCACATCAACACAAGAAGGGTGAGTACAGCACAATACGATTTTTTTTTTGAGAAAGATGCCACATTTTTATTACAGTATATTGTAATTGTTCTTTTTATTATTAGCTATTGTTAATCTCTTATTGTGCCTCATGTATAAATTAAACTTTATATCATTTAAGAAAAAACAGTATATATATATGTGTGTGTGTATGTGTGTGTGTGTGTGTGTGTGTGTGTATATATATATATATATATATATATATATATATATATGGTTTGGTTTCAGGCATCCATTGGGGGTCTTGGAACAAGTCCTCCATAGATAAGGGGGACTACAGTACATCCTCAGTGACTAGCACAGAACCAGCATATAACAGGCATTTGGTAAATAGCTGATCTTACTCGTGTGTGCCACCAGTATTTATTAAGAGGCTACTACTATGTACCAGACAGTGTGCTAAAAAATCATCTCTGCCCTCTTGGAGCTTACATTCTTGTGAGGGAGACAATAATGTCTATATAGATAAGTAAGTTCACTTTTGATAGAGATAAATGAAGCAAATAAAATTGTGGAAAGAGACAGAAGGACTGAGTGTGGCGATACTGCTTTATATAGACTGGATGGGAAGTCCTCGTCGTGCCAGTGACAATGAGCTCAATAATATGAAAAGGCTAGGCATGGGAGTTTCTGGAGGAAGAGCACTGCAGGCAAGCAGAGCAAGTTAAAGGGGGCTGGGTTAGAAATGAGCTTGGTACATCTTAACAGTAGAAGTTTGTCTATTGTATCATCTGCTTGTACCTTTGAATCTCCAGAGTACCCTTGAAGAGATCAGAACAAGCCCTAATATGAAATACTGCATGCCTAGACCCAAGCGACATACTACCTTCCTTCTTGACCACTGCACATAACATTCATCCACCATAAGGTAAACTGCTGCAAAAAGCCTTTGGTATATTTTTTATAGAAGTCTAGAATGTCCATGAGAGGCATACTAATGAATAAAATAGGTGATATGAGACTGAAAGAGTAATTTTCTGGTTAATTTTGTATGTTCTATTTTTTGCCTACTAATTAGTGTCATAAATTCAAGAGGAACTATATATAATTAGGGAACTTTAATGCTGGACTTAAGCACCTGAGTATTGTTTATGGGGGAAAGGAGGACAAAACGAAAACAAAAACAAAACACCTTAGCTTCTTCAATATGCTAATTATCAGAGGGAGAGAAGGGTTTGGGGAACCACTATCCTGTGTCTAGTTTCAATCCAGTTTTTAGTGATGGATAGATACATTAATGGTCACTGTTTCTTTCCAACCGACTCTGTAGTTTCTTAATAAGAGACGAAGCTTTGTCTTTTTATCTGTAAAGGTGGAGTACTGAAAACATCACAGGACCTACCTGCTCATCTGATTAGTTACTCCTCCCACATGGACTAGCTTCTCTACCAGTCACCTTCCCACCCCAACCCACCCCCAATGCCCTTAGTAAATATTCAGCATGCCGCCCTGGCAAGGTGGCTTAGTTGGTGGAAGCATCTTCCTCATGTGCCAAGGATATGCCAAGGTTGTGGGCTCCATCCCTGGTCAGGGCACACACAAGAGTTAACCAATGATATGCCAAGGTTGCGGGTTCCATTCCTGCTCAGCGCACGCACAAGAGTTAACCAATGAATGCATAAATAAGTGGAACAACAAATCTATGTTTCTTCCTCTTTTTCTAAAAAAATCAATCAATAAAATTTTTTTTAAATATCCTACACACCAAAGATTTGACAAAGGAATGAAGAGGATTAAGAGAAATATAACATTAAAAAGGGAGGATGAAATAAAATGAGCTCCTCTGAGAAGTGAATGAATTTCATAGACGTGAGAAGGATCTATAAGCTACAAAACAGCATTCAGGTGTCAGCATTGTGATTTTCCACCACCTATCATGGTGCCTGACAAGTCTGCTCAATAAATGCTGAATGAATAAATGAATGGCAGAAACATTCCAATGAATGCTGTGAGGAAAGAGGGGACGAGACAGAATCAGAAATTGTCCAAAATAAATGTTTAGTTCATCCATCATCCTCCCACTGTGTGTGAATCTTTTCTGTAAGCAGGCTTTAAAAATCGTTGACTTTTTCTGTTCAGAAGAAGAAAGGAATTAGATACAGGGAAATTAAATAACATTAGTTTAAGAAAATCAGGGGATAAAATCATCTTAATAAAGATTTGGTAAAAGGTATGCCAATATTTAACCTTTAAAAAAGAGTAAGAGAATGTTGTATAAGTGACATTGCCAAAATATTAGGAGTAGAAAATAAAATCCTAATATTACTATTAAATGATATTTATATTAAACAAAAGTTAGTAATGCTAGAAAATTTTAAACTATTATTTTCATATTCTCATAAGTAGTATTTAAAGCTTTCCCAGGAAACAAGTAATATACAAGCAAACATTTATATAGTACTTAGTATTGTAATAGCCCTGTTAATAGTACTATACATGTATTAGCACATTTAATCCTCATAGTAACTCTATGAGGTTGGTATTATTGTTACCCAATTTGTAGAAGACTGAATGAGCAAGTAATATGGTGGAGCTGATACCTGAACCCATCAAACATTAGGGTCTGTGCTTTTAAGCACTTGTGTTTTACAGCATCTCATTTCTATAAGTATTTTCCATGTATTAAGAAATAGGTCCTAGCCCAGACCGGTTGGTTCAGTGGTAGAGCGTCGGCCTGGCTTGCAGGGGTCCCAGGTTCAATTCCCGGCCAGGGCACACAGGAGAAGCGCCCATCTGCTTCTCCACCCCTCCCCCTCTCCTTCCTCTCTGTCTCTCTCTTCCCCTCCCGCAGCCGAGGCTCCATTGGAGCAAAGATGGCCCAGGCGCTGGGGATGGCTCCTTGGCCTCTGCCCCAGGGGCTAGAGGGGCTCTGGTTGCGACGGAGTGATGCCCCGGAGGGGCAGAGCATCGCCCCCTGGTGAGCAGAGCATCGCCCCTGGTGGGCGTGCCGGGTGGATCCCGGTCGGGCGCATGTGGGAGTCTGTCTGACTGTCTCTCCCCATTTCCAGCTTTGGAAAAATACAAAAAAAAAAAAAAAAAAAAAAAAAGAAATAGGTCCTAAGGCCTTGGCCAACTGGTAGAGCATCCTCCCAGCATGTGGATGTCCTAGTTTGATTCTTGGCCAGGGCACGCAAGACAAGTGCCCATCTGCTTCTCCATCCCTCCCCCCTCTCCCTTCTCTCTCTCTCCTCTCCTCCTGCAGCCAAGGCTCCTTTGGAGTGAGTTGGCTCCAGGTGCTGAGGATGGCTCCATGGCCTCCACTTCAGGTGCTAAAACAATGGCTCCAGTTGCAATGGAGCAATGCCCCAGGTGGGCAGAGCATCACCCCCCTAGTGGGCTTGCTGGGTAGATCCTGGTTGGGGTACATGTGGGAGTCTCTCTCTCTGCCTCCCCACCTCTCACTTAAAAAAGGGTGGGGGGAGGAGAGAGAGGGGGTTGGGGGAGGGGAGGGGCACAAAGAAAACCAGTTAGAAGGTGATGGAAGACAATTTTATCAATGTCACCCTATTAAAATTAATCAAAAAAGAAAAAAGAATTTGTCTCACGGCTAATTCAGGCAGTTAGAAGAATAGTATAAGGATGCTAATTCTGCTTCTCAGGCCACATCCTGCAAAAGGGGCCCCAAGCAAATTGGTGATTTGGCTCCTCTGATTTTGCCAATTGGATTAAAAAAAAAAATAGGTCAGGAACGCCCTGAAATGGAACTAACAATACATGAGCATAAATTCAAAGGACTTTTAGATACTGGAGCTGATGTATCTGTTATTGCTTAGCTACATTGGCCTCCTTCCTGGCCCACACATGCAGCAGCCACAGAATTACAAGGTATAGGGCAGAGTAAATCCCCTCAACAAAGTTCTAGTTTTCTAGATTGGGAAGATTAAGAAGGTCATTCTGGATTTTTTAAGCCTTACGTGCTTTCTGGATGGCCAGTAAAAAAAATAAAAATAAAAAATAAATAAATTTTTAAAAAATAGGTCCTATTATTTTCCCTACTTTACAGATCAGGAACCTAAGGCAAACAGAGATTAGATCATTTGACCAATATAACACAGCTATTTCTCCCTAAGAAGAGGCAGAGAGGTTATTCTAACATCCATGTGGTTGGCATTAGTACCAAAAAACTCAAAGTAATTACTGTGAAAGAACTAGGATTAGGAAGGAGTTAAGTCTGGCCCCGGCTGGTTGGCTCAGCAGTAGAGCATCAGCCCAGTGTGTGGATGCCCCAGGTGTGATTCCCAGTCAGGGCACATAAGAGAAGTACCCATCTGCTTCTCCACCCCTCTCTCTCTCTCTCACTTCTCTCTCTCTCTTGTCTCCTGCAGCATGGATCGATTGGAGTGAGTTGGCCCAGGGCACTGAGGATGGTTTCATGGCCTCTGCCTCAGGCACTAAGAAGAGTCCGGTTGCTGAGCAACAGTGCAACACTCCAGATGGGCAGAGCATCACCCCCTAGTGGGCTTGCTGGGTGGATCCTGGTCGGGGCACATGAGGGACTCTATCTCTCTGCCTCCTCACCTCTTACTGAATAAAAAAAAAAAAAAGAGGAAGAAGTTTAAGTCTTTTGCTATCATTTCTGCCTTCTATTGATAGCACAATCCTGCCTCAAGTAAGTCCCTCTCCAAGGATGTATCTAAGCCCACATACAGAATGAACACATTATTGTCCTATTGTCCTTCTCTTACCCAACTCAGCCCTACACACAATAAATATGATTTTATTTCTGGCTCTCTAAACACCATTAGGGTTTGCAAAGCACCAGGTTTTTAGTATGTTTATTCAGTTTTTTCTGATCTCATTAACTCTAGGCAAGGATCAAGTAAGTCTGTAAGAACTGCTGAGATCTTGTTTTCAGTATTCAAAGCCAGCAGTATGCATTGGTCTTCTGGGGCTTGTAAAATTGAACAAATGTATTCTACTTGTGGCTTTACATATTAAACTGAGCACAAAAATCCCTGGCCCTCATACACATAGGTAAATCTGAAATTTCTGATCAAGGCTAATCATTAACATCACTGATAGATCATAAGAATTTGAAGGTCTTGGTTTAAAATTGTAATATTAAACTTAAAGATGATGTATGAATGAGTTCTCACATTCTATTCTAGTGCTTCACTGTTCTGAGGATTTTCGTATTGTCAGGCTCACTTGAATATCACCACTATTTCAGGAGGTACTCAGCAGTGCCACAAGTGAAGAAAACAGCCCAGGAAATGCAAAGGGTACCTCTTGCTTAGCCGGAATGCAGTGCAGGGAAGCTTTCTGACTCCCAATCCGTGCTCTTCAGGCCCCTCAGAAGCCCCAATAAATCTACTCAATTTACCGCCACAAATGAGGCTGTCACTCAAAATAATCACCTTGGAGACTAAATGCCTATTTGAAAGATGTCAGAATCACTCACCATTTCTGGCATGTCTGATTAGGAATTTTTTTCAGAGCCAGTTTACACAAGAACATCCTTCCATTACTTCATACTTATGCCAAATTCTGGATTGATCTCTTTTTACAAGGGTATGAAACAGGGCACCTCCCTGCAGGACAGCTCCACATGCCCAAGAATAAATTATGACAAAGCCAGTTTTCATGAGTGTGAAACCAAAGCGATGATTATCAGGTATTCACCTTTTGACATTGGGCTTTAAAGATCTCATCCCTGGAGTCCTCTAATATGCTGAATAGCACTGAGTTTAGGTTACGCAGAAAGAAGGGCTGATTCAACTGCAGAGATTTTAATGTGTGGTTCCAGAAAGTCTGCATATTTTTTCACTGTGAGGTTTGGACAAGAAGCTAAGCCACTGGCTAGACTGTAATGGTGACTTCTTATGTAATTGTAAGATCATTTGTTTGATATAATTAACTGGGGGAACCTCTCTTTCCCCCATTTGCTTTCCAGTTACGATAGAAATGTGCATGATTTTGCACAGTAGGGGAAATGGCCTCAAACTATGCTAACCTTTAAATTTATATTACTTATATGATTTATTTTTAGAAAATAAGTTTCTTTTCTATAATGAAGTATAGATGAGAAAATCATATACTTTGGAGTTGAATGAGTTTTTATTCTTCTCCTGGGTTTGTTACTTAAAAATCTAAAGTATTGGGCAAACTCATGTAAATATTCTGAACTTCAGCTCTTTATCTAAAAGGGAGCAAAAATACCCACCTCGATAGACCCTGGTAAGATGGAATGAGTTATATAATATAAAGCATTACACTTCACAACAGCTGACACATGACGTCATAAACGTAGGCTCCTGCCTCCACTTCCCATTGCTGTCTCTGTTGCAGTTTTCTGTTGTTGTTTTTTTCAGTATAGTTGGTATACAATATTCTGTTAGTTTCACAGGTACAATATAGTGATTCAACATTTTAAACTGCACAAATGTGATCACCCCACTAATTCTAGTAATTGTCTGTCACTGTGCAAACGTCCCATATTATTCACTGCATTCCCTGTCACCTCATTGCCCATTGTCCCGCCTCCTCCCCCAGCAACCACCGCTTGGGTCTTTGTTTCTGTGAATCTGTTTTTGTTTTGTTTGTTTGTTTTGTTTTTTTAGATTATGCATGTAAGTGAAACCATATAGCATTTGTCTTTCTCTGACTTATTTCACTAAGCCAAGTACCCTCTAGGTCTATCCATGTCATCACAAATGGTCCAATTTCATTCTGTTTTATTGCTGTGTGAGATTCCATTGTGCCATATTTCCCCATGTATAAGACGCACCCTTTTTCGAAAAATTTGGGGTCTAAAAACTGGGCGCATTTTATAGAGTGGTTGTGTCTTTCAAATGCCGGAGATGGAATTGAGGACGTGGCAATATCTGAGACAATGATTCATCATCAGACGCAGATAAGGACAAGCTAATGGATGGGAATTTTGACAGTGATGAGTTGTATGAATTTTTTGGTGAATAAAACTTGAGTTCAATAACTTTATGTAATACATTTTTTTTCAAACTTCGGGCCCCAAAATTAAGGTGCATTTTATACATGGGAGCATCTTATACATGGGGAAATACAGTATATAGCACATCTTTATACATTAATGGACACCTAGGTTGCTTCTATATGTTGGCTATTGTAAATAATGCTGTAATGAACATAGGTGTGCATGTATCTTTTCAAATTAGTGTTTTTGTTTTCTTCAAATAAATTCCCAGAAGTAGAATTGCTGGGTCACATGGTAGTCCTGTTTTTTTTTGAGGGGGGGGGTTTGGACAAATCTCCATACTGTCTTTTATAGTGGCTACACTTCTGTAATCCAAACAGTTTCTCAGTGTGCTTACCTTGATCTTCCACTAGTTCTCTTATTCTTCCTCTTGGATGGCATCTCTTCAGTAGTATCTAAAATGGGCAAGATGAATGACATTTCATTTGAAGTTCCCCATTCTTTCCAGTAATCATTTATTTATAACACAAACCTGCTCTCTGGTTGAAAGATTTAATCCAGACAGCTTGGAACTCCCAATTTCAGAGCTTATTTCTCAGCCTAGACTTGACAACCTGGGTGACATCAGTAAAATCATTTCTCTCAAACTAAAAGGTTAGCCATTGGCAACATCCGGGAGATAAATTCTGGAGGGTGGAGGATGGAGGTGTTGTAAGGAGGCTTAAAGACTCTAGGTATCCTTGGAATCCAAAGTGAGTGACTTCCTCTGTTTCCAGCCCAGGGGCCTTGGCCAGGATTGATGTACTGAGCCTAAAATAGGGCAGAGGAACAAGAGCACCGATTTAGCAGTGGGTCCACAGACGTTGCACGTGCACACCACAAAGGAAACAAGCGTCTGATATCACTGTAGCAGATGTTACTAGAAGAGATGTCAACTGTACAAGAGAAATTTAGCTCCTCTTTACATGGTATTCAACATGCCGTCAAATATTTATGAAGTGTCTGCCATGTGCCTGATCTTGTTGGAAGTCGTGGATGGTTCCACAGGTCCTTGGTCTATGAGAATCTGCACAATATCAGAGTGAGTGGTCAGCAGTGGCAAGAGCCACCAACAGCTCCCCTCATGTCACATGTGACGATCACAGCTCCACATACCACATGTGATGATCACAAGGAGGGAAGTTATCTTACCATGTCAGTCAGAGTTCTCCAAAGAAACAGGACCAATAGAATAGTACAATATAACTTGATATTTGGAAGTGTTATACCTCCTACTTTATTCTTCCTTTTCAAGGTTGCTGAGGCTGTGTTCTCTTTTTGTTCCATATAAATTTTTGGAATATGTGTTCTATATCTTTGAAGTATGTCATTGGTATTTTAATTGGTATTGCATTGAATTTATAAATTGCTTTGGGTAATATAGACATTTTAATGATGTTTATTCTTCCTAACCATGAGCACGGTATATGCTTCCACTTGTTTGTATCTTCCCTGATTTCTTTTATCAATGTTTTATAATTTTCCGAGTACAACTCTTTAATCTCCCTGGTTAAATTTATTCCTAGGCACTTTATTTTTTTTTAAAGTTGGAAAGGACCTTAGAAGTTATTCAAGTCAAATCCTTCATTATATAGGCAAAAATTGAGCATTTAATAATAGAAACACAATGACTGATAGTAAAACTACATCTAGTATCTATGTATGCTTTATTGTAGAAACCATAACCTTGGGTTATTCTATTGGTTTTGATTTGCATTTCCCTGATGATCAGTGACGTTGAGCATCTTTTGATGTACCTGTTGGGGATCTGTATTCTTCTTTGGGGAAATGTCTAAATGTCTGTTTGATTTCTTTGCCATTTATATAGTCATTTTGTTTGTTTGTTTGCTATTGAGGTATAGGAGTCCCTTTATATTGTGGATATTAACCCCTTATTAGACATATGGTTTGCAAATATTTTCTTCCATCCCGTAGGTAGTCTTTTCATTTTGTTGATTGCTTCCTTTGCTGTGCAGAAGCTTTTAGTTTGACATAGTCCCTCTTGTCTATTTTAGCTTTTATTGTCTATCCATTAATGGATGAATAAAGAAAATGTGATATATACATACAATGGAACATTATTCAGCCGTAAAAATAATCATGCCATTTGGAAAGTGGATGAGCCTGGAGGACGTTATGCTAAGTGAGATAAGCCAGACAGAGAAGGACAAATACTAAGTGATCTCACTTATATGAAGAATCACTAATAGTCAAATTCATAGAAGCAGAGAGCAGAATAGAGGTTGTTAGGGGTTGGGGAAGGGAGAACAGGGCATAATCAGTCAAAAGATGTAACAGTTCAGTTATACAAGATGAATAAGTCCTAAAGAGCTATAGTGCAGTATTCTGCCTATAGTTAGCATTTCTATATTGCCTACTTACAATTTGGACAAGAGGGTAGGTCTTATGAAAAGTTTTCTTATAACAAATAATAACAATAAATTTAAAACAATTTACTTTAATAGGCAAGGGTTAGTTCCAGGAGTGTAAGCAAGGTTGTGAGAAATCCAAAAACAATATCACAGCAGATTTTTTTAAATTTTAGCCTAGATTATAGAATAGCCTAGAAGGGGGAACTATGAGAGGCAACATGACAGCTGCATTCTTTCACACACTGAAAGGCAAAACTAGCACCCACGGGTAGAAGTTTTTAAGTGGAAAAATTCAGGTTTAGCTTAAGAAATCTTTTGAACAACTACAGCCACCTGCTGTTGGAAAAGGCCACTTCCATATGAACTGGGTTTCATTCCTACTATAGAGCTAAGCTATAAACCTATAGAAGACAGCCAGTGTGGGAAGAATTCAGAATTTAGGTTAAGAAGCTATACTAGGAGATCTCTACTTCCTTTCTATTTGTAAGAGTCTATTCAAAGAATAATTTCCCCTCACTGACACCTTATGCAAACAATGGGTACTTTTTTTCCTAATCTTTTCTCTTGTTTTCAGGGATAAAAATTTTATTTAATATCTCTTATATTAGAGAACTCATCATCAATAGCTAATATGTCTTATGTACTCCCTGTGTGTCAGAATATGTGACAAATAGTAGACCAATCATGTCTTCAATGTCTGAATACCTAGTAATTAGCAGATTTGAAAATAAACTGGCACCCTGGTCAGTTGGTTCAGTGGATAGAGTGTCAGCCCACTGTATAGATGTCCTAGGTTCGATTCCCAGTCAAGACACACATCCGCTTCTCTCCTTCTCCTCCTTCTCTCCTTCTATCCCTCCCAGAGTCAGTGAATCGAGTGGTTCGAGCGTCAGCCCCAGATGCTGAGAATAGCTCCATTGATTCACACATTGGCCCTAGATGGATGTTGGCAGGTGAATCCCAGTCAGGGCACATGCAGACTCTGTCTATCTCTCCTCCTCTCATTTAAAAAAAAATAAAGAAAAAATGGCATAATTTTCTTCTTCTTGTTAACTCTTTGACTAAATGTAAAGGCAACACTCTCAGTGTTAATAAATATTTCCAAAGTGTTTTATAATCAGTTTTATTCATTCATTTAAATAAATCCAACTATACAAGTGTAACAAGTGAACATTTATTTACTAATCTAGTTTTAGAAATACATCATTGGCCTGGCACGTGGAAGTCCTGAGTTGAATTCCCAGTCAGGTCATGCAGGAGCAACAACCAGCTGCTTCTCCACTCCTTCCCCTCCTCTTCTCTTTCTCTCTTTTCCCCTCCCACAGCCATGGCTCAAATGGTGCAAGCAATTTGGCCCTGGGCACTGAGGATGGTTCCGTGGCCTTACCTCAGGCGCTGAAGTGGCTTGGTTGCTGAGCAACAGGCCAGTGGCGCCAGATGGGCAGAGCATCACCGTGTTGGGGACTTTTTGGGTGGATCCATTAATTATTGTCTATCCATTAATGGATGAATAAAGAAAATGTGATATATACATACAATGGAACATTATTCAGAGGAGGAGAGATAGACAGAGTCTGCATGTGCCCCAGAGCACCACCGTGTTGGGGACTGTTGGGGGCCATGCAGATGTCTGTCTTTCTGCCTCCTTCCTCCCCACCTCTCACTTAATAGAAGAGGAAGAAGAAGAAGAAGAAGAAGAAGAAGAAGAAGAAGAAGAAGAAGAAGAAGAAGAAGAAAAAGAAGAAGAAGAAGAGGAGGGGGAGGAGGAGGAGATCATCATCATAGTGGAAGTAAAAACCTACGGAATAATACAGTACCAATCTACATAATTTAAATTATTTTATTACACAAATTGATTTTTTAAATTTTACTCGTTTTTACTTGTTCATTCTACTAAAATCTTATATTATTTCACTCATATGCTGGATAAAAATTGGACCCATCATGCATTTGGCAAAACCCATAGAACTATATGATACAGAATAAATCCAAAAAACAAAATATGGACTTTAATTAAAAATAATGTATACATTTCAGTTCATCAATTATAACAAATGTACCATACTATGCAAGACATTAATTATAGAAGAAATAGAAGTGGTGGCATGGAAGAGTATATGGAAACGCTGTATTTTCTGTTCAATTCTTTGTAAACCTAAATCTCTTCTAAGAAATAAAGTCTGTTAATTTAAAAAAATGTAAGCAGTCAGACTTTCACCAGCCTCTGATTATTTACCCTTGGGCCATGTCCTAAAAGAGTCTATCACCTTGTGTTTGTATTTGTTTATAAATAGCTCACTCGTAGAGATATAGAGATATTAAAGATAGAAAGAAACACCACTCATTTATCTCAGGAGTTGTCCTAATGTGTGACATTGTCCAAATCTTGATGTTTAATTTTGCCTTACTAATTTAATATAAAACTAGGTATCCTTAACATAGTCCAAGGACAGTAGAAATACTGTTTCATGGATATGCACTTTATACATATTTGGATTACCTGATCCATTTTCCATTTATTTTTCTAACTCTAAGCATAATTTATATTGACCCATCCTAAATTGCCTTAAGTATTCAGGGATGCTCTTCTGTTCAGCAAGGTTGCTATCTCCATTTGTTGGGTACTTATCACACAGAAAGCACTCCTTGGGTTCTGGGGACACAGCTGTGTCTAAGGCAGAGTTACTATCCTTAATAGAGAATGCAAACATTAAATGAAGTTTACAAAAAGTAAACAACCCTCTATTTACCACATTCATAATTCTCAAGAAACAGTGGTTAAATGACGGACTGAACTCAGCTGATTAAGAAGATAACCTAGCCTGACCAGGCAGTGGCGCAGTGAATATAGTATTTACCTGGGATGCTGAGGACCCAGGTTTAAAACCCTGAGGTTGCCGGTTTGAGCACAGGGTCACTGGGTTGAGTGTGAGATCATAGATATGAATGACCCCATGGTCACTGGCTTGAGTCCAAAAGTTGCAGACTTGAAAAGCCCAAGGTCGCTAGCTTAAAACCAAGGTCGCTGACTTGAACAGGGGGTCACTGGCTCAGCTGGAGCCCCTAGTCAAGGCACACCTGAAAAAACAATCAATGAACAACTAAATGCCACAACTATGAGTTGATGCTTCTCATCTCTCTCCCTTCCTGTCTGTCCCTGGCTGTCTCTCTCTGTCTTTCTCTCTCTCTCTAGGAAAATAAAAAAGATAACCTAGACTTAGTTAATTTTTTCTCTATACCCCTAGAAAGAGTTGACTAAGGAAAAATAATGCCATAGACAGAATAATATTTGCATAGTCAACCTGCTTAAACTGAATATCTTTTAAAATATTGGTATAACTGCTTATTTGATGCTATAAATTTCAGATAAGCCTCATTTTTTACTTTAAAAATAGTTTCCTAGTAAGCAGGTTCTACTGACCAAATGATTATCTATCTATGAATGCTTCATTAGGAAACTTTAGGCAGGCTAAGTGTTAGTTATTTCAGTGTTCTAATCAAAGCTTCAGATATTCGATCAAGAGAAGTAGTGAGTGAGCTCTGTCTTTTTGTCCTACGAGCAGTACAAGGCAATAACAATGCACCCTGTACTGGAACATCAAAGCCATATGTTTTTTTCAGCTAGTTGGGTGAAGCTGAGAGTTGGATTTACCCAGAGAGGGACTGGAAGATGTAGTAGACAGGGAGTGATTGAAATGATGGAATGATTCCAAGCTATGCAAGGAAGGAAAAGAGGACGTGAGTGAGGCCTTCTCAAAAGTAGCACTTACGGACACAGAATCACTCTTTCCTTCTCAAAGGAGGTGGTCAAGGAGTCAAAAGAGCATTGAATGGGATTGCTAACCAAGATGGAATAAGGGAAGATCGTTCCCCGACGTTACTGTCTCTCAGTCCCTCTCCAGCTTCCTGTATTAACATCACAGGTCTGAACCCTGCAGCTTAGACTCCACTGTGACAGCTCAGCCTTTCCAGCTTCTCCTGGATCCATTGACATTTCTTTCTTAACCTTTGTTGGTGACTTGTACTCTTGTCTGTGTGAAAGAGGTTGAATT
The DNA here is from genome assembly GCF_036850765.1 of Saccopteryx bilineata. Taxonomy (NCBI): domain Eukaryota; kingdom Metazoa; phylum Chordata; class Mammalia; order Chiroptera; family Emballonuridae; genus Saccopteryx; species Saccopteryx bilineata. The sequence goes on along the minus strand of NC_089495.1, from coordinate 73,735,760 downwards.
GCTAGATTTGATCATTACATTATTTCTATCTATTTCTGTCTGGCTAAAAACTAATATTCTATTTCCAAAGTTAAAAGAAAGCTGCTTCTCATTTCTATAGTCAAATAGGCCTTTACCAGGGAAACTAGACTCAACGGATAAAAGTAAAATAAAAAACCCAGTGCTGATTTCATTCCTGCTTCTGCTTGATCCAGTTAGATGAAAGGGAGTGGAGCTCACCACCCCTGACTGTGGCGTGTGCTGGGGGCCCAGAGCAAGGCAGGCGGCACCTGTCAACTCCCCGGTCCCAGAAGTCTCGCTCAATACTGTCACATCAGTCTCTGCTCACGACGTAGCCATGTGGCCGCATCCAGTGCAGTGGGCAGGTGGGTACCGTCCATCAGCACAGCCAACAGGCAACAGACAGCAAAGCCCTAGCAGGTTCAGCAACACATCTATCCAGACAATGGGATGTTTTCATCCACTTCACCTCAAGGCCTCTTAAAGTCTCCAAAAGCTCATTACATTCCTATCTGTCATTCTATCCAAATGAAAGATGACCTATGAGCTAACACTGTGCCATTTTTTTTTCTTTTTACAAATCTGATTTTTCATCTACTCTTTAGCAGTTCCACTTTATCTTGAACTTTGAGCCCCCACAAAATAGAGGCCATTTCCTTGCATTTTTGTATCTGAAACACATGAGTGTACCCCCCAAAAACTTTGTTCAATGAACAAATGATTGAATGAGTTAGTGAATGAAAAACTAAACTGGGTGAGTCCATCTGAGGGAAGTGAGCATATATGTTCCAAGCATCTAATTCACCCAGTTGGCTTGTTTTAATTTTAAAATGATAATTTATTTTGCTTTTAACTATTTCCTGCCTTATCCTCCCATCCCCATTGGAGAGAAATTTTAAAGTTTCAATATTTAGAACTGTGGAATTTAAAATCAGATGTTGAAGTAAAACATACAAATCTCTTCTCCAAGGGACCCAGTAGACATAAATGTGAAAGCGGTTTATGTCTTCTTGACTTTCAAAAGTGTTTACTTAGCATTCACAAGCAGTGGGTGGGAGAAAGGCTTCCAGGAAAGTTAAACAAACAGGAATCCGAACCTATAGCAAACATCTGCTTACCATCTATATCAAGCATTTAGCATGAGACTGCAAACAGATTCCATATATTTTCCTCCTTTATAGATGTACAGTGTACCAACAATAATACCTTTGGGTAATTAGTAATACATAACTAATAACTTAGAATTTTATATTTTTTATCTTACATATAAAATTGTTTAGGTACTACAATATGTGACCTTTTCAGAGAGAAATCATGGGTATATCAATTTTCTTTTTAAACAGATAACAACCCTGTAGCTTACTTTGATTAATCAGCAACAAGAGGTATAGATAGTCTATGGCAGGGGTCCCCAAACTTTTTACACAGGGGGCCAGTTCACTGTCCCTCAGACTGTTGGACGGCCGGACTAAAAAAAAAAAAACTATGAACAAGTCCCTATGCACACTGCACATATCTTATTTTAAAGTAAAAAAACAAAATGGGAACAAATACAATATTGAAAATAAAGAGTAAGTAAATTTAAATCAATAATCTGACCAGTATTTCAATGGGAACTATGCTCCTCTCACTGACCACCAATGAAAGAGGTGCCTCTTCTGGAAGTGCGGCGGGCCGGATAAATGGCCTCAGGGGGCTGCATACGGCCCGCGGGCCGTAGTTTGGGGACCCCTGGTCTATGGTTTTCTTTTTCTTTTTTTAATGAAGGAGAGAAAGAGTGGGACAGACAGGGACAAACAGGAAGGGAGAGAGATGAGAAGTATCCACTGATAGCTACTGCACCTTAGTTGTTCATTGATTTCTTTCCCATATGTGCCTTGACCCAGGGGCTCCAGCCAAGCCAGTGGCCTCTTTCTCAAGCCAATGGCCTTGGGCTCAAGCCAGCAAACTTTGGACTTCGAGCCATCAAGCATGGGGTCATGTCTATAATCCCACATTCAAGCCAGTGACCCCACGCTCAAGCTGGCAAGCCCACACTCAAGCTGGCGACCTTGGGGTTTCAAACCTGGGCCCCAGGTCAATGTTCTCTCCACTGCACCACTGCCAGGTCAGGCAATATAGTCTTTAGTTTTCTGAAATGTGGTGTGAGATGATACTACATAAAGCAGATATAAATTTCCCTTTCCAAAGTGCTTTGTGCTTAACCAAACACTTTCAAAATACTGTATGGTTACAATCATGAGCAAATACTTGAGGTAAGGTTGTATCTTGTATTTAAATAGTAGCCAGGAGATTAAAAAACAGTAACAACAACAACGCCAAAACACTAGGTTGGTTTTGCAACCATATTGCTTAAAGCGATAGATTGATATGTGGTGGAGGAATAGTACCATCTAGTGGTAGAAAGTATAAGCTGCACCCACCAGGAAGCCGACTGGAAATCCCTCAGGAAATATTTCAGCGGCATTTCAGGCATTTTAAAATGCAAGCATCTTCGATTCCTGAGACGTTGTTTATCATATCAATTAAAAATATTAGTCAACTTTGTGTGTATGGATATTTCTGAATAAAATGTAAAGATAATCAATATGTCCAAGAAGTTAGAAAAAGACTCCTAAACTTTCCAAATGTTTCACAGGTACCTCAAGTATGTATGATAAAATGTGCAATTTAATAATAAACTTATTAGATAATCTGAGATTTGATTGAACAATTATTCATCTAAGTCTACTAATACATTTGAGCAAGAGTATTGCTTTCTTAAGAAGTTAGTATTTTGTTCTCTGAACATATGTACCCTAATTTATCATTGTCACCCCATTAAAATTAATTTTTAAAAAGTAAAAAAAAAAAAAAAAAAAAAGAAGAAGTTAGTATTTTGGCCCTGGTTGGTTGGCTCAGTAGTAGAGCGTCGGCCCAGCGTGTGGAAGTCCTGGGTTTGATTCCCAGCCAGGGCACACAGGAGATGTGCCCATCTGCCTCTCCATCCTTCCTTCTCCTTTCTTCTCCTTTCTTTTTATCTCTCTCTTCCCCTCCCGCAGCCAAGGCTCCATTGGAGCAAAGTTGGCCCAGGCACTAAGGATGGCTCCAGGGTCTCTGCCTCAGGCTCTAGTATGGCTCTGGTTGCAGCGGAGCAATGCCCCCTGGTGGGCATGCTGGGTAGATTCCAGTCAGGCTCATGCAGGAGTCTGTCTCTGCCTCCTTCTTCTCACTTCAGAAAAAAAAATATATATATAAATAAAAGAAGTTAGTATTTCACTGAGATTAAGAACTTGGAAATACCTATAAACAGCTCTTCTGAAATTTTTTTTGCTTCCAGTGATTGGTGCAACAAAATATTTTATCCACTTTGGATATATAGCACATTAAATCTTGAGCATTTAAAAACTTTTATAGTGGAAACTAATTTTAATTATATAACTTATAGTTTGGTTGCCATTGATAGTGGTAAGAAATAATTTAAAAAATTATGAATTTGTACATAATGTAATTCCTAAATTAATTCAACTGAAATGTTATTCCCTTGGAGGGACTATACTTATATGAGTGTGTCATCTGTCCTTGAGACCCTGATACGAAAAGACAGAATTGTCAAATTCACATCACACCTAGAATCATTCTGTTTTTATTGCCCAGGCTACCTTTGTTATTTATTTTTATTTATTTTATTTCTTTTTTATTTTATTTTTTTTAAGTTTCAGTTTATAATTTTATTTTTTTAATGGGGCGACATCAATAAATCAGGATACATATATTCAAAGATCAACAAATCAAGGTTATCTTGTCTTTCAATTATGTTGCATACCCATCACCCAAAGTCAGATTGTCCTCTGTCACCTTCTATCTAGTTTTCTTTGTGCCCCTCCCCTCCCCCTTTCCCTCTCCATTTCCCCTCTCCCCCTGTAACCACCACACTCTTATCAATGTCTCTTAGTTTCACTTTTATGTCCCACCTACGTATGGAATAATGCAGTTCCTGGTTTTTTCTGATTTACTTATTTCACTTCGTATAATGTTATCAAGATCCCACCATTTTGCTGTAAATGATCCGATGTCATCATTTCTTCTGGCTGAGTAGTATTCCATAGTGTATATGTGCCACATCTTCTTTATCCAATCATCTATTGACAGGCTTTTTGGTTGTTTCCATGTCCTGGCCACTGTGAACAATGCTGCAATGAACATGGGGCTGCATGTGTCTTTACGTATCAATGTTTCTGAGTTTTGGGGGTATATAACCAGTAGAGGGATTGCTGGGTCATAAGGTAGTTCTATTTTCAGTTTTTTGAGGAACCACCATACTTTCTTCCATAATGGTTGTACTACTTTACATTCCCACCAACAGTGGATGAGGGTTCCTTTTTCTCCACAGCCTCTCAAACATTTGCTATTACCTGTCTTGTTAATAATAGCTAATCTAACAGGTGTGAGGTGGTATCTCATTGCAGTTTTGATTTGCATTTCTCTAATAACTAACGAAGATGAGCATCTTTTCATATATCTGTTGGCCATTTGTACTTCCTCCTGGGAGAAGTGTCTGTTCATGTCCTCTTCCCATTTTTTTATTGGATTGTTTGTTTGTTTGTTGTTGAGTTTTATGAGTTCTTTGTATATTTTGGATATTAGGCCCTTATCTGAGCTGTTGTTTGAAAATATCATTTCCCATTTAGTTGGCTGTCTGTTTCTTTTGTTATCAGTTTCTCTTGCTGAGCAAAAACTTCTTAGTCTGATGTAGTCCCATTCATTAATTTTTGCCTTCACTTCTCTTGCCATTGGAGTCAAATTCATAAAATGCTCTTTAAAACCCAGGTCCATGTATTTAGTACCTATGTCTTCTTCTATGTTTTTTATTGTTTCAGGTCTTATGTTTATATCTTTGAATCATTTTGAGTTAATTTTAGTACAGGGGGACAAACTGTAGTCCAGTTTCATTCTTTTGTATATGGCTTTCCAGTTTTCCCAGCACCATTTATTGAAGATGCTTTCTTTTCTACATTGTGTGTTCTTGGCCGCTTTATCAAAAATTATTTGACTATATATATGTGGTTTTATTTCTGGACTTTCTATTCTGTTCCATTGGTCTGAGTGTCTATTTTTCTGCCAATACCATGCAGTTTTGATTGTCGTGGCCCTATAATAGAGTTTGAAGTCAGGTATTTTAATGCCCCCAGCTTCATTCTTTTTCTTTAGGATTGCTTTGGCTATTCGGGGTTTTTTATAGTTCCATATAAATCTGATGATTTTTTTGTCTATTTCTTTAAAAAATGTCATTGGAATTTTGATGGGAATTGCATTAAATTTGTATATTGCTTTGGGTAATATAGCCATCTTGATTATATTTATTCTTTCTAACCAAGAACAAGGAATATTCTTCCATCTCATTATATCATTTTGATTTCTCTTAACAATGGTTTATAGTTTTCATTATGTAAGTCCTTTACATTCTTTGTTATGTTTATTCCTAAGTATTTTATTTTTTGTTGCAATTGTGAAGGGGATTATTCTTTTGAGTTCGTTCTCAATTGTTTCATTGTTGGCATATAGAAAGGCTATTGACTTCTGTATGTTAATTTTGTATCCTGCGACCTTACTGTATTGGCTTATTGTTTCAAGTAGTCTTTTTGTGGATTCTTTGGGGTTTTCGATGTATAGGATCATATCATCTGCAAAAAGTGATACCTTTACTTCTTCTTTTCCGATATGGATGCCTTTTATTTCTTTGTCTTATCTGATTGCTCTGCCTAGAACCTCTAGTACCACATTAAATAAGAGTGGAGAGAGTGGACAACCTTGTCTTGTTCCTGATTTAAGGGGAAAGCCTTCAGTCTTGTGCCATTTAATATGATGTTAGCTGATGGTTTATCATATTTGGCCTTTATCATGTTGAGATATTTTCCTTCTATACCCATTTTGTTGAGTCTGAAACATAAAATTGTGTTGTATTTTATCGAAAGCCTTTTCTGCGTCTATTGATAAGATCATGTGGTTTTTGTTCTTTGTTTTGTTGATATGGTGTATTACGTTAACCGTTTTTATATATGTTGAACGATCCTTGAGATTCTGGGATGAATCCCACTTGATCATGATGTATTATTTTTTTAATATGTTGTTGTATTCGATTTGCTAGTATTTTGTTTAGTATTTTAGCATCTGTATTCATTAAAGATATTGGTCTGTAGTTTTCTTTTTTTGTGCCATCCTTGCCTGGTTTTGGTATGAGGGTTATGTTGGCCTTATAAAATGTGTTTGGAAGTATTCCTTCTTCTTCGATTTTTTGGAAGACTTTGAGTAGAATAGGAACCAAGTCTTCTTTGAATGTTTGATAAAATTCGCTGGTATAGCCGTCTGGGCCTGGACTTTTATTTTTGGAGAGGTTTTTAATGGTTTTTTCTATTTCTTCTCTACTAATAGGTCTGTTTAGGCTTTCTGCTTCTTCTTGACTCAGTCTAGGAAGGTTGTATTGTTCTAGGAATTTATCCATTTCTTCTAGGTTGTTGAATTAATGGCATAAAGTTTTTCATAGTATTCTACAATAATTCTTTGTATACCTACGGTGTCCGTGGTGATTTCTCCTCTTTCATTTTGGATTTTGTTTATATGAGTTCTTTCTCTTTTTTCCTTGGTAAATCTTGCCAAGGGTTTGTCAATTTTTTTTATCTTTTCAAAGAACCAGCTCTTTGTTCTATTAATTTTTTCTATAGTTTTACTGTTCTCTATTTCATTTATTTCTGCTCTCATTTTTATTATCTCCTTTCTTCGGCTGGTTTTGGGTTGTCTTTGTTCTTCTTTTTCTAGTTCCTTAAGGTGTGACGTTAAGTGGTTCACTTGGGCTCTCTCTTGTTTGTTCATATATGCCTGAAGTGATATGAACTTCCCTCTTATCACTGCTTTTGCTGCATCCCATAGATTCTGATATGTCGTATTGTCATTTTCATTAGTCTGTATATATCTTTTGATCTCTGCACTTATTTCTTCTTTGACCCATTCATTTTTTGAAAGTATGTTGTTTAGTTTCCACATTTTTGTGGGATTTTTTTCCCTCCTTTTTGCAGTTGAATTCTAGTTTCAAGGCTTTGTGATCAGAAAATATGCTTGGTACAACTTCAATTTTTCTGAATTTGCTGCTGTTGTTTTTGTGGCCCTACATATGGTCAATTCTTCAGAATGATCCATGTACACTGGAGAAAAATGTATACTCAGTCACTTTGAGATGAAATGTCGTGTAGATGTCTATCATATCCAGGTGCTCTAGAGTTTTGTTTAAGGCCACTATATCTTTATTGATTCTCTGTTTGGATGACCGATCTAGAGCCGTCAGCGGTGTATTGAGGTCTACAAGTATGATTGTATTTTTGTCAGTTTTTGTTTTAAGGTCAATAAGTAGCTGTCTTTTATATTTTGGTGCTCCTTGGTTTGGTGCATATATATTAAGCATTGTTATGTCTTCTTGATTCAGTGTCCCCTTAGCCATTATGAAATGGCCATTTTTGTCTCTGAGTACTTTTGTTGTCTTGTAGTCAGCATTATAAGATATGAGTATTGCTACGCCTGCTTTTTTTTGGATGTTATTTGCTTGAAGTATTGTTTTCCAGCCTTTCACTTTGAATTTGTTTTTATCCTTGTTACTTAGATGAGTTTCTTGTAGGCAGCATACAGTTGGATTTTCTTTTTTAATCCATTCTGCTACTCTGTGTCTTTTTATTGATGAGTTTAATCCGTTTACATTTAGTGTAATTATTGACACTTGTGAGTTCCCTATTGCCATTTCATAGATGACTTCCTTTTAGTTTTGTGTCTTGTTTGATCCTTCTCTTTCATTTTTCTATCTTTTCTTTTTATTTGGTTGTATTCCATACATCTTTCCTCTGTTGCTATCTTTTTTATCTCATGTGCTTCTGTGGTGGTTTTTTTAATGGTGGTTACCTTTAAGTAATGAAAAGGGTTCCTTCCCTGTTCATTGTAGCGCACTATTTTCTGAGTACTTTTGTACTCCATTGTCCTTTGCTACTGTTAATCTCCATCCTCTCCACCCTTTCTTTTTGTTGTTGTCACAGTTTAAATTTGGTTTTATTGTGTTCTTCTTGGAGCTTTTACTTGTGGCTTTATTTTTTTTTTGTTCTTTGTATCTGATTGGAGAACCCCCTTTAGTAATTCCTGGAGTGGGGGTTTTCTGATGATAAATTCCCTCATCTTTTCTGTATCTGTGAATGTTTTTATTTCTCCTTCATATTTGAAGGATAGCTTTGATGGGTATATTATTCGTGGCTGAAAGTTACTCTCTTTCAGGACTTTAAATATTGGGTTCCACTCTCTTCTAGCTTGTAGAGTTTCTGCTGAGGAATATGATGATAATCTAATAGGCCTTCCTTTATATGTTGTATTCTTCTTTTCCCTGGCTGCCTTGAGAATTTTTTCTTTGCCATTGGTTCGTGCCAATTTCATTATGATATGCCGTGGACTAGGTTTCTTGGGATTAAGAAAAGTCAGAGTTCTGTTTGCTTCTTGAATTTGAGGCTTTAGTTCTTTCCACAGGCTTTGAAAGTTCTCATCTATTATTTGTTTGAGTATGTTCTCCATTCCATTTTCTCTCTCTTCTCCCTCTGATATACCTATTATTCTTATGTTATTCTTTCTGATGGAGTCAGATAATTCTTGTAGGGCTATCTCATTTTTTTTTTTAATTTTTGAGTCTCTTTCTTCCTCTCTCTGTTGTGCCTCAAGTTGCTTGTCTTCTATTTTACTAATCCTCTCTTCTATCTGTCCTATTCTATTAGCCAAGCTTGTTACCTCGTTTTTCAGCTCGTGAATTGAGTTTTTCATCTCTGTTTGATTTGTTTTTATAGTTTCAATTTCCTTGGACAAATATTCTTTGTGTTCACTGAGTTGTTTTCTGAGCTCCCTAAATTGCCTTTCTGTGTTTTCTTGTATATCTCTGAGTATTTTTAGTATTTCTATCTTGAATTCTCTGTCATTTAACTCCAAGGTTTCCAATATATTAAATTTTTTCTCCATAGATTTTTCCTCATCTATCTGTGTTACCTCTCTTTCTTTTGTATCCATGATATTCGATTTTCTCTTCCTTAATGGCATCTGAGGGTGGTTTTTCTGATAGTATTAATGAGATTTAATAAAAAATAAAAAGTTAAAAAAATAAAAAATCGAAAAAAGTTGTGTTGTTTTTTTTAAAAAATTAATGATGAAATAAAGAAAAGTAAAATAAAATAAAAATTTTAAAAAAGGAAATTATTCTCCCCCTTCCTTTTTTTTCTCTCCTCTCCTCTCCCCTCTTTCTTGAGAAAATCTTGTGGTGATCTGTGAATTATATTGTACTAAGTAGAACAAACAATGCCTGTACTGGAGGGCCTGAATTGGGGAGAAGAAATAAAGGGGTAAAAAAAAAAGTCTTATGAACCCACACAAAGCAAATATGAAAAAAAATTGGGTCAAGAATAAAGTGATTTGCTTTTAGGTGTTGGTTGACTAACAGTTATGATGAGAGGCATAAGAGGGAAACAGGAAAATGGGGGGACAAATGAAAAAATTACTATTGTATTTAGTGGAACAAGAACTAGATAAAATGGAGAGCCAGGGATGGGAGCACTGCTAGTGTGTTAAAAAGGTGAAGTAAAAACCCCTCAAAATGCCAAAAACGTAAGTTTGAGTCCCAGATAAGATATTGTTCATTATTGAGCTTTGAATGAGAGGAGACATAAAGGAGAAAGGAAGAAACTAATATAGGGGGAGAAAAGAAAGAGAGAGAGAGAGAGAAAAGAGAGAACCACTAAAAGAAGAAAAAAGAAAAAAGAGGAGAGAGAGAGTTAAGGGTTTTGGAGTGCAACCCTCATAGAGAGAAAGGAAGAGGAAAGAAAAAATAATGGGAGATGTAACACTTATGGGTAGTGTAGTTCAAGGAGAGGAGAGAGTAAGATCGGTAGAGAGTTAAAGGACCAAATTGGAGGAGCAAAAAAAAAAAAAAATCAAGGATGAAGATAAGAGAAACAAACGAACAAATATAATAAAATGGGATAGGTTATAAAGTCTGCGGATTATTCTGATTTTGAGAGGTTATCTTCTTGCTTTTTCCTTTCTCTCCCTCTTCCTGGTCGGTGACTCTGTACCCTGGGTTCTGCCCCTTTGGCACACTCAGGTAGAGGTTTGCAGTTGATAAGTCTCTATGGCGATGTCATGTATTGCTTCAGTCTTATTGGCAGTTGAGGCTCATTAGCATTTATAGGCTCCGACAGTGAGAGAGTCCGTGTTCCTGGAGCCTCTCTCCTAGTCTTTCCTTCCTCAATTAGTAGACTGAGAATCCAGCTATGGGGTTGCTGCTGCCTCTGCCTGGATAGTAATAGGCTCAAAGAGCTGGCAACTCCCCACTCTATTCCCACTCAGCACAGGGCTCTGGGTAAGGCTCAGTCAGTCAGAGCCGCTAGCATAATCAGCCGGGGCTTCCGCCTACTCAAAGACCTCTGGCTCTGCCACTCTGTCCGTTAACATGGGCGGGCACCCACTTCCGGGGCGCTTGGAGGAAACTCTCATTCACTATCTGCTCGCGCAGACCAGGATGTTAGACTGGAAGTCTCACCCTCTGAGTGAAACCCCCCCGCCCGCACTGAAAAGTTCCAGTGTTGGAATCAGCTCTCGCTCGGTCCCCGTGTGCGGCTTTTTCGAGGCGCTGGGGCAGCCTGTGACTCTGCCCTCGGCCCACACAAAGGCCCCCAACTCTGCCCCTCCGTGGGACAACACGGGCTCCCACTCCGGAGGTGCTGGGGGGAGTCTCCTTCCCACTCTCCGTGTGCGCAGACCAGGATGTGAGGCCGGAGTCTCGCCCTCTGAGTGAAACCTCCCACCCGCACTGAAAAGTTCCAGTGTTGGAATTAGCTCTCACTCCCTTCCCGTGTGTGGCTCTCCCAGGGTGCTGGGGCAGCCGGGAGGCTTTCGGCCCACACAAAGGCCTCTGACTCTGCCTCTCTGTGGAGTAACACGGGCGCACCCTCCGGGGGCTTTGGAAGGAATCTCTCGCCCACTATGCGCCGACCAGGGATCAGGTAAAATGGCTGCCCCGCTTGTCTTTCTTTGTCTGGGTTTGGTGCGAGTGTTAGCTGTATTGCCCGGGTTGTCACAGAAACAGTTTTTCCTCGGCTTGGATCTCCGAGCCACAGCCTGGTTTGGCCGTTTGTGCCGCGGCTTGGATCTATTCACCCCCTTTGCCCGCCTTAGTTTCTATATGCTCAGTTTCCAGTGAAAATTGCCCTGTTTAGGTTAGTGAGGAAGGTGGAGCATTTCTTACTCCCTATTTCCTTCGGGGTTTGTTTATATATTTAGCCAATTTTTCGCTCGATCATACCTTTGGGTGTATTGCGAAACATCTGGAGGCTCCAAGGATAGGTTTTTCTGTTTCTGGTTGAAGATCTTGTTGAGGTTTGGGGGAGATTTATCGGTATCGCTTCCTACCCCACCATTACTCTGACGTCATCTGGGCTACCTTTTTTAGTAGCAGACATCTCTCTCTCTTTCTTCTCCCTCTCTCTCTCTCTCTCTCTCTCTCTCTCACACACACACACACACACACACACACGGAAGCCAAGCCAATCACATTATCATGTCTCTTGGCCTTTGGGGTTATTCAAAGATTGTCCAATCAAAATACAGCTTCCAGCAGTGCTATCTTAAACCAGAGCTGACCAGGAAATCCCTTCTTTCTCCTTTTGTGGGAGGCTGTAACCCCTGCCATGCTTCAGCTGTGAGAAACTTACCAGGGCAGAGAATGAGGTCAAATAGGCCAGAGGGGCAGTGAAAGAGCCCTTAAAGTACAAGTTTCTTGTTCTGGTTGCTGCAGTCTCTGGCTCCTGTTTTCTCTTCTTGTTTCTTTTCCCACAGCTTCTCTTCCCATAAATCTCTTTGAAATAAAATCTACCTAGAGATTATGTTCCAACAACCTAAAGAGAACTGACTCATACTGCATTTTTAAAATAAGAAGTAGTTCTGATGATGCCACCACCCTGGTCAGAAAATCTCCATTCTCTCCATTGCTTGGAAATAATCTTCCAAGTTTTTTTGGATTCATGGTTTGGCTCTAATTTACCTTCCAGCTTCATCTCATTTAATCTAGTAAAACTTTATTATTCTTTATTTTTTTTAAATATCTACTACTTTTTCTTATTCATTCTGCCTCATGAATATTATTTTCTACTTCCAGCAACCCAAGTTTTACCTTCTAAAACTCGACTCACTTTTCAAATTTATCCACAAAGGACTGATCTTCCATAAGTCCTTCCCCCTTACTCCATTAATTAGTTAAGGTTCAGTTGAGCTGCTTATAAATGAAAATTTAAAATCACAACAGCTTAAAGAGGTGAGAAATTTAATTTTTGCTCATATAAAGAAGCCTGGAAGTAGGCATCATGACCAGGTTGTGACAGCAACAACACGGACATCTCTGTATCAGTGTTCTATGCTGTGTAAAAAAAATAGCACAGACTTAACAGCTTTAACCAATCACATTTATTATCTCACAGTTTCCATGGGTCAGGAGTCTGGCTATAGCTTGGCTCGGTGGTCTCATAAGGCTGAAATCAAGATGTTGGCCAGGTTGCATTCTCACCTGGAGAGTAGGGAAGAATCCACTGCCAAGCTTCCTCAGAATTGAATTATTTGCAGAATTTATTTTCTTGTGTCTAACATTCATGGAGCATTACTTCTTCAAGTCAGCATTAGAGAAAAAGAGTCTCTGCAGCTTGGAGTCAACCCAGGGAAGGCACAGGCCCTCTTTTAAAGGGCTCATCTGATTAGGTCACACCCACCCAGAAAAATCTCCCTTTTGATAAAGTCAAAGTCAACTGATTATGGACCTTAATTACATCTGCAAAATTCATTCACCCTTGACATATAATGTGACATGATCAGTAGAGCAATATCCCATAATTTTTGCCATGTTCTATAGATTAGAAGAAGCAAGTCATGGGTTTCATCCCAACTCAATGAGAGGGGACTCTACAAGGGTGGAAACTCATTGGGAGTCACCTTAGTGTGTGTCCACAAAATCAGAGACCAGGGGACTTTTTCATCTCTACCCTTTCACTAGCTTTCTTCCAAGTTGCCCTCATGGTCCACAAGGGCTGCTGGAGCTCTAACCATCACGTCCACCTAACACATTGCTAAGAGGAGGAAAGAAACAGAGAGAGGAGTATTCCTCCCAACTAGTTAGCTGCCTGTAAGCAGACTTTGCAGAAGTCCTACCCAGCATGTTTAATTAAATCTCTTTAGCATGGGTGCAGGCAATAAAGGATGCATTATCTGCAGAGAAGTAAGGTTAGTCTGCTTTTTATAGTTGTGATCCGCCAACAATTCTAAATAATCCATTGATAGATCCTCCTGAAAAACATTTGAAATTAACACATTTTTATTACTTATTCTCTAATAACAGGGTACTCTACTTGGCAGTTAATTCAAATAACTTAGCTCCTAACGCAGAAGAATTTGTTTATTTCAAGAGTAAGTTCGTTAGATTAGCTATTATTAACAAGACAGGTAATAACAAATGTTGGAGAGGCTGAGGAGAAAAAGGAACCCTCATCCACTGTTGGTGGGAATGTAAAGTAGTACAACCATTATGGAAGAAAGTATGGTGGTTCCTCAAAAAACTGAAAATAGAACTACCTTATGACCCAGTATTCCCTCTACTGGGTATATACCCCCAAAACTCAGAAACATTGATACGTAAAGACATATGCAGCCCCATGTTCATTGCAGCATTGTTCATAGTGGCCAGGACATGGAAACAACCAAAAAGCCCATCAATAGATGACTGGATAAAGAAGATGTGGCACATATACACTATGGAATACTACTCAGCCATAAGAAATGATGACATCGGATCATTTACAGCAAAATGGTGGGATCTTGATAACATTATACAAAGTGAAATAAGTAAATCAGAAAAAAACAGGAACTGCATTATTCCATACGTAGGTGGGGCATAAAAGTGAAACTAAGAGACATTGATAAGAGTGTGGTGGTTACGGGGGGAGGGGGGAAAGGGAGAGGGAAAGGGGGAGGGGGAGGGGCACAATGAAAACTAGATAGAAGGTGACAGAGGACAATCTGACTTTGGGTGATGGGTATGCAACATAATTGAAAGACAAGATAACCTGGACTTGTTGATCTTTGAATATATGTAACCTGATTTATTGATGTCACCCCATTAAAAAAAATAAAATTATAATTTTAAAAAAAAAAGAGTAAGTTCATAATGGTTTGAAATCTTCTGAGCTCCATTCAAGTACAATTTGTGTCTCCAGCTCCAGTGAAACTTTTCTTCATTTAAACCACAGATCCCATGTAAATAACCACAGTATAAGAAAAAAGTTGAATTACTTTGGTTATTGTATTTTGTGTCACTGCTTAGAGTTATTATTTTGTGTTTAAATTTAAAACAGCAAAACAATGCAAAATGTGTTTTGTTTGGTGAGTGCAAATTTTAATTTACAATGAAATATTTCACTTAATATTGATAATTTTTAAATTAAAATATTTTCTTTTTTAATTATTAGTTGTTTTAAAACTAAAGCACAAATTCAGGGAAAAAAACATGAAGTGATGTCAGAGAAATGGCAGTGTGAGAGGTACTCCTCATTTCTTCCCTTGAAATTTCAACAATTTGAACAACTTGAACGCAGAGAAGGAACACCAGCTGGGCTCACAGCCACATCTGAAAGATCCACACACCAAAGGGACTGAAGGTGGGACAGGTAGAACAGGGGGGCAGAAAATAAAATGCTTTCATGGTGGACTCTGGAAAGAAGAGAAGTTGGGAGCCAAATTTTTCTCTTTTGTTGCTGATCTGAGGGAGGGAGGCACGTTTACCTTGGGTTTTATCTTGGAGCCAGGAGAAGCGGAGAGACTGAAGGGAAGAAGCTGAATTAAGGCGGGCACAACCAAGAGCAGGGACCTGGCCCAGGTTCCTGTAGTCTGCCTTGTATCACTGGGCTCTACTTGTGCTCGCTGGTGCTAGGCACATGCACAGCCTGCAGCGCTCCCTCGGTCAGCACGCACTTAGCCCATGGAGTTCAGCTTATGTGGCACTGAGATGCACTCGATCTGTGCACACTTTGCCCACAGAGTTTGCTGCCCGTGGGGTTCAGCATGCACGGCGCTGAGGTGCGCTTGGCTCACAGAGGGCAGCCCCTGCTCTACCCGTGGTCCACACTTTGTGCAGTATTGGAGAGAGGACCAGAGTTCAGCCCCACCAGCTTCCCAGATCCCACCTCACTCCCCTCTCAGTATGAAGAGTGACCATGGTGGATCCCCCAGAGCTGACTCTCTGGAGCCACTCTCTCCCCTGAGAGGCAGAAGTGCAACACTTTAGATCCCCTGATTTGTTGGGACATGGGGAGGAGTCCCCGGAGACCTGAGCCGGCCATTGCTAGAGCCACAAAACTTCAAAGCCACAAAGCTGTAAAGCTGAAACTGTAAAGCCCTAACAAGGCCCACCCACCAATGTGACTGTGGCCTTGCCTACATCATTACAACAGTAACGCCTCAGCACAGCTCCACCCAATAATTTCACAGAGCCAAAACCTGTAGTACAGTGACACCTATTGGAAAAAGAAAAAAAATAACCTCTCAAAACTGATTTTTTTCTTCCTTTTTCTTTTTTCTTCTTTTCCCATTTGAATTTCATTATCGTTAATTTTTATATTTTTATTCTTATTTTTTGTGAGGACTTTATTTTTGATACTTTTTCTTTTTTCTTTTTTTCTCATAAGAAATTCAGTTTTCTTCAAATTATTATATTTTACTCTTATTTTTTGTGAAGTTTTGTTGGTTTTTAACTTTTTCTCCTCTTTCATTTTTTTGTATTTGTTCTTTGTTCTCTGAAATTTTTTTCTACTTATCATTATTTTTTAGAATTTTCATTTTTTCACTGTATTTTTTCAATTTTTAGTTATTTCTTGTTAAAGTTATTAACAATACCACTCTCAAATGCCATCAAGGAAGAAAAAAAAATATCATGTATACACAAGACAGAAACATAGTTTAGATGAAAAAAATCTCCAGAAAAAAATATCAATTACATGGAAAACTTGGAGTTAAATGACAGAGAATTCAAAATTGAAATTCTAAAAATACTCAGTGAGATACAGAAAACACAGGCAATTTAGTGAGCTCAATAAACAAATTAATGAACAAAAAGAGTACTCCACCAAAGACATTGAAACTATAAAGAAGAACCAAACTGAGATGAAGAACTTGATACATGAGGCCCTGGCCAGTTGGCTCAGCGGGAGAGTGTTGGCTTGGCATGTGGAAGTCCCGGGTTCGATTCTCAGCCAGTGCACACAGGAGAAGCACCCATCTACTTCTCCACCCTCCCCTGTCTCCTTTCTGTCTATCTCTCTCTTCCCCTCCCACAGCCAAGGCTCCATTGGAGCAAAGTTGGCTTGGGTGCTGAGAATGCCTCCATGGCCTCTGCCTCAGGTGCTAGAATGGCTCCAGTTGCAATAGAGAAATGCCCCAGAGGGTCTGAGCATCACCCTCTGGTGGGCATGCTGGGTGGATCCTGGTCAGGCACATACAAAAGTCTGTCTGTCTGCCTCCCTCGCCATTTCTCACTTCAGAAAAATACAAAAGAAAAAGAAGCTCAATATATGAACGAAAAATGAGGTAGCAAGCTTAGCTAATAGAACAGGCCAGATAGAAGAGAGAACCAGTGACATCGAAGACAGGCAACTAGAGAAACAACAGAGTGAAGAAAGAGACTCATAAATTAAAAAAAAATTAGAGAGCCCTACAAGAACTGTCTGACTCCATCAGAAAGAGCAATATAACAATAATAGGTATATCAGAAGAAGAGAGGGAAAAGGAAATGGAAAGTCTATTAAAACAAATTGATGAGAACTTCCCAAGCCTATGGAAAGATTTAGAGCCTTGAATCCAAGAAGCAAATAGAACACCGACTTACCTCAACCAACCCAAACAGACCTATTCCAAGGCACATGGTAATGAAATTGTCACAAATTATGACAAATAAAGAATCCTCAAGGCAGCTAGGAAAAAGAATATAACATAAAAGGAAGGCCCACTAGATTATCATCAGATTTCTCAGCAGAAACTCTACAAGCCAGAAGAGAGTTGACTCAAACATTTAAAGTACTGAAAGGCAGGAATTACCAGCCAAGAATACTATATGCATCAAAGCTATCCTTCAAATATGAAAGAGAAATAAAAACATTTACAGACATAGAGAAGCTGAGAGAATTTATCACCAGAAAATCCTCACTTCAGGAAATACTGAAGGGGTTTATCTGACAAGATATAAAAAACAAAACAGAGATTCAAAGATGGCAACAGAGTAGTAGGTAGATGGTCTAACTGCCACCTCCCAGGACCAAATTGGATTACAACTTGATTTAAGAACAATCATCTTGGAAAACCAACTTTGGACTAAAGGAAGAGGAGTCTATAAACAAGAACCACAGAAGAAGTCACACCAAGACTGGTAGGAAGGACAGAGATGAGGAAAGGGCTGCCCCGTTCCCAGGAGCAAGTGGCAGCCAAGGGTCTGGAAGGACTCTCACTGCAGGGAAGGTCACCCTAAGAGGTGTGAATCATTAGCCCCAGGCCTGGAGCCCCAGCCTAGAGCCCCAGCCTAGAGCCCCAGAGCCTAGAAAAGGCACTCATACAGCATTTAGAGGTTAAAACAGCCAGGTTTCTGTCTGCGAGAAAGAGACAGAACTCTCAGAGACACGGGCTCTGTCTTAAAGAACTTGCACAGAAAATCTTATTCACAGCCACTTACCCGGGGCTCCAGAAGAGGGAGAACTGAGAGGAATAGAGTTGTGTGAGGTGAGTATAAAGTTGGAGGCCCAGGAAGAGACACTGTGGGGGACAGCCACCAGAACCCCTGTGCTGAGTCATGCTTCATTACTGCAGTCACCATCTTTCTTGGATGGAGCATCCCCTCTGAGTGGCATCAGCCTTAGGAGAAGCAACTGCTCTGCCCTTGGGAGTCTCTCTTGCTCTAGTCATGGTAACTGGATCATGCTGAGAAGCCAGGAGGCAAGGAGTGCATCAGTGACTCAGTTTTCTGGTGTTGAGGCTGGAGTTCCCCTCCCCCCCCGCCCCACCCCCGTGCTCCTGAGTCTAAGATTGATCATTTCACCTCACAGGAGACTCAGTGGAAACTGTCCAGTGTGTGGGCAGACCACACCTCTGAGTTTTAGAAGCCACAACCACTGGAATCCTGGGGCCACAACCTACTGAGGTCTGTGATAAAAGTCTGAACAGACACCTGGGGCCAAGGATGGAGCCATACCCACTACCCTTCTTAATCCCTGAATTGCTGTAGGCTCCAGACTCTAGCAGAGGATTTTTCCATGGCTGAGCCCAACAAGCAGCCAACAAGCAGACAGAGGCTGCAGGAGGTGGGACTCAGGGAACATTGGCCTTTTAAGCAGACCTTCCCCCAGGACCGAGGTAGGTAAAAGCCAGCATAGGTGTGCAGCTTGGTATTTCCATGTGCATCTGGACCCAGCAGAGGCAGCCAGAAGCTCTAGAATGCTTATAGCTCCAAGAAGATTGCTGAGGGTCAGTCATGGGCAGTGTCTCCCACTGGTCTACACTGGATTTCTGCCTGGGAGGCCTGGGGCTGGCATATCCAGTGGCCAGCTGCGGAGAGCATCAGTTCAGGACCTAACAACCCTTGCTAGAATGGTATCCTAAGGAAGGGGCCCTCATACCTGGCCCAGCTGAGGCAAATTTTGCTCTCTGTGATCACCACCAACACAGCAGCTCATGTGCATTGGATAGGGCGGAACTTCACAGTCAGCCAGCCTAGGTGCTGGATATCCTGCCCTTCTGGACTGGATTCCACAGGGACAAGGGAGAGAGGCTTGGAGCATGGACATGTAAGGTGTGAGTCCCTGTGAGCCTATTGTTGGATCTGGTCAAAGGGCTTAGCCACCTTTGGAGGGGAGGCACAGTTAGCCCCAGGAGAGGACTCTCTCAATCTTCCTCCCTGGGTCCAGGGTCTCACCAGCTGAAAGGACTTCTGCAGAGGGGGCTGTCAGCTGCACTCAATCTGAACCTGCTTCTCACCTTGTTGGAAAGAAATAAAATTTGAGTGTCCAGCAGTGGCTGAGGAAATAGGCTCTGGAGTAGGGGCCACATTCCCCATACTGAGATCCTGACCAAGAGACCTCTGAAGTAGGGGGTCACATTAATGTATTCCCAAACTCAGCTGCCCTAACCCAACAAGCTTGCAACCTGCAGAGGGGTTGGTTGGATGAAGTCAGTCAGCATCCACACTACAGTCTTTCTACAGAAGACTGTGGGAAGACCAGGACACTGCAAGAGGAAGTGGAGCAGCTGAAAAGTGGAGGCAAATCTTATGGAAGTTGGGGCTTTTACAGAGCTGCTGTTGTCTCTAAGCAGGAGGAAGCTGATCCTTATACATAGGTTGGCCTCTCCCACACTACCCAGGCACAGAAAACGAAGACACAAACAGCAAAAAGAGCAGTAGCTGCACACAAGTAGCCCACAGCAGGTTATAAACAATAGCTGACTCTGAACCAAGAAGATCTAGAACCAACACAACTGGTTGTGGGTGGCAGACAGCACCAACCCAAGACTCAGCTAGCTATACAAGCAGCATGCCCAAAGGAGGAGTCTAGCAGGCACCAGACACTGTGGAGAAAAAATATGCCCAACAAGATGGACATTGCATAGTTTGTAATACACATGATCAAGGTTGACATTTAGAGCCAGCCAGCCTAAAGAAATAACTGTACCCACAAAAGGACCAACTGCATTCAATATTCACAGACAACAGGAGGGAAAATAGTACCCTCAGAAAGCATTCCTAAACAGAAGAGAAAATATTTTTATATTTAAGGATTATGCTGCACTCTACTACAAATATTGTAGTACTTTTTTTTCTTTTTTAAAGAAATGGAAAATGTTTAAATTTACTATTACAGGGACCTCAACACTGCCCTTCCATATAGGCTGGATAAAACTGTTTTTAAGTCAGTGATTTTAGACTGACCTCCATTTAAATTATGTTTGTATATGAACTTTACTCTGACCTGTGATCATGTTTCAGGAAGGAATGAAAGAGAGTTCTTTTCTTAATAGAGAAAAAACACTCAAGGATTTTGTTCATTTTCCAAAGCTACTTGTTTACATTGTACACTGCGACCACCTTGCTGCTTTTCATCACAAGCTTGAATATTTAAATTCTGTATTTATATATGTAAAATAGCCAGGAACTTCCTGTTTGTGATCTATTATTATGCCTTTTTACATACACAGAAAAAGTTGACTGTAAATTATTGTAAATAGATTAAATGAGCTTTCCTTACTTCTTTCCCTTTCTCAGGCTTTTTTTTGACTATTCCTTTCCCTACCAACTCAGACCTTCTTATCATTTAAAAAAAATTCAGTGTAACAACACTTTTTAATGATTTGTCTTGATGGAATCATTGGTTAGAATGTAAAAAATGGCCCTGGCCGGTTGGCTCAGCGGTAGAGCGTCGGCCTGGTGTGTGGGGGACCCAGGTTCGATTCCTGACCAGGGCACATAGGAGAAGTGCCCATTTGCTTCTCCACCCCCCCTCCTTCCTCTCTGTCTCTCTCTTCCCCTCCTGCAGCCAAGGCTCCATTGGAGCAAAGATGGCCCGGGTGCTGGGGATGGCTCCTTGGCCTCTGCCCCAGGCGCTAGAGTGGCTCTGGTCACGGCAGAGCGACGCCCCGGAGGGGCAGAGCATCGCCCCCTGGTGGGCAGAGTGTAGCCCCTGGTGGGCGTGCCGGGTGGATCCCGGTCGGGTGCATGTGGGAGTCTGTCTGACTGTCTCTCCCCGTTTCCAGCTTCAGAAAAATACAAAAAAAAGAAAGAATGTAAAAAATGGGGAAAGGGACCACTTAATTCCATTAGTCCTCCTTTTATATTGACTATTTTATTAGACACGTTGTTTCTTTCCTTTTTCTTTTTTTTATTATTTCTTTGGCAGGGTTAATATTGTGTTTGTAGTAATAAAATGGTGAGATAATATGTAAAATCTAAACTGCATGCTCTGGAAACATTATTTTCAGATGCATTTGGCTTAAAAGGGTAGGTGTATAAACACTTTCAGAATCCAAAATGGCCAAAAGTTATTGTAAATCCATTTGTTTTCCCTTTTCATGTGGGCAATAATGTCAAATGTGCTATGCAGCCAGGTAACATTTTAGATAAATTTGATTGACTTTTAATATAAACTGTTACAATGCACACTGATTGTATATAAAAACCTTATATATGACAAATTAAATTTAAGAAAAAAGAAAAAAAGGAAAGCATTCCTAGAACAAGGAAAACAGGTGGCCTGGAAGTCAGTATCAACAAGACCATCTTCCTCATAAAGACACCACAAAAAGTTCAAAATTAGACAGTACTATCTAATACACAGACAAAATGGGCAGACAAAGAACTTCAACCCAAATGAATCAACAAGAGAAATTCCCAGAAAAAGAACTAAATGAAATAGAAATAACCAAATGACCAGATACAGAGTTTAAAATAATGATTTTTAGGATGCTTAAGAATCTTAGAGCAACAATAAATGGTCATAGTGAACACTTAAATAGATAGTAAGCATCAAAAAGGACATTGAAATCATAAAAAAGAGCCAGTCAGAAATGAAAAATACAATATCAGAAATGAAGGCAGCACTAGAAGGAATCAACAGCAGGTTGCATGAAGCAAAGTATTGAATTAGTGATTTAGAAGAAAGATAAACATACACAGAAGTAGATGAGCAAAATGAAAAGAGGTTCAAAAGACTGAGGGAACTCTAAGAGAGCTCTGTGACAACATGAGGAGAAACAACATCTGCATCATAGGGCTCCCTGAAGGAGAAGAGAATGAACAAGGGATAGAGAATCTGTTTGAAGAAATTATAGCTGAAAATATCCCTAAATTGATGAAGGAAAACGTCACACAAGTTCAAGAAGCACAGAGAGTCTATTAAAGAGGAACCCAAGGAGGCCTACACCAAGACACATCATAATTAAAGTGCCAAAGTTAAGAGACAAAGAAAGAATACTAAAAGCTACAAGAGAAAAACAGTTAATTACATACACAGGAGCCCCCATAAGAGTGATATCTGACTTCTCAACAGAAACACTTGAGGCCAGAAGGGATTAGCAAGAAATATTTAAAGTGATGCAAAACAATAACCTACAGCCAAGACTATTCTATCCAACAAAGCTATTATTTAAAATTGAAGGAGAAATAAAAAGCTTCCCAGACCAAAACAACAACAACAAAAAAACTCAAGGAATTTATTTCAACCAAACCAGTACTGCAAGAAATATAAAGGGGCCTGCTGTAAAAAGAGCAAAGGAAAGAAAAAAATCAAGAGAAAGAGGATTGTAGATTTAAAGAATAAAATGGCAATAAATAAGTACATGTCAATAATAACTATAAATGTAAATGGATTAAATGCTCCAATCAAAAGACATAGGGAGGTACATGGATAAGAAAACAGGACCCATACAAATGCTGTCTACAAGAGACTCACATCAGAACAAAAGATACAAATAGACTGAAAGAGAAGGGATAGGAAAAAGTATTTCACACAAATAGAAATGAAGAAAAAAAAACCTGGGGTAGCAATACTTATATCTAACAAAATAGACTTTAAAACAACGTCTATAGTTAGGGATATAAAGAAGGACACTATATAATGATAAAGGGAGCAATCCAACAGAAGGATATAACCATTATAAATATTTATGTGCCGAATATAGGAGCACCGACATATATAAAGCAGATTTTGATGTACATAAAGGGCAAGATTGACAGCAATACTATAATACTAAGGAATTTTAATGCCCCATTAAAATCAATGAATAGATTCTCCAGACAGAAAATTAACAAAGAAACAGCAGCCTTAAATGACACACTAAATCAATTAGATTTAATTGATATCTTGAGAACTTTTCACCCCAAAGCAGCAGAATATGCATTCTTTTCAAGTGCTCATGGTACATTCCCTAGAATAGATCGCATGTTAGGACACAGAACAAGTCTCAATAAATATAAGAAGATTGAGCTCATATCAAGCATCTTCTCTGATCATAATGGCATGAAACTAGGAAATCAACTACAATAAAAAAACTGAAAAACATTCAAACACTTGGAGGCTAAAAACATGTTATTAAATAAAGAATGGGTTAACAACGAGATCAAGGAAGAAATAAAAAATTTTCTTGAAACAAATGAAAATGAACATACAACAATTCAAAATCTATGGGACACAGCAAAAGCAATCCTGAGAGGAAAGCTCATAGCATTACAGGCATCCATTAAGAAGCTAGAAAAAGCTCAAATAAACAATTTAACCCTGCATCTAAACTAGAAAAAGAACAACAAATAAAACCCAGAGGAAGTAGAAGGAAGAAAATAATAAAGATCAGAGCAAAAATAAATGACAAAGAGGCTAAAAAACAATAAAAAAGATCAATGAAACCAAGAGCTAGTTCTTTGAAAAGGTAAACAAGATTGAGAAACCTTTAACAAGACTCATCAAGAAAAAAAGAGAGAGGACTTAAATACATAAAATTAGAAATGAAAGTGGAGACGTAACAACTGACACTGCAGAAATACAAAGGATTCAAGAAAATACTATGAAGGTCTGTATGCCAAAAAATTGGACAACCTAGGCAAAATGGATAAATTCCTAGAAACATACAATCTTCCAAAACTCAACCTGGAAGAATCAGAAAGCCTACACAGATTACAACAAATGAAATTGAAATAGTTATCAAAAAACTACCAGCAAACAAAAGTCCCGGACCAGATGGCTTCTCAGGCAAAATTTACCAAATATGCAAAGAAAAACTAACACCTATCCTTCTCAAGCTATTTCAAAAAATTCAAGAGGAGAGAAGCCTTCCAAGCTCCTTTTATTAGGCAAGCATGTTCCTCATTCCAAAACCAGGCAAAGATACTACAAATAAAGAAAACTATAGGCCAATATCCCCAATGAATTTAGATGCTAAAATTCTGAACAAAATATTAGCAAACCGGATCCAGCAATACATAAGAAAAAACATACATATGATCAGTTGGAATTTATTCTGGGGAGACAAGGCTGGTACAGTATTCGCAAATCAATTGATGTGATTAATCACATCAACAAAAGGAAGGATAAAAATCACATGATAATATCAATAGATGCAGAAAAAGCATTTGATAAAATCCAGCACACATTTATGATCAAAAGCCTCAACCAAGTGAGAATACAGAAAACGTACCTCAACATAATAAAGGCCGTCAATGACATAATGAAGTCTATCTATGACAAAACCACAGCCAGCCTCATACTCAAAAATTAAAAGCAATCCCCTTAAGATCAAGAATAAGGCAGGGGTGCCCCCTTTCAACACTCTTATTCAACATAGTTCTGGAAGTCCTAGCCACAGCAATCAGACAAGAAGAAGAAATAAAAGGCATCCAAATTGGAAAACATGAAGTAAAACTATTGTTATTTGCTGATGACATGATATTGTACATAGAAAATCCTGAAGTCTCAGTAAAAGAAACTACTGGACCTGATATATGAATTCAGCAAGGTGGCAGGATATAAAATTAATATTCAGAAATCAGTGACATTTTTATACACCAACAATCAACTGTCTGAAAGAGAAATTAAGGAAACAATTTGTTCACTATTGCACCAAAAAAAAAATAAAGTACATAGAGTAAATTTAAAGGAGATAAAAGAATTGTACTTGGAAAATTATAAAATATTGATAAAAGAAATCAAAGAAGATACAAACAAGTGGAAGCATATACCGTGTTCATGGATAGGAAGAATAAATATCAAAATGTCTATATTACCCAAAGCAATCTATAAATTCAATGCAATTTCTATTAAAATACCAATGGCATACTTCATATAGAACAAATATTCCAAAAAAATTATATGGAACCAAAAAAGAACACGAATAGCCTCAGCAATTTTGAAAGTGAAGAATAAAGTGGGAGTATCACACTTTCTGATATTGTTATACTACAAGGCCATTGTACTCAAAACAGTTTGGTACTGGCATAAGAACAGGCATACAGATCAATGGAACAGAACAGAGAACCCAGAAAGAAACCCATGCCTTTATGGTCAATTGATATTTACAAAGGAGGTAAGAGTATACAGTGGAGTAAAGACAGTCTCTTTAATAAATGGTGTTGGGAAAACTGGACAGGTATGTGCAAAGAAATGAAACTAGACCACCCACTTACACCACTCACAAAATAAACTCAATGTGGATAAAAGACTTAAATGTAAGTCGTGAAACCATGAACATCTTGGAAGCAGTCATAGGCAGTAAACTCTCTGATATCTCTCGTAGCAATATATTTGCTGATTTATCTCCATAGTCAAGTGAAATAAAGGACAGGATGAACAAATTGTACTATATCAAACTAAAAAGCTTTTGCACAGCAAAACACACCATGAACAAAATAAAAAGACAACCCACACAATGGGAGAACCTATTTGCCAATATGTCTGATAAGGGGTTAATAACCAAAATTTATAAAGAACTCCTAAAACTCAACACCAGGAAGACAAACAATCCAACTTAAAAATGGGCAAAGGTGAGAAAAGAAAGCCCTGGGGAAGAAAAACCAATTTTGGAACTGTGAAAATGGCCCATGAAACTAAACAAAAGATGGACTCAAAGATAAATTACAAAGCCCTGACCAGGTATATTTGTGGATTAGAAAGTCCTCCTTCTGTAGCAAAGTTGTGGGTTCAATCCCCAGTCAGGGCACATACAAGAATCAGCCAATTAATGCACAAATAGGTAGAGCAACAAATTGATGTTTCTCTCTTTTTCTTTCTCTAAAAATTAGTGAATACATTTTTATAAAAGGAATAGGTTAATTCCCCAACACCCTCACCCAGTTCACCCTTCCACCACAGCTGTCAGCCTGCTCTTTATCTATGAGTCTGTCTCTATTTTGCTTGTTAGTTCATTTTGTTCATTAGATTCCACATATGAGTAAAATCATATGGTACTTGTCTTTCTCTGACGGGCTTATTTTACTGGATTAAAAAAAAAAAAAGGACAAAAAAGAAAAAACTCATAGACGCTGACATCAGTGTGGTGATTGTCGGAGGTGGGGATGGCAAGGGGAGGGTGCAGGGGAAATAAAATGGTTTGGGATGAAGACTCAAATTGGGAGGGAGGGTGAACACACAATATGGTGTACAGAGATGTGTTGGGCACCTGAAACCTATATAATTATGTTATTTGGTGTCACCCCAATAAATTATATTAAAAAAAATAAGTTACAGTAAAAAAGATTTTAAGCACACAGAATTTTTAAATATACTATTCAATACACCCCCCACACACACACACACATTTTTCAACTTTGCAATGATAAGCATGAGCAGAGATTTCTCAAAGCAGATGTTCTTTTCCCGTTGAGGGTCAAACTGTAAACTTGATGTCTGACTGTGCCCCCGGTGCGGCTGCCAACTCTGCCCAGGGCCAGCTACTTCACTCTCTGCTTTCCTCCCAGGTTCCGTCTTCCTGCTTCCCAGCTGGTAAACCCTCTGCCTTGTGTCCCATTTGTTGTTCTCTATCATCTGGAATTTCATGTTTCTTCTCTACTGAACGTAGTTTGAGTCTCCTCTCTGTGTTAATCCTCAGCTTCCTTCAAACTCTGACATATGACCCTGTTGACCATTCTGTATCTTGAAACTTTTTCCTTCTAAGAGTTCTGAGAAAATACTCTTAATTCTGTTGCCTCGCTCACATTCCTACTCAGATGTTTTGCTGGTTAACTGTTGATACTTCCTGGCCCTGGCTGTGTAGCTCAGTTGGTTAGAGCATTGTTCTGATACACGAAAGTTGTGGGTTCAATCCCTGGTCAGGGCACATACAAGAATCAACAAATGAAGCATACACAAGGGGAACAACAAATTGATGTTTCTCTCTCTCACTCTCCACTCTCTTTCTCTCTCCCTTACTCTCTCTCTAAAATTCAATAAATAGAAATTTTTAAAAATGTTGGTACCTCTCAGGACTCTGTACTCATGCTGATCTATATCTGAGGCTCAAACTGTGGTCTGTAGATCATCAACATCCCCATCACCAGGGCCCTTGTAGAAATACAAACTGGACTGCCAGATAGAATGTAGGATACCCAGTTAGACTGGAATTTCGGATAAGCAATCAATAAATTTTGTGATTAAAAATTTTTAGGATAAGTATGTCCCATGCAACATTTGGGACATATTAAATTGTTGTTTATCTGAAATTCAAATTTATTTGGCATCTTGTATTTTTATTTGCTAAATTTTATAGTCCTTCCTAAATGCAAATTAACTGTAATTACTGTACACTTTCACAGTCCTAGTGAAATTCTCTGTGTGGGCCCATAATCTGTGGTTTAACAAGCCCCCAGGTAATTCTGATGCTCTCAAGAGTTTGAGGAGCACTCCTCTACCTCACGCCCTGAGTGACTTCATCTGCTCCCATGACAACAGTCATCAGAGTGTGGGACATCGCCCAACTGCTAGTGGTGTGGGTTCTTCTGAATTTGATTTAACCAGGTGAGCCACTCCTGCATGGAAAACCAGGAGGAATGTAAGAATAAAGCTATCAGGATCTTGGCTTTAGAGCACTTTTGACCTAAGTGTGAAACAGAAAGGTTTGAAAGAAGCAAAATGAGTCACTGGAAGCAAGTTTCTTGCTCACTGCCTGACCTCCTCAGTCTCTAAGGGAAGGCAATAGATGTCCCCAGACAGCCTGGGGTTTTCCGGCATGGGTGGGGCCCCTCAAGTAAGATATGGAGTATAGAGAAGCGCAGAGGAACCAGTCCCTTCATCTGGAGATAGCCACTCTGAGCCACAATACTTCTGATTCTGTGGGAAGACTTGGAGAGTGAACTGGGTGGTAGTCACCCGCTCTTCACTCTACAGGAGTCTTAAGGATTTAATTCTGAAATTTTGGAGGAGAATGTAGCCTTAAATAGGCATAGCTCCATCAGGCACTTGTAAATCACAGATGAAAACCCTGCTTTCTTTAATAAACACCCCAATTAAAAAAACAACCCAATTTATTACTCAATAAGTAGCCACTGGGTGCTCAGAACTATGTCAGAGACTATACAGACTGTTATAGTTTAAACTGGAATTACTGCTAGGACAAGAAATATTGAAAGAGCTGGATACCAATTAACCTTATCAATAATTGTGGTTTCATTCTCGGTATATCCCTCTTAGTGGAATTAAAAATCTCAACAGTAGATGAAGGTTATTAAAAGTAGCATCAACAATTAAGCCTCACATGCTTACATAACTTTAAGAATGAAAACTTCAAGAAGGTTAAAGTGAAAACCATGTAAGCAAGATATGTACCATAAATAATATAGGAGAGGACCTTTTAAAATGCTGATGGCAAGACAAGGTCACAGGTTTGAACAATGCCTATTAATGCTCGTGGACTGCACAGCCTAGGTCACATGCGTGGATCTTCTAATTCTATGACAGGTTTTCATGTAAACTTTCATTGTATTGACCAGACAGTAAGTGACTTTCCCACCTAGGGGCAGGGAAACCAGTCTGGCACAGTAGGTGGCATGCAGCCACTGGGTTTCCACCTCTGGGTCGCCCAGCCAGCACGAAGCCCTTCTCGGGAGGCACTGTGGATTGGCACTGCTGTCCTGCTGCCAGCTGCCTCCCAGCACATCTGCTGCCACTCCCGGGCCACCCTGTGTCCAGCCATATCAAAGTGCCCTCCTCTCCCAGAAACCTCCCTCTGCCAGCCATGCCTTTTCTCCCCTTGACTCTACCTAGCACATTTCTACTCATCCCTTTCTCTTAAGGCCATAATGAAATGTCACCTTCCCTGTGACACCTGTTTGGTCTCCCAGGCAGAATGTGCACCCCCTGGTTCTGTGGTCCCTCCGCATTATCAATTCCTCTGCTATGCTGCACTAACACTTCATAGTCATTAATTTATTTCTGCAATAAACATTTATTGAGCATTATCCATGGACCAGAAATTGTATCCGGCTCTGGAACAGAAAGAAGCAGCTGGCAACCTAGAGGGGGAGACAGGAACATGATTGCAGGGTGGTGCACTAAGGATGGACAGGGATGCGCAAAAGGTAGCATGGCAGAAACGCAGGAGAGGCACACATCACTATGCTTGGAGGGGGGGGTCGAGATGCCTAAGTACGGTAGGGGATGCCTGAGACAGGAGGAAGGGCAAGGCTTGTGAGTGACTGATGCATGAATGGGTGGGTGAAAAATACAAGAAGCTGGGTGTTTGGTGGAATTCAGGAAGACTGGTAAGAGATAAGATTGGAGAGAAGAAGAGAGATCAGAACATTCCCATCGTTTCAGGATGCTTCAACTTTACCCAAGTGGCAGAGTAAGGATCACGGGGATCACCCCGGTTGCATTGTTACAGTCTGCATCCCTAGGCTGCACCCCCAAGTGCTGATTGAGAAGGTCATGGAGAGAGCCCGAAAGCTTTCATTTTAACGAGTGCTCAAGTGGCTCTGATAAATCTTGCCTAAGAACTGCATTTTTAAGAAACACTTCTATAATGATGAGAAAGCTTTGAAGGCTTTATACAAACAAATAGCAAAGACTTGAGTTTGAGAAAGAACACTCTCATGATTTAAAGGAGAATGTATTTAACAAAACAAGACTGAAAGCAGAAAAACCACTTAGGAGGCCATTTCAGTGGACAAGTACAAAATAATAAGGGCCCCAACCAGAGCAATAGTCAAAGGGAAATGAAATTCTTTCAACCTGGCGATTAGGTAGACTAGAGAATGACAGAGAAAATCAAAGATAGCTTCTAGTTTTCCGGCATGGGTGGAGCCCCTCAAGTGAGATATGGAGTATAGAGAAGTCAGTTTAGGGACAAAGATGATGCATTCAGTATTTATTTTCATGTAGAGCATTAGCTGTCTATGGAAATCCAGGTAGAGATACCTAAGAGGCAGCTGAATGCCTGTGCCTGAAGCTTAGTGAAGCAGATGCACCAAGGAGATGGATCTGGGAGTCACCTGCCTCTTACTGGTAGTCGGAGACCCTGGTACCTGGAAAGAGACCCTGGTGAAAGGCTTTGCATGAGCAAAGAGCAAGCAACAGTGCAAATGGGCTGGCCAAGGAAGAGAAGCAAAGGAGAAGATGAAGAGCACATTTCGAGGCTGAAGGAGAAACCCGGAGAGCTAGCTCTGATGGGATCAAAGGAAGGTATTTCATCCAATAAAAAAATGAGAAGAGGACATGAACAGACACTTCTCCCAAGAAGAAATACAAATGGCCAACAGATATATGAAAAGATGCTCATCTTCACTAACTAATAGAGAAATGCAAATCAAAACTATAATGAGATAGCACCTCACACCTGTTAGATTAGCCATTATCAACTAAACAGGTAATATAGCAAGTGCTGGAGAAAGAAACCCTCATTCACTGTTGGTGGGAATGTAAAGTAGTACAACCATTATGGAAGAAAGTATGGTGGTTCCTCAAAAAATTAAGAATAGAACTACCATTTGACCCAGCAATCCCTCTACTGGGTATATACCCCCAAAACCCGAAAACATTTGTACGTAAAGACACATGCAGCCTCATGTTCATTGCAGCATTGATCATAGTGGCCAAGACATGGAAACAACCCAAGAGGCCTTCAATAGAAGATTGGATAAAGAAGATGTGGCACATATACACTATGGAATACTACTCAGCCATAAGAAATGATGACATCGGATCATTTACAACAACATGGATGGACCTTGATAACATTATACTGAGTGAAACAAGTAAATCAGAAAAAACTAAGACCTATATGATTCCATACATAGGTGGGACACAAAATTGAGAATCATGGACATAGATAAGAGTGCAGTGGTTACCAAGGGGAGGGGAACGGAGGAGAGGGAGGACTGGGGGGAAGAGAGAGGCATAAAGAAAACCAAATAAAAGGTGACGAAGGATGATTTGACTTTGGGTGATGGGTATACAGCATAATTGAATGTCAAAATGATCTGGAGATGTTTTCTTTAAATCTATATACTCTAGTTGACCAATGTTACCCCATTAAAATTAATTGTCTAAATAAATTTTTTTTTTTTTTTAAAAAGGAAGGTGTTTCAGGAGGAAGCACAGTGCTGAGATTAAGGGCATAGGTTCTCAAGCCAGACTCCGTGACAGTCCCGGCTCCAGCATTAATTGGGTGAAATGGAGTAAATTATTTTTTACTTTCTGTGTCTCATTTTCCTCATCTCTAAAATGGACATACTGATGAGTATCTCATAAGCTTATTGTGATAGAGCAATAAGTTAATATAAAGAGCATTTAGACTACTGCCTGCCACATATTATGTTCTTTTTCTGAACAGCTTTTTGAAGTCATCTTTCTTGAGATACACTTAATATAAAAAAGCCTGCACATATTTTATGTATATCATTTGATGAGTTTGGACATACACATACACAAGTGGAACCATCACCACATTTGAGGTAATAGAACTATCATAGCCTCTAAAAATCACCTTATATCCTCATGTCTGTGTGTCTGGGTGTATGTGTGTGTGTGTGTGTGTGTGTGTGCGTATGTGTGTGTGTAGAACAGTTAATATGAGATCTACTCTCTTAACCAATTATCAAACACACAATACAGTTTTGTTAACTATAGGCATGATGTTGTACAACAGATCTCTAGGCTTAGGTGAACCACAGCCAAAGCCAGCTTAGATAGATGATGACAGCCAGCCCTGATACCTAAGACCTGATGCCAATGTCTTCAGAGAACAGAAGAGTCACCTCCCAACAATGTACAGGAAGAGGAAGGAGGCAAGAACATGGGCTCGGCTGAGATTTCATTTCTGCCATTTAGAAAAATGAAGATTCAGTGAGGAAATACATTCTGTTATAGAAAATTTATAAAAGAATTCTTAAATACCTAATTTTATAGGTGGAGATGCGTGACTGATACAAAAATCACGAGAAACTGACAATGTCCTGCTAAAATCACACAGCACTGTGCTCAAGTCCATGGCATCACCCTGGTCCACACAGCCTAATCAGCTTCCCAAGAAGGAAGTGAGATGATGTTGACTGTGTCAGGCCTTTGCTCCTATAACCAGCACTGATCTAGACCATGTACCGACCTAGACCAAGCACAAATCTGGACCAGATGTTCACCATCCCTCCATTTAATGAGCCAGGTATGGATTGCTGGGTTCTGGTTTTGCTGAAGTGGTCCATTACAAATGAAAGCACTTAAAATTTCAGATGCAATGTTTTTTAATTTAGAAAATTAAATTTAACAGGGTGACATTGATCAACAAGAATACATAGATTTCAGGTAAACATCTCCACAGCATTTGAACAGTTGATTATGTTGATTACCCATCACCCAAAGTCAAATAATTTTCTGGTTACCTTATACCTGTCCCTCTTTACATCCTTCCCCCAACCTCCTCCCCCACACAATTCCCTCCCCCTGGTCACCACTGCACTCTTATCTACATCCATGAGTCTCAGTTTTATATCCCACCTATGTGTGAAATCATACAGTTCTTTACTTTTTCTGATTTACTTATTCAGTATAGTGTTCTCAAGTTCCATCTATGTTGTTGTAAATGGTACTATGTCATCATTTCTTATGGCTGAGTAGTATTCCATAGTATATATGTACGGGATCTTCTTTATCAAATCCTCTATGGAGAGGCACTTTGGTTGTTTCCATGTCTTGACCACTGTGAACAATGTTGCGATGAACGTGGGGGTACATGTGTCTTTACATACCAACGTTTTTGAGTTTTTGTACACCCAAAAATCTTATGTTTTATGGTACCAAATACTGGTTTCCAAACTAAATTGTTGAAGCACTTGGGGAAATTGAATGTTCCCTTTTGAGAAAAACATTGCTCCTTCCCACAGAACTCAATGTGGCTGTCATATGACAAAAAGCAGAAATCAGGCTCTTGTCCTTCAATGTCACATTAGCAACTATTCCTCTGTCTGATCTCTAAAATGAAAGGATAGATTTTTTTCTGCCACAATACAGAACATCATTTAAGGTCCAGGTTGAAAATATCCCAGTCCCAAACCAGTGTAAACTCAGCCCCTTCCAAAGGCTTACGTGAGACCTGGAATACCTAGAGTCCTAAGGATCATCTAAAGATGCACCACTTCCTGCCCCTCTTCCCGCACTGTCTCCCACCAATGGGTTAGAGAGCTAAAGGCCACCAATTCGACTCATAAGCTTTACGAAAAAATGGCTTCCCTTAATTACAGTTTGTGTTCTCTTCAGCTTTAAAGATGGTTACAAGGAATAGCCATTCAGGCAATGTTCCTGTAACTTTCACAAGGCTAAATTTAGAGTTGTTACTGGTTAAGTTGTGAAATGCTTTTTATGTGAACACCCAGTTGATAAATTGCTTTTTGATTCAGAGCAAGAAAAAGTTCAGTTCTGCATCTTGCTGTCAAACAATAAGAATTATATTACCCAACTATTTCCCTTTTTGTGTTAGCTCCAGAAGAGTAGAAGTTATTGTGCCCTACTGCAGTAACTGATTTATTTCAAGGGCCCTGTGACATTGATTCCTCTGTAATATTAATGTGTCTCTGGTCTAAATTGTGCATTGTTTTTCATTTTATAAATAGCCTCAAGTTTTTCTGGAAGTAGGTGGGCTATCATTTTAAAGAAATGCATTTTAATTTTACCAAAGATTGGTTTCTTTCGGAACTTTTATCTCAGTTTTATTTTTCCATTAGGTTTTCTATTTGATTACTTTTTGTTACCTCCATTGGACTAAGTCCCATGAGGGGAGACACTTCATCAATAGGCTCACTATTGTATCTTCATGTCTAGCATCATGCCTTAGGGTCGATGGTACCTGTGTCAGTCAAGATAGACTAAGATGTGCGGCAGTAACAAGTAGCCTAAAAACCCCAGCAGGTTAAAGTAACAAAGAGTTTTTTCTTGCTCACTCTACATACCCATCATAGAAGGTAGTTGTCTAGACCTGCTCCACCTCACATCCCCTGGGAGATTGCCATGGCAGAGAGAAAAGAGATCTGACAACCACATGTCGCTTGCTAATACTTCCACTTCACAGGCCAACCCCCCACCACATGGCCAGGAAGGGGAGATGCAGCCCTCCCAGAAAGGGCCCTGCAGGGAGGGAACATAATATCTGGTGAATGGTAATATCATCTATAACACTACCCCAGGAATTAAGTCATACGGACTTACAAATCAAATTTTCTTAAATGAGTCAGGTGCTCTTTGTGTCTTTCCATGTATTGTTAACCATTGGTACATTTGAGACTTACTTGTTTTATAATAACCTGATTTCAAAGTACCTCACTACACCACTGACATGGTCATACTTAGGTCAAATATACTTCAGCACACATAATTATCCCTTCCCACGAATAACTCAGGAAGTCTAGAGAGCAGCATACTACTTTTCCCAACACCAGTGTACCATCAGAGGCCTTTGCTGAGTGTGACAGAGCCTAGAGTAGCTCCCAGCTCCTGTGATAGGGCAGACCACATAACCTGAAACCATTTGCTTCAAAATACCTGAAAATATTGGACAGACTACACAAACATTATCGTAAAGGCATGGCTGAGCTCAGAAGATAAGGGAACTCCAGGGACCAGGAATGAAACTGAAACTGAAAGGGACAGGCAGGAAGCCAGAGATCAGAGAGAGCAGCAATCCTGTGGGTCCGTCCGGCCGCCCTCTGCTCGCCTCACAGCGCCCAGGTTCCAGTAGCAGGAGGTTCTAATAAAAGACTCATTGAACCTGTGAATCTCCCGTCAGCGACATCCAGGCAATATAAGCAGGAAGTGTGAGAAGTTGCAGTTGAAACACCAAATAAAGTTTGAATCCCCCTGTGTAAAATACAAATACTGTTGCCATATTCAGCCAAA
This sequence comes from Saccopteryx bilineata, assembly GCF_036850765.1. Taxonomy (NCBI): domain Eukaryota; kingdom Metazoa; phylum Chordata; class Mammalia; order Chiroptera; family Emballonuridae; genus Saccopteryx; species Saccopteryx bilineata. Next base: position 73,700,787 of record NC_089495.1, on the reverse strand, counting down.
AAAATACAGCCCATCCAGTTAAATCAGTATTATAGGTGAACAACAAATAAAATTTCAACGTAAGTATATCTAATGCCCTCTGGGACACATTTATACTAAAAAAGTATTTGTTGTTTATTGGACATTCAGTATTTAATCTGGCAAACCTAGGTACACCAGAAAAATTACCCACAGAATAGGAAATCAACAAGAATGCTTGCCTATCTCCATGTGGGCTCTGGGGAGGTGTGGAGGGGATTAGATATCCCCCCAGCAATTAAGAATCATAGGCCTGCCCTTACATCGATTTATGATTCAACTTTATACTACCTGCCTGATCTTATCTACCAAGCCAGAAACTAGTGTAAGAAACGTCCCCCAGACCATGATGCCCCGGGACTCCTAGAAGAAGCAAATACAAACCTGCTCTGGGTGCTAAGGGGTCGCACCCTCTGCTCAAGCCATTGTGTAGGTCCACAGACATTGTGTAGGCCTCACTAAAGATGAACTCATTACTGAAAATTACCAACAGTGTTGAGAGTGGGAGTATTTGTGTAGAGCAAGCAAAACAGGCTTTTCACTAGCCAGCTAAAGAGGTCAAGGGCAGGAAGCCCTTGAGACACCTACAGAGTGACAATCGGTCAAAGCAGGTTTCTTCCCTGTGTGCCCTCTGGTGGGGCAACCCACAGGATTCAGTTCTATTACTTCAGACTGTCACTCCCCTCTGGCCAAGCATCCCACATAAATCCGTCAGCACTACTGAGAAAAACAGAACAAGACAAGCCAGTTCTAGTGATGGCAGTTTCAGCATTCATTAATCCATTAAGAACAGACCTTCAAACACTTCTAGTTTCCTTTTCTCCTGAGAACCACTGGCTCATCAAACTCAAGAAAAACTCGAGCAATCTGCTTTCAAAGGCTTGGCTCAGCTGCTTCCCTTCCCCGAAATCCTCGTAGATTGATCAGCTATCCTAGTTTCCCTGGGACATTCCTGGTTTTAGCACGGAAACCCTTCAGTCCTGGGCAAATCAAGACAGTCACAGGAAACATTTTTTCATCCTCATAAAAGGCAAATTAAGTAAATCTGTGAAGGTTTTCCTTTTTAGCCCCTTGTCAGCAACTTTCTGGCAAAATAAGCTAATAATTATTTCTTCAAGAGGTAGGTCATGCAGGGAGTGTCTATAACTATAGTATGTATATGTGTCCAAACACAGACACAGCAGTGCTCTTGGGCCCAGATTTCTAAACGAGAAAGTCTAGGGCCAGGGCCCCTAGTCTGTGTTTGAATCAGCCCTGTTGCTGACTCTGATACACACAAAGTTTGAAAACCACTGCTGTAAACAGGTAGGTCTGCTTCCCTAGCTGGCCTAAGTGTCAGCTCCCATGAGGGAAGGCACCAAGGTCTGAGGACAGACAGGGCAACGCCCAGTTAACGGCAGGAAAGGAGCACTTAGATTGCTGCACTGGCGAGTGGGCCCTGCGGAGACAGACCCTGCCAGCTTGCGGGCTGAGCCGCATAAGGAGCCCATTCTCTATTTCCACATGCCCAGGTGGCACGGACACAAGCACTTAGCATCAAGAAAGTCTGACATGGGTTAACAAAGTCCTGAATTGCCCAACACAGGAAACAGGTATGTGATTACAGCATCTGCTAAACAGGGGCGTGGAAATAATGAGAAAAAAAACTTTTGAAAGAATTTAACATTTAAAAGAAAAGCATTAGAGTAGACACCATGGGAAATCATATTATTCAACTTCTTTACCGTTTTACTGTTTCGTGTGGCTTAGTATAATCTCCGGAATCAGAATGCCTGCTCTAAATCCTGGCTGTGCCATGTACCAGCTGAGTAATCCCTGGCAAGCTATTCACCTCTCACTGCCTCAGTTTCCTCATCTGTAGAATGAGAACAATGATGTTTTATGAGAATAAAACATTACATTAAAGCATGTAAAGCTCTCAGAATACTGCCTGATATTCAGTAAGTACTCTATAAATATTTACTTTTTTTATATTATACATGGGCAGAAAGGCAGAAGGAGAAGGGGCTCACATTTTTTTCAGTTTTAGGGTCTTAAAGGACTTAATTTGTTCACCAACAGAACCTGACGCAGCTTGTGAGAAGTCAGACAAAAGTTAGAAATGTGAGGAGATAAAAGAAAGCATCCAAGGATCTGTGGGACCCGGGGAAAGACCCAGCAAGAACAGGACAGAACTAGAGAAACCGTGGGGCTCTATACAAAGTTGGGTGCATATCAGGAAAGGCACACATCTTAAATTCTGGCGTGTGAGTCAGGAGCTTTGTAAGTGCTGGCCACCTGCAAAGGTGGTAACACCATGAGTAAACCTCAGAACTTTAGGCTGGATCACTGGCTTTCACCTGGCTGCAAATAGAATCACCTGGGAGGTTAAAAAAATACTGATGCCTGGATCTTACCTAGACAGTCTGTTTCATTGACCTGGGGAATTACCAGAGCATCGGATTTCTGAAATCTTTTCTCTAATGACTTTATTGGATAACTAGGGTTGAGGGTCTCACACTCCTTTAAACTTGCCAAGCATTCATATTTGAAGGTGTGAAGGTCCCAACTCTAAATAAGATACAAAATAGCTAAGAAAACACTCACTGTCCCTGTTTATTTGTCCCCACCTTCTCTTCTCTTTGCATGTGTTGGTCAAATAAGTTTGTAAATATGATATATGTTTGCTCGCTTATAGTTTGCATTGGGTGTGGGAGACAAGCTATAAGCCGGCAGGAACATTATAGCCTAAGGCTTAGTTTTAAGACTAAGCTTTTCCCCACACCCTTGACTGTTGCATGATGTGGGGTGGTGCACTCTCATGAGGAATCCCATTATACCTCAGATAAGTGACTTTGTATCAGAGACTTCCTTGTTTGTAGATTGGATTAAAGGTTTTGATTTCTACACTATAAAGTGGGGCAGACCAGGAGCTTGCTCCTTCGTGGTTCCTGAGATTAACATTAGAGAAGAGAGCAGAGAAAGGCCACGTGGAGGAGGCCAGGAGAAGCAGCCAAGATGGTGGAGTGCTAAGGGAGAAGCCAGTTTGTGCAGAGTTTGTGCAAAGAGGAGGAGATGGGAAACAGAGGTGAATAAGGCTGGTGAGCTAGAAACCTTTGATCCTAGAAAACTTGGATAAGTCAGTGGCTTTGGCAGCCCTGAATGGAAAGGGAAGTGTTTTCCCACTGTGTGTATTTCTTGCCTGCTGGGTACAAGCTAGGATTAAAGCTGATGGCCCACCAGTTCTTGGCTCCGTTGTTTCATTACCGTCTGTCTGAATCTAATGCAAACCTGCATGGGCCAGGCGGCTGTGGTGATGGCCGTGGCTGCTGGCTTTATACCATGTATGCTCTGAACTTACCTCCTTTCTGGCTGCCTTTTTGCTGTTCAGAAATATGCTCCCCTTCTTCAAAATCCTTTGTCAAGAACTAAGAAGGATCTGTGATGTTGCCCTACACACAAGTTAACAAGTAAGTCTACCATAGTTTCATGAATGGTGGCAGAAGACACAGGACTTCTGGGTCATAAACAAACAATGTTATTGCTCGCAGAAATAGCAGTAGCCAGAACATCAGCTTTTTCTTACCCTACCAGCCCAGGTTTCCTTCCCCACAAGAATGCAAAGAGGGCCAGGTGACACCTGAACATGTAGTAAGTTTTATTACAGGAGAGAAATCCTAAACGTAAAGAACCTAAATCTTTTATGGTGGTCGGTAAGCCTGCCTGCTCTTGATGCCAAGGCCGTTTGCTATATACAGCCTTGATTAGATCATCTAAAATAAAATAGTCAGTTCTTCTACTGGTAAAGTATGAAGAAATATGTAAGACTGGTAGAGAAGTGTCATGCAGCACACTTTACTTTCATTGTCAGAAATTTATAATGTCAGAAGTTACCATATACTGATTTCACTAGAACGTTATGTCCGTTGCTATGCAATTATCAGAATAAACATGTAAAATTACAATGCCTCGGATGTGAATGGAGCCTTCTTATAGTTGGCATCGTTGAGCAGTTCAGAACCTGCACAGCTGCACCCTACAGCACTGTGTCTTAGCTTTTATATTTTTATCTTGCTTTTATTCTCTATTCTTGTATCCTATTCAACCTTGCTTTCAGACACTCAATCCTAATCAATTTCCTTCTTCTACCCCAACTTTCCACCAACTATTTACCTTAAGAATTTGATACTTTTAGACATGCTTAGCCCCATACACTCATGGGCCTCATCCCTGTTATTGGCACATCGGAGTCACACATGGCAGGCACCTGCAGGACTGGGACACACAGATTACCTCTCAAAGTTAAACTAGCACAGATGACTGAGTTCTGTAAAGAGGACCCATGCTAAGGAAGAGATTACACGATATGTTTTTAAATTCAGGATCTGGTCTCAGGACCATGAGAATACCTCAGGAACATATGCTGTGCCATGAGTAAGCTGCCATCTTATGAGTTACAAGAACTCAAATTAATTCTTATAAGAACTACATGGAAAAAGTGGTTAAAAAAAAGTCCTGTCATATGTCTGAGTGTTGCGACAACAGGAAGATGGTCAATATGGAATTTTAAAAGAAGAACAAAGAAGAAGAAGTAGACAGAGACTGCCTAGCATGTCCTGGGCAGACCTTGCCTCTGGTCAAGTCTGACAGAGAAGGACCATCGTATGGGAGCAGGAATGTCCATCCAGCGCTCCTGAAGTCATGGTAAACTCCCATCAAATCTCCACCATTGCTTTATTCTAGCTCCACACTTAGCAAGCAACATCCTATTACTCATCTGACTTACCAGCCACACTGTCATAGGCTTGTGTCTGCCTATCTGTATAAGGGGTGAGATTCTTTTCCTTACAATCACTTAGGGGACTTCCCATGATACACATCACATTCTGGTTTAAAACATATTCAATAATATAAGTGATTTCCATCTCTCATATCTCTGTAGAGCAGATTCTGGATTGAGAGAAGATTTGGGTTTTAGTTAAATTTCCTCATCTTATTCATCCACAGTCTTTAGCACAGTGTTTTCATACATATAGAAGATTTTTTTGTTGTTGATTTTACCCATTCCTTTCCCATCTTTTACATATCTGAAACTAAGCAAATTTTCTTAGCAAGCGGAAAAAAGGAATGATGCTGATTCAAAGAATGAAACCATAGTCAGAGGTTTGAAAATCTTTGCAAACTAGATTTTATTGTGACTGTTAAACTGCAGGAAAAAGATACTGTTCTCTGTGGGTATGAAGGGGTATAGTGGGAGGAAGAAAAGGAACAGGACTCAGTTAGAATTCCAGAAGGCAGAACCCACATTGCCATAAGGAAAATACCAAGTCTAACATCACTAGAGGTCACATCAATTCTAAATATTTTTCTAAAATTTTGAGGGAATACTAAGATGTCGAAATGCCTAACTAATTTGCATACTTTGAGTGAGTCATTATGGGCATTTCTGCTGACAGGAAGTTTCCTCTCATTGAAAAATGACAATAGTATATTTTGCCTTTTAGTTGTCACCCCATGGATACCCAGAGTCGATGTTTTATTTATTGGTAAAGTTGGAGGGTACAGGTGTCACCCACCCCACTGAAAGGCCAGGATAATATGTTTGTGGTATAAAACTTAAAATCCAGGAATGTTGATTACATTGTGCTGTAAGTTAGCATCATGTTTTTACAGAGCAAAGACTAAAAGTTAAACCAAATAAAGTTACTATATAAGAAGCAAACTAATAATTTGGCCAAGTGCATCTAAGCAGAAAATCTGGTGGACTCGTGTATTCTGGCCACCAAGTAGGTAGATGATTTTATGAGGCAAGGATAGCATTTAGCTCGTCCATGATCTGTATAAGGTAGCTCTCCACCCATTCCTCTGCTACTAACCAAGTGCCTCACCAAGCACCTTGATGAGAAAAGGGCCTACACAGCAGACTCCTATGGATACCAGAAAATATACATAATTCTGATCAATGTAAATTAATAAATTGAAATCCTGATTAAATCCTCATTCTCATATAATTTACATGAGAATCAGTCACTAGGACTCTAGTCAACTTTGGGTGCACTAATAAAAATCAAAATTTGCAAAATGGATATGATACCTAACCCAGGTTAGGCTGCCTCTCACTCAAGGGCAGGTGGAAGGAAAGTAGGTTTATTCAAGAGCTGGCAGTCTAAGAAAATGGTGAACTAACATTGCAAAAATCATCTTAACATTGGACTTGGGCAGGGGTTTTTGTAAGAAGGGAGGAAGAATTAAAAAAAAACAGAACAAAGGGACTGAAAGGATGGGGGTTGGGAGTTCTCCTTTGAGGGAATTACATTGTGCAAGCCAACAGTCTACTCAGAGAGCTGAAGGTCAGCAAATATCTGAAGACCGGAGTCTGCGTCTTTTAGAATTAGTTCCTAAATTTCTTAATTAAACAGGATGTTTGTCTGCAGTCACATATTAGGTCATCATTTACAGAAACAATGTTAATGGTGGGGTGGGTCGCAGATAACCAGTCTTGTTGTCATCTGCCAAGGTGAGCCCACAGGTGATGACAATTTTTGGAAAATATCATTATATATGAGAAGCCAAGCCAAATAATGAATGGCACATCTGAAGATTAAGTAACAACACAGGTCCCACAAGACCCCAGCACCCCTGATGACAGTTGATTAGATTAGCAGGGGATGCTGATCTAAGGAGAGCAATCTAGAGACAACCAGCAGTAGGAAGTGGTTTGGTTTAAAGTTCTACCAAAATGAGATGACAGTGATTAAACCTAAAAATCTCTCTGGAGGTCCTGTGACCTATAGATTTTTTAACATTAAAACAATAATATGCAAGTATGTATGATCATATTAGTCCTCCAATTCTTTGTACCCTGACCAGTACACCTTAGCTGAGTTTGAGAGCTTCCTTAAGAGTTCCATGGCCTCTAAGCCTTGGGGTGGTCATTCTAGATTAGGGGGCTGAGTGGAGAGAAGAGCACCTATCACAGACAGAGTGATCCTGCATTCAAAGGCATGTCCCAATACCAGCAACCAGTCTATTTCATGTGGAACATATTACAAGCAAACAAGAGGAAAAGCAACAGCATGAAAGAGAGGTGCTAAGATGAAGAAGAATTGTGAATGATCCTGGAAGAAATAAGAGAAAAACAGCATTTAATTTTTCAAGTAATTTTCTCAAAGATATTAAGTTACAAAATTTATTTATTTATTTTTTAATGAAAAGGAGCTCTGGCCAGACAGCTCAGTTGGTTAGAGCACCATCTTGAAGCACAGAGGTTGCCAGTTCAATCCCCGATCAGAGTACATACAGGAACAGGTTGATGTTCCTGTCTCTCTCTCTCTCTCTCTCTCACTCCCTTCCTCTCTTGCTAAAATCAATCAAGAAAAATTTTTCAAAAGAAGAAGAAGAAAAAGCTGCTATGTAAAGTATTAAACAGACAAAAAATAGTTTTTTATTTTTGATTTATTTTAGAGAGAAAGAAAGGGAGAGAAAGAGAAAGAAACATTGATTTTGTTATTCCACTTACTCATGCATTCATTGGTTGTTTCTTGTCTGTGCCCTGACTGGGGATCAAACCTGCAACCTTGGTGTGTCAAGATATTGCTCTAGCCAACTGAGCTACTTGGCCAGGGCCAATAAAGAGTTCTTATAAAATAAAAACATGATTTCCAAAATAAAAAACTCATTATAAGAACTGAATATCACAGTGATTGGAAGACCAAGTCATACAATCTTTATCAGAACATTGAATAAAAATGTAAAAATATAAAATTGTAAGAATCAAGTGGAGCCTGACTAGGTGGTGGCACAGTGGGTAGAGCGTCAGACTGGGATGCAGAGCACCCAGGTTTAAAAACGTGAGGTTACCAGCTTGAGTGCAGGGTCACTGGCTTGAGCATGGGATCATAGTCATGACCCCATGGTCACTGGCTTGAGCCCAAAGGTCTCTGCCTTGAATCCCAAGGTCGCTGGCTTGAGCAAGATGTTGCTCACTCTGCTGTAGCCCCCAGTCAAGACACATATGAGAAAGCTGTCAATAAACAACTAAGGTGCTGCAACAAAGAATTGATGCTTCTCATCTCTCTCCCTTCCTGTCTGTCTGTTCCTATCTGTCCCTTCCTCTGTCTCTGTCATAAATAAATAAATAAATAAATAAATAAATAAATAAATAAATAAGAGAAGCAAGTAGAGACATGGAAGATAAATGCCAGAAACATAATAACTACTTACTATATGTTCTGAAGAAGAATAGGAAAATAACTGAATCAAGAAAATAATATGGAGATTGCTCAAAAAACTGAAAATCGAACTGCCTTTTGACCCAGCTATCCCACTTTTAGGAATATACCCCAAGGTCATCATAGAATGGCTCCAAAAGGAGAAATGCACCCCCATGTTTGTGGCAGCATTGTTCACAATAGCGAAGATCTGGAAACAGCCCAAGTGTCCGTCAGAGGACGAGTGGATTAAAAAGCTTTGGTACGTATATACTATGGAATACTACTCAGCCATAAGAAATGATGACATCGGATCATTTACAATAACATGGATGGACCTTGATAACATTATACAGAGTGAAATAAGTAAATCAGAAAAAAAACTAAGAACTATATGAATCCATACATAGAAGGGACATAAAAATGAGACTCAGAGACATGAACAAGAATGTGATGGCAACAGGGGTGGGGGGAGGGGGGAGGGGGGATGGGGTGAAGAAGGAGAGAGGGGTTGGGGGAGGGGATGGGCACAAAGAAAACCAGATAGAAGGTGACAGAAGACAATTTAACTTGGGAGGAGGGGTATACAGCACAATCAAATGTCAAAATAATCTAGAGATGTTTTCTCTCAACATATGCACCCTGATTTATCAATGTCACTGCATTAAATTTAATAAATAAATTTTTTAAAAAGCTGCAATGTAACCAGATTAAAAATAATAATAATAATAAAAGAAATTTCTCTGAGCTGAAGAAGAATTGATCGTCTAAAAGACAGCCTTTTGTGTGAATTGGGAATATTGAAACCAAGGGTCCTATGACTTTGATTAAATTTAGTTTTAAATCCTAACTTTGGAAATCATATGTCCCTCATACAAACACACACACACATGCCTCAGAGACCTAGCTTTTTGCAAGATAATCAACAACCCCCAAGGAAGCAGAAGACAGTAGCCCAGACCTGACTAATGGTAGCATGGCCCAGACTTCTGGCAGGCTAAAGAAAACATCTTCTCCCAAGATATCTTTCAGTTTCTAAGCCCTAAGATGGAACCCTCCTGACTACTTTTCCATGAAACCAGACAGAGGGACACCAGAACAGACAGCAGAGCTGTCCTCGAGACCTGAAAAAATTATTACCCTTACCATACCTCTAACCAATCAGCTCCCAGAATGATCCCAATCCCTAATCCACAATGTCTTGTAATTTTGTCCTACATAATATCTGTAACTTAAATGCCATTGGGCAAGTTCAGGCTTTTGAGTATTAGATTCTCGTTCTCCTGGCTAATGCCATTCACAATAAAATAGTCAATATTTCTTCACTGTAATCTCAATATCTATTGTTTGGCTCTGCTAGCACCAGGCTGATGAACTCTATCTGTTCTACAACAAAATCAAAAGAAGGTAACTAGACCTGACCTGTGGTGGCGCAATGGGATAAAGCATCAACCTGGAATGCTGAGGTTGCCGGTTCGAAACCCTGGGCTTGCCTGGTCAAGGCACATATGGGAATTGATGCTTCCTGCTCCTCCTCTCTCTCTCTCTCTCTCTCTCTCTCTCTCTCTCTCTCTATCTCTCTCCTCTCTAAAAAATGGAATAAATAAAGTCTTTAAAAAAAAAGATTAAAAAAAAAGAAGAAGGTAACTAGGGGGATCCAAACTGGCTTCAGAGCAGATGGAAGCTACACATACCTCTTTCCAGCACCAAACCAAATTTACAGCTAAGTTATCAATATAAAGCAATCAATCTGAATGACCACCTAAGGACCGATGAACAGGACTATTATATCTAAGGATGTACAGAAGAAAGTACAGAGAAACTGGTAAGAAGAACAGAAACATAAGAGGGCTGATCCTTGCACCCAGATGCAATGGCTAAAGAGGCAGAGAGATATCATGGGTGCAAAAGTCCCCCCTGAAAAGCATGGGGTCTAAACCCCACACTGTGATCCCCAAGCTACAGTACCAGGGCTAGGAAGAGGAGGCTACATAGTATCTTGCAACAAAAATCAGTGGGTACTCTGTCCCCAGGAAAGAAGAGGGAGTCTGCTAGAATTCCAGGTGTTCTTCTAAAGGGCCGACACATAGGAGTTCACTCTTAAGCACTCACCTGGGTTAGGGAAAAGGTGACTTGGGGCATACAGAAGCCATTAAGAGAAGATCTGGGTGGCATGGCTCCAGAGAGATATGAAGGGTCAGCTACTGATGTCCTGGTCCTCAGTTACATCCCACAGACCCACACCATCCTCAGGCACCATTTTCCAGGGTCAGGCACTCTTATTCTTAGAGCACCAGATGGGGGGTGCACTAACTGGGTCCTCCAAAGGATGGTGATGTCATCCTGCCAAGCTTGAGTACAGCAGAAAGGACTGTTGGCTGCACCCAACAGGGACGTGAGGTGTGTTCTTTTCCTGGAGAAACTATAGGCAGACTCTCAGACAGTCATTGAATGGTTTGGCTTTGGAACAGAGACCAATTTTTCCTACCTCCAGTGGGTTCAGCAGGTGCTACCCCAACTAAAGACTCCTTTGTCAGGGTGCCTGGCAGCATGGCTGTGGAGCTAAGGGGAGGCATACAGCATGCTCCCTTCCTACAGGCCTGCCCCACTCAGAGTGGAGGGCTGCTTGGATTTGCATTCCCAAATCCTTCAGGGCTAGTGCTGTGAAGGGAAGAGGGTACAGCTCAGAATTTAGACCTTTCACAGCTGAAGAGCTAGAAGGAGATGTACAGCTCACTCCCCATCAAAGGCCAATGCCACCCCCAACAGAGGGCTGCTTTGATCTCTCAGAGCTGGGATATCCCCTCAGAGGCTCCAGACTAGGGCTCAAACAGGAGTACCTATAGAGCAAGGGAAGGAGTATAGGTAACCACCCCCCACTGACTAACCAGTGCAAACTCCAACAGAAGGCTTTCTTGATCTGTTTGCCCAACTCCTTTTTTTTTTTTTTTTTTTTTTTTTACAGAGACAGAGAAAGAGTCAGAGAGAGGGATAGACAGGGACAGACAGGAAACGGAGAGATGAGAAGCATCAATCATTAGTTTTTCTTTGTGCATTGCAACATCTTAATTGTTCATTGATTGCTTTCTCATACGTGCCTTGACTGCAGGCCTTCAGCAGACTGAGTGACCCCTTGCTCGAGCCAGCGACCTTGGGCTCAAGCTGGTGAGCTTTTGCTCAAACCAGATGAGCCCTCGCTCAAGCTGGCGACCTCGGGGTCTCGAACCTGGGTCTTTTGCATCCCAGTCCGACATTCTATCCACTGCGCCACAACCCAGTCAGGCTGCCCAACTCCTAATGGCCCCATTTTGCCAAGCTTGATCCTACAGAGGGGACAGCTGGTTGCACCCAAACTGAACCTGTGGAGCACTATTCATGGAAGAGCCAGAGCTGGGGACTAGGGCAGATTGGGTGGTATGTCTCTGGAGTAGGAGCCATATGCTCTCCATTGAGTGCCTGACCACACTGGCCCCAAGTAGAGGATCCACCAGCCCCTCCTCCCAACCTGGTCACCTGCTCTACCATGCTTGAGCCCTGTGGAAGGGTCAGTGGAGCATGGCCAGCTTGGGGCCAGTCTTACAGCCTTTCTTCATAAGACTCTGGAGAAAGCCCAGACAACTTTGGTGGTGGTGGTGGAGACTGACAGGTGAACAACAACCTCAGCGAGCCTTGAACTTTTATTGATCTACCTCTAGCTCAGAGCTTCAGGAAGCCAATCCTGGTACACAGCCTGGACTTCTCACACACACTCAGGATCAGTAGATGCAGCCATAAACAATGAATAACATGATAGCTCCAGATGAGTAGCTCAAGGCCAGTAACACACAACATCTGGCATCAACCTGCACCAGAACTCTGGCTTAAGGGGCCCCAAACCAACGCAACCAACTCTGAGTTTCAAACCATACCAGAGCTCAATCCAATAAGCCACACAAATGGCACAGCCAAAAGAGGACTCAGGCAGACACCAGACCCTGCTTAGAACAATTCGGCTTTGGGGGGCAGTCTCTCAACAGTGACTCATATATGGTGGATGAGGTCTGCATTATAGTCAGCCAGCCTGAGGAGTAACTCTATCCATAAATGAGTCAACAGCATTCAAGACTCAACTACAACAGGAGAGGGTACATAACTTATACAAGAATCACTTCTGGAGCACCTAACCGAGGTAGAAGACTGCACCACTGAGACTCACAAGTCACCTACATCAGAAAGCCCTCATAACAACTTTGGGAGTCAAAGCAGATATAACTATTACACAGAGCCAAACACAAAGAGCCAGGCACAAATAGAGAGACAAATAAATATGTCCCAAATGACAGCACAGAAGAAATACCCAGAAAAAGAATGAAATGAAGTTGAAACAACCAAGACATCAGATGCAGAGTTAAAAACCAATGGTTATAAAGATGTTCAAGGACCTTAGGGAGAGAATGAGTGATCTCAATGAGAACTTAAATAAACAGACAGTAAGAATTAAAAAGAACATAGAATCCATAGAGAATGAGAGAGAGACCCAGTCTAAAAGGACAAATACAATATTGGAAATGAAAAATACACTAGAAAGAATCAGCAGCAGGTTAGATGAAGCATAGGATCAAGTCAGCAATTTAGACTAGGACAAGATAATAGTAAGTATCCAAGCAGAGCATCAAAAAGAAAAGAGAATTAAGAGAGCTGAGGAAAGCCTAAGGACCTCTGGGATAATATCAAGTTAAACAACATCAGCATTATAGGGGCACCAGAAGGAGAAGACAGAGAACAGGGATAGAGAACTTGTTTGAAGAAATAATGGCTGAAAACTTCCATAACTTGAGGAAGGCAAAAGTCATATGAGTTCAGAAAACACAGAGTCCCAATGAAGCTAGACCCAAAGAGGCCCACCCTAAGACACATCATAATTAAAATGGCAAAACTTAAAGACAAAGAAGGAATCTTAAAAGCAGCAAGGAAGAGATAGTTGGTTATCTATAAGGGAGTGTTCATAAGGTTGTCAGTGAATTTCTCAACAGAAAAAGTACAGGGCAGAAGGGATTGGCATGAAATATTCAAAGTGATGTAAAATAAAGCAAGGACCTACAACCAAGACTACTCTATCCAGCAAGGCGATTATTTAAAATTGAAGGTCAAATAAAGAGCTTCTCAAACAAAATAAACTAAAAGAGTTCATTACCACCAAACTATTATTGCAAGAAATGTTAAAGGGTCTTCTTTAAGGAGAAGAAATAGATAGAAGAACATAGATATAAAGAATAAAATGGCAATAAGTAAGTGCCTATCAACAATAACCTTAAATGTAAATGGATTAAATGTTCCAATCAAAAGACATAGGGTAGCTGAATAAATAAGAAAGCATAACCCAGCCTGACCTGTGGAGACACAGTGGATAATATGTTGACCTGGAATGCAGAGGTCACTGGTTCAAAACTCTGGGCTTGCCTGGTCAAGGCATATAAGGGAGTCAATGCTTCCTGCTCCTCCCCCCAACATCTTTTTATCTCTCTCATTCTCTCTCTCTCCGTGAAAAATTAATAAATAAATTCTAAAAAAAAAGTATAGAGGAAACATAACCTATATATATCCTGTTACAAGAGACCCACCTGAGAACAAAAGATACACACAGTCTGAAAGTGAAGGGATGGGGAAAAAAAACATTCCATGCGAATGGAAATGAAAATAGAAGGGAGGCTACCAATATCTGAATCAGACAAAACTGACTTCAAAATAGAGGCCATAACAGAGACAAAGAAGGTCATTACATAATACTAAAGGTAATGGTCCAATAAGAGGACATAACCTTGTAAACATATATTATATGTACCCCAAATAGGAGCACCTGAATATATATATATATATATATATATATATATATATATATATATATAAATCTTTGTAGACATAAAAGAAGAGATTGACAGCAATACAATCATAGTAGGAGATTCTTAACACCATACTGACATCAATGGGTAGATTTTCCAGAAAAAAAAATCAATAAGGCAACAGCAACCTTAAATGACATACCAGATCAGATAGATTTACTTAATATTTACAGAACAAGAACATTTTATCCCAAAGCAGCAGAATATATATTCTTCTCAAGTGCACATGGAACATTCTCAAAGATAGACCACATATAAGAACACAAAATAAGTCTCAACAAATTCAAGATGGCTGAAATCATACCAAGCATCTTCTCTGACCACAATGATATGAAATTAGAAATCAAATACAAAGAAAAAAGACCTGAAAAAAAATCAAACACATGAAAGCTAAATAGCATGTTATTAAACTACAAATGGGTCAACAATGAGATCAAGGAAGAAATCAAGTTATCTAGAAACAAATGAAAATTAATACACAACAACCCAAAAATCTATGGGACTCAGTGAAAGTAGTCATCAGAGGGAGGTTCAAAGAATTACAAGTCTACCTCAAGAAGCAAGAGAGATCTCAAATTAACAATCTAACCCTACACCTAAAAGAATGGAAAAAGAACAACAAACAAAGCCAGAGTAAGTAAGTAGGAGGAAAGAAATAATAAAGACCAAAGTGGAAATAGTGACATAGAGACTAAAAAATTAATACAAAAAATTAATAAAACCAAGAGGTTAGTCTTTGAATAGATAAACAAGACTGATGAACCTTTAACCAGACTCATCAAGAAAAAAAGAGAGAGGACCCAAATAAGTAAAATCAGAAATGATAAAAAGAGAAGTAACAACTGACACACAGAAACACAAAGGACTGTAATAGAATACTATGAACAAATATATGCCAACAAATTGAACAACCTGGATGAAATGGATAAATTCCCAGGAATACACAATCTTCCAAAATTGAATCAGGAAGAATCAGAAAACCTGAATAAACTGGTAACAACTAATAAAATTGAAGCAGTAATAAAAAATCTCCCAGAAAAATAAAAGTCCTGTACTGGATGGCTTCCCAGGTGACTTTTACAAAACATTCAAAAAAGAATACATATCCTTCTCAAACTAGTCCAAAAAATTCAAGAAGAGGAAAGTCTGCCAAACTATTTTTATGAGACCAGCATGGTCCTAATCCCCAAACCAGACAAAGACACTACAAAGAAAAGAAACTATAGGCCAATATCCTGATGAACATAGACACAAAAATTCTCAACAACATACCACCAAACTGAATTCAACAGTACATTATAAAGATCATACATCATGATTAAGTGGGAATTTATTTATTCCAAGGATGCAAGGTCAGTACAATATTCATAAGTCAATAAATATAATACATCACATAAACAAAATAAAGGCTAAAAATCACATGATCAGCCTGACCAGTGGTGGCACAGTAAATAGAGCATTGATCTGAGACACTGAGGTCCCAGGTTTGAAACACTGAGGTCGCCGGATTGAGTGCAGGTTCATCTGTCTCGAGCACGAGCTTGCCAGGTTGAGCATGGAGTCACCAGCTAGAGTATGGTATCATCAACAGGATCTCATGGGCACTGGCTTGAGCTCAAGGTCATTGCCTTAAGCAAGGGGTCACTGGCTCGGCTTGATCCCCTGGTCAAGACACATATGAGAACCAATCAATAAACAACTAAAGTGACTCAACTACAAGTTAATGCTTCTTATCTCTCTCTTTCTCACAAAAAAGTGATCATGTGATCATATTAGTAGATGCAGAAAAAGCATTTTATAGAATCCATTTATCAAAAAAGTATAAATGGAATACTATGTGGCCATGAAAAAGAAGGAAATCTTAACTTTTACAATGGCATGGATGGGCCTGGAGATTAATATGCTAAGTGAAATAAGTCAGGCAGAGAACAACAAATATCATATGATCTCACTTATATGTGGAGTCTAATGAACATGGTGAACTGAGGAACAGAATAGAAGCAGAGGTAGGGTCATGGGGAGCAGAGGGACAGCAGTCAGAGGGAAGGTGGATGAGGGGACAGGATCAGAGAAGGTGAAGGGATTAGTGAAATTATATATAAATAATACATAGATACAGATAACAGGACAGCCAATTCCAGAGGGAAGTGGAGGAAGGGAGTGGGGGGGAGTGTAATGTAATGAGAAGCATGTTGTTGGTGGGTGAGTGTATTATATTGAGTGGGGCACCTGAATCCATGTTAACACAATAAATTAAAAAACTTAATTAAAAAAGGAAAAAAAGTATAAATAGAGGGATCATTCCTCAATATAATAAAAGTCATATATGACAAACTCACAGCCAACATCATACTCAATGGGCAAAGACTAACGTGTTTCCCCTAAGATCAGGAACAAGACAAGAATGTCTGCCTTCATCACTCTTATTCAGTGTACTAGAGATGTTTGCCCAAAATCTGCGTACTCTTGTTGACCAATGTCACCTTGTTAAATTTAATTTCCTAAATAAAAAAAATACACAAAAATACATAAAATAAAATAAAAGTCCTAGCTGCAGCCATAAACAAGATAAAGAAATAAAAGGCATCCAAATTGAAAAGGGGGAAGTAAAACTGTCATTATTTATAGACAGCATGATAGTGTACATGGAGAACCCTAAAGACTCCACCAAAAATCTACTAGATCTAATAAATGAGTTCAACAAAGTAACAAAATACAAAATTAATATTCAGAGATTCACGGCATTCTATACACAAACAATGAACTATCAGAAAGAGAAATTAAGAAAATAATACTATATTCTATTGCAACAACAAAAGAATAAGGTACTAGAAATAATATTAACCAAGGAGGTAAAAGACCTGTATTCAGAAAATTATAGCATACTAAAGAAATAAATTGAAGATACAAATAAGTATAGGCATATATCATGATCATAGATTGGAAGAATCAGCATCATTAAAATGTCCATACTATCCAAAGCAATCTGCAGGTTCAATGCAATGTCTATTAAAATACTGATAACATATTTTACAGATCTAGAACAAATATTCCAAAATTTTATATGGAACCACAAAAGACCTTATATAGTCTCAGCAATCTTGAGAAAAAAGAACAAAGTTGGAGTGTCACAGTACCTGATATCAAACTATACTACAAGGCCATTTTAATCTAAACAGCTTGGTACTGGCATAAGAGCAGGCATATTGATCAATGGAACAGAACCGAGAGCCCAGAAGTAAACCCACACATGTTTATAGCCAAATAATATTTACAAAAGAGGCAAGAGCATACAATGGAGTAAGGAGAGTCTCTTCAATAAATGATGTTGGGAAAACTGGACGGGTACATGCAAAAAAAATAAAACTAGACCACCAGTTTACACCATATGTAAGAATAAACTCAAAATGAATAAAAGACTTAAGTATAAGTCAGAAAACCATAAAAATCCTAGTAGAAAACAGATTCTCAAACATCTCTCACAGCAATATCTTTTCCAATATATCTCCTCAGGTAAAGGAAACAAAGGAAAAATAAATGGAACTACATCAAACTAAAGACTTTTGCACAGCAAAAGACACCATCAACCAAATGAAGAGGGAACCAACTGAATGAGAGAACATATTTGCCAATGATATATCTGATAAGGTGTTAATTTCCAAAATATATAAAGAACTTATACAACTCAACACCAGGGAGACAAATGATCCAATTAAAAACTGAGAAAAGGACCTGAATAGACACTTCTCCGAAGAGGACATACAGATGGGCAATAGAAATATTTAAAAATGCTAAGGGTCACTAATCATCAGAGAGATTTAAATTGAAACCACAGTGAGATATGACCTCATACCTGCCAGAATGGTTTTCATCAATAAATAAACAGGTGTCAGCGAGGATGTGGAGAAAAGGGAACCCTCGTGCACTGATGGTGGGAATGAAGACTGGAGCAGCATCTGTGGAAAACAGTATAGACATTCCTCAAAAAATTAAAAATAGAACTGCCTTTTGATCCAGCTATCCCACTTCTGAGATATCCTAAGATATCCTTAGATATCCTAAGAATTCTGAAACACTAATTCAGAAGATTATATGCACCCTTAGGTTCCTTGCAGCATTATTTACAATAACCAAGATCTGGAAACAGCCCAAGTGTCCATCAGTAGATAAGTGGATAAAAAAGCTGTGGTACATTTACACAACGGGCTACTATGCAGCCATATAAAAAGAAGGAAATCTTACCTTTTGCAACAGCATGGATTGACCTGGAGATTACTAAGTGAAATAAGCCAGTCAGAGAAAGACAAATACCATATGATCTCACGTATATGCGGAATCTAATGAACAAATTAAACTGATGAACAAAATAGAAACAGAGATATGGATACAAGGAACAGACTGACAGCTGTCAGAGGGGAGGGGGTTTGGGGGACTAGATGACAAAAAGTGAAGGTGCTAAGAAAAAAAAACTATATATATATATATATATATATATATATATATATATATATATTATATGTATGACACACATAGCCACAGACAAGAGCATGGTGATAGCCAGAGGGAAAGGCGTGTGCAGATGGAGGAGGGCAAAGTGGGGGTGGGGGGAAGGGACAGAAGAAACTTCGTTTGGGGTGATGGGTGCACAGGCAGTGTGCAGATGATGTTTTATTGAGCTACACACTTCAAAACTGTACCCCAATACATTCAATAAAAATAAATTAATATAAAATAAAATAAAAAGAAGATTAATGAGGAAATGGATGTATACAGAAGCCATTTACCTGACTATATATTTACATTTGGATACTGAGGATGACACAGTTCCTCACCACCTGTTGGCTTGGCAGCTGTGACACCTGACAACATTGCTCAACAGAGCAGTCAAGACCCACTTTTGGGAGGATGAACACACACCTAAAAACACCGGGGAGAGTTTGTTAACAGTGGTGGTAGCGGCGAGTCCAGAATCAACTTTCTTTCTATTTACACCCATCCAAGGCTATGAACTCTGAAAATTCGTTCTCAGCAACAATCTTCTCATTTCTTTTTACCACAAGTAAACCCAGTCTCAACTTCGAGGTCCTCAACCTGGAGGCCATCAATCCTTTCTTACCCGGTTTTCCGTGCCTCTCTACTTAGCTCTGTTCTCTTTACTACCTGCTATATAGTTCACCTCCAACTTTTGCTCAATCCGTTTTGCCAACCTCCAGTTCTGAATAAACTCCATTTTGCATTTTCTTGAAACATCCAAGTTTCAAGTTAGATAAATTTATGTTAAATTGCTGTATTGTTCTTTCTAATTTTACATAAACAAGACAATAAGATTGTTTCAATGCTTTATATACAATCCTAATATCAAAAATTCTTAAAATAAAATGATTTTATAATTAAAAAATAATAAATTGACAAACAAAATATAAACAGAAGCATGGATACATGGAATAGACTGAAAGGAGGGAAATGGGAAGACTGGCTGAAAAAAGGTGAAGGGATTAAACAAGAAAAATGTATACATAACAGATATACAGACAACAGTTTGGTGACAGCCAGAGGGAAAGGGGTGCGGGCAGGTGGGGGTGGGGAAAGAGGGGAAATGGGACAAAAGAGGGTTTGCTGGGGTTGGTGGGTGCACAGTGCAGTGTGCAGATAAAATGTTTTACTGAGTTGTACACTCGAAACCTATATGGTTTTTGTCCCAGCAGAGCCCAAGCTCTACATCAATCAGGTGTGCCCAATTCGACTTTCCCGCACAGTGGACACTCCTGCTTATCAGCAGGGCTGCAGCCTCTTCGAGACTACCCTTGAGGCAGCTATGAGGATTCTACCTATCAGTGCCAAGACCAACTGCCACCGGAGGAAAGATACGACACACAAGTTAGCTGCAAGAATCACACAGGCAGTTTATTACTCACAAATACTTTTGGCGTGCCTGAGTACAGCTTAAGGGGGCCCTGTCAGCATGCTCCTCTCAGCTGTCCTTGGTCAGAGCGGCTTGCTGCGTGGAGACAGTCCACATTCAACATTAGAGTCTAGGCGTCTACTGCAGCAGGGGGCCCCTTAGCTTTAGTAACTTTTCCGGCCAACACTTTCTAACAGGTGTCAATCTACAGCAGTGGTCCCCAATCCTTTTTGGGTCACGGACCGGTTTAATGTCAGAAAATATTTTCACAGACCGGCCTTTAGGGTGGGACAGATAAATGTATCACGTGACCAAGCCAAGCATCAACAGTGAGTCGAGTCTTAGATGGATGTAACAGAGGGAATCTGGTCATTTTTTTAAAAATAAAACATTGTTCAGACTTAAATATAAATAAAACAGAAATAATGTAAGTTATTTATTCTTTCTCTGCGGACTGGTACCAAATGGCCCACAGACCGTTACTGGTCTGCAACCCAGGAGTTGGGGACCACTGCTCTACAGGATTATCACCTCAAATCACCTTTTTAGGAGTTCCTAAAAAGGAGCCCTTTTTATGTTAATCTACTGAAATGTCACATCAAGCCACTTTTAAGGTGTCCCCAAGGAAGCTTCTTGTTTATGTTAACCTACAGAGTTATGACATCAAGCCACTTCTTATCTATATATAACTTCACACACACACTAACTGGGCCCTGCAGCAGAGGCAGTCTGTATATCATAGCTGTACACACTAGATTAGTTCCTGTCCAGATGGCGTAACTTTATTTAATTTTCTTAATTGCTTTTAATATTATATCCTAATTATTTTCATATCTTCCATATTTTTCTATATTTCTAAATATTTAATTACTATAACATTATATTACTGCAACAGTTTTATAAGCCAATGTCACCCCAATAAATTCAACTTAAAAAAAGGAAGTAAGTAGACCTTTGCTACTGAAATAGTTAACTTCATGCCTTTTGAGGTCCATCCATGACAATTCTATATTTAAATATAGTTTCAAAAGAGCAAAAAACATCTAAAATTAATTCTGTCTGCTAACTGTGCCTGCACAGTTTCTTCATGAAGTTTTTTAAATGTCTGCCGGATGTATTCAAATAAAGCAGCTATCTGTTTTACTCTGCTTTTAGCGAACATCTGGTGGAGAGCAATATGGCCATTGGAGAGTCGCTCAGTATTTTCTAGTTAACTGAGAAACACAAACAGGCTATTTATGCTTATGAGAAAAGCTACAGACACTACTTTTCTTTTAGGTGGAGTGATTTAGAGGATAAATTATAACCACTCTGAGCTTTCACAATTGGAAAAATTTCTTCACACTAAAATATGTTTAGTCAATTGTATTTAAGCAGTGATTTTTATAGCCACACATTCATTTACTATGAAATTCTTCACTTCATAGTCCCTGAAACCTAATCCCTTGCATACACTTTAAAAATTCCATTCAAAGTTTAATAACTTGGTAAAAAAAAGCTTCATACACAAACACACACGTGCTCGCACACACGTAAGAACATATGAGGAACACATACACACATAATAACCACTGACATTGTGAGGCATTCTGTTAAATATTATTTTAAAATATTATTTTTGATGTCTTACTGAAGTTTTCATCTTCCTGGTTAAAATTTGGTTTTATCTTATTGCCTAGGGAAATGGAGCCAGAACAATAGCAGATAGATAATGGACCAGGTAGTGGAGAAGATTTTGATAGCTGTTATTGTGGTTGCTGCTGTTGCTTTAAGAAAATTAAATATACTTTGCCCCATTGTTTTCTCTTTTACAAAAATATTCTCATGGTAAGTATGTTTCAATATCCCCAAAGAATTAACAAAGAAGCAATCAGGGAAACAAACCCTGGTTGCTATAACTTTGATCTCCATTAAAACATAAGCTTTTAAAAAATGAAACAATAATTACAGTCCAGAGACTGGCTCATTGGGTTTTATTCAATAGTATCACAGGAAGCACAAGGCAGGAGAAGAGAAACTGAAATTCAAATATCCCAAATCAATTATTCTGGGCAAAATTGGTCAGATTAAATGTGTTTTTTTTCTTTTTTAGGAATAGTCTTTATTCTTTCTTACATTCCTGATTTGTTGTTTCAAATATTCTTAATTTATTCACAAATAATTTAATCACAGATAGCCCCTTGTAGCTGAATTGTCCTTGCTAAGATAGAGTTCTCTTTGTTGTATTCTATTTGCTGTCAGACCAGTATTTCATAGCAGAATAAAAGCCACAGCCATTAAAAAACATATATCTTCCTGACATATTTCTACCAGAGAAAAGAGGAGGTTAAGTTTCATTCATGTGTTAGTATGATCGACTTAATGAAAGCATCAGGTTTCACCTGACCTGTGGTGGCGCAGTAGATAAAGCCTCGACCTGGAAATGCTGAGGTCGCTGGTTCAAAACCCTGGGCTTGCCTGGTCAAGGCACATATGGGAGTTGATGCTTCCAGCTCCTCCCCCCTTCTTTCTCTCTGTCTCTCTCTCCTCTCTCTCCCTCTCTGTCTCTCTCTCTCTCTCCCTCTCTCTCCTCTCTAGAAATGAATAAATAAAATAAAATAAATAAAAAAATAAAAAGAAAGCATCAGGTTTGGATTAATTCATTCAACAAATATTTATTGAGTGCTTACTACATGCAGACTCTGAGACCCTAAAATCCACATCATGATCAGCAGGGTAGATCAGATTCCTCACTAAAGAGAACTTTCTGATCTAAAAAGAGATATAATGAGGGGACTCTTTTGCCTCATAGGAAATGTAGTCACTTAAACTTACGATGCTTTGATTTGTTACTGGAGGTGGGGGTGCTGTCCTGTACCTTGTAGAATGTTTAGCAGCATCTCTGGACCCTAACCAGATGTCACATGTTGGTGAATGTCTACAAACATTGCCAAATGTCCCTTCAGGTTTCTCACTGTCCTTGCTTTCCTCCAGAAAGTGATAGAAGAGCAGATTTGTACTTAAAAATATTGCTCTGGCTTCTAGTTAGAGCTTGGAGCAAAGGGCAATAAAAAGTCATCAGTTGTTTTGATTGGTGAGGTGCCATCAATATACAATTTGTCATTTAAGCCTGTGGATAGTTAGAAAGTGACACTAATTACTGAGAGCCTTAGTGTTTAAATTGGTCACAATTCAGTAAAAGTACAAAGTAATTAAACCAGCAAATAATTGAACTAATACTTCTTCTGAATTCAATAGTGGCAAAACCTGAGGCACAGAGAAGGTGAATGAGGGAACTTCAATTAAAGGTCATCAGACTTAATAAAGTTCCTCATTCCTCTATCAAGCTTGCCCACCATGAGGTGGTTGTGGTCATGATAGCCCATTCTTCACATTCATGTAAAAGTGGTCTTAGGAATCTCTAAATGTCTAAATTGTATATTTAAGCTTGAAACTCTAGAACTCCCAGCTCAGATAATGCTTAGGACAGTCTTATTTTAAGTGTTTGTTAAACTAGATGTCTATTTTCTTGGAACTTTATGAGATTACAGTTAACATCAATTTATCTAGACTATCCAGCAATAAATCACAAAATCTATGAGGGTTCTCACTTGTTGGAGTCAATACAATGGCCCAAAAATACCCTTCTTGGCACTCCATCTATTCATATTTAACTTTCTCAATCCACCATTTGGGTACATTTAATTGTTTCCATTTTTTTTTTTTTACCTTTTTAAATTTTATTTTTCAATTATAGTTGACATTCAATGTTATTTTACGTTAGTTTCAGATGTACAGTAGTGGTTAGACAATTATATAATTGACAGTGATCTCCCCAATAATTTGAGTACCCACCTGGCACCATAAATAGTTATTAAAATATTATTGACTATATTCCCTATGCTGTACCTTATATCCCCATGACTTGTTTTAATTACCAATTGGTACTTCTTAATCCCTTCACCTTTTTTACCCAGCCCCCAAACCCCTCCCATCTGTCAACCATTAGTTTGTTTTTAGTATTTATGAGTCTGTTTCTATTTTGTTTATCTTGTTCTTTAGATTCCACATGTAAGTGGAACAATATGGTTTTGATCTTTCTCTGTCTGAATTATTTCACTTAGCATAATACTCTATAGGTCCATCCATGTTGTCATAAATACGTAGTAAAATTTTATTCTTTTATATGGCAAGTAATATTTCATTGTGTATATATACCACATTTTCTTTAACCAATCATCTATTAATGGGCAGTTAGGTTGCTTCCATATCTTGGATATTATTATATAATGCTGCATTGAACATAGAACTGCATGTGTCTTTTTGAGTTAGTGTTTTAGATTTCTTTGAATATGTACCCAGAAGTGCAATTCATGGGTTATAAGGTACTTCAATTTTTTTTTTAGGAACTTCCATACTGTTTTTCATAGCAGCTACACCAACATGCAATCCCACCTACAGTGCACAAGGGTTCTCTTTTTTCTACATCCTCACCAATACTTGTTGTTTGTTGATTTATTGATGATAGCCATTTAGATAGGTGTCAGGTGATATCTCATTGTGTTTTTAATTTGTATTATTCTGATGATCAGTGATGTTGAGCATCTTTTCATATGTCTGTTGGCCATCTGTAAGTCCTCTTTGGAGAAGTGTCTATTCTGCTCCTTTGTCCATTTTTAAATTAGATTTTTTTTATGTTAAGTTGCACGAGTTCTCTATAAGTTTTAAACATTAAGCCCTTATCAAATATATCATTGGCAAATAACTTCTATTGAGTAGGTGTTCATTTTGTTTTGTTTACAGTTTCTTTTGATATGCAAAAATTTTTAGTTTGATGTAGTCCCATTTGACTATGGTTTTTGTTTAGTTTTGTTTCCCTTGCCCAAGGAGATATTAGAAAAAAATATTATTAAGAGAAATGTCAAAGAGTTTAGTGCCTATGTTTTCTTCTAGAAGTTTTATGATTCTGAGTCTTACATTTAATCCATTCTGAGTTTATTTTTATAACGGTATAAGAAGGTAGTCTAGTTTCATTTTTTGCATGTTTCTGTCCAATTTTCCCAACACCATTTATTGAATAAGTTACATTTTTACTTCTTTTGTCAAATATTAACTGACCATATAGACATGAATTTATTTCCAGGCTCTGTATTCTGTTCCACTGATCTACATGTCTATTTTTATGCCAGCACCTTGTTTTTATGATTATTATAGCTTTGTAGTATAGTTTGATATCAGGAAGCATCATACTTACAACTTTGTTCTTTGTCAAGAATGCAGTGGCTATTTGCAGTCTTTTGTAGTTCCATACAAATTTTTGCATTATTTGTTCCAGTTCTGTGAAAAATGCCATTGGTATTTTTATAGAGATTGCATTGAATTTATAAAATGTTTTTGGATAGTACAGACATTTTAACAATGTTAATTCTTCCTATTCATGAGCATAGTATGTGCTTCCATTTATCTGTATCTTCATCAGCTTCTTTCTTCAATGTGTTATAATTTTCTAAGTACAGATATTTTACCTCCTTGGTTAAATTTATTCCTAGGTATTTTAATTTTTTGATGCAATTGTAAATTGGATTGTTGTCTTAATTTATCTTTCTGATAGCTCATTACTGATGTCTAAATATGCAACCAATTTCTAAATATTAAATTTTTATTCTGCTACTTTACTGAATTTATTTATCAGTTCTAGTAGGATTTTTTAAGGGGTGAAATCTTTAATATCACATCACCTGCAAGTAAACACAGTTTTACTTATTTCCAATTCAGATGCCTTTTATTTCTTTTCCTTGTCTAATTGCTGTGTCTAGGGTTTCTAATACTACATAGAATAAAAGTGGTAAAAGTGGACAACCCTATTTTGTTCCTGATATTAAGGAAAATGCTTTTAGCTTTTCTCTTTTTAGTAGGATGTTAGTATGGGTTTGTCATATATGAGTTTGATTATGTTGAATTATGTTCCATTTCCACTTTTCTGAGAAGTTTTATTATAAATGGATGCTATATTTTTCAAATGCTTTTTCTATGTTTATTGATAAGATCATATGCTTTTTATTCTTCATTTTGTTTATGTAGTATATGAGGTTAATTGGTTTGCAGATATTGAACCAACTTTGCATTCTTGAAATAAATCGCACTAATATTTTGTTGAAGATTTTTGCATCTATGCTCATCAGGAATATTGGCCTATAGTGTTTCTTAATATTTTTGAGATTTATTTATTTATTAACTTATTGTTTATTGATTTTTAGAGAGAGGGGAGAGAGAGAGAGAGAGAGAGAGAGAGAGAGAGAGGAAGAGGAGGGAGAAGCAGGAAGCATCAACTTGTAATAGTTGCTTCCTGTAAGTACCTTGACTGGGCAAGCCAGAGCTTTGAACTGGTGACCTCAGCATTCCAGGTTGACATTTTATCCACTGTACAACCACAGGTCAGGCTATTTTTTTTGTAGTGTCTTTGTCTGGCTTTGGAATCAAGATAATGGTGGCCTCATAAAAATGCTTAGGAGTTGGCCTTGGCTGGTTGGCTCAGCAGTAGAGTGTCAACCCGTCATATGGAAGTCCCAGGTTTGATTCCCAGTCAGGGCACACAGGATAAGTGCCCATCTGTTTCTCCACCCCTTCCCCTCACCCCTCTCTCTCCTCCTCCCCTCTTGCAGCCATGGTCCCAGGCACTGAGGGTGATTTCATGGCCTCCTCCTTAGGTGCTAAAAAATGGCTCCATTGCAATGGAGTAAGGGCCCCAGATGGGCAGAACATTGGCCCCTAGTGGGCTTGCTGGGTGGATCCTGGTGGGGATGCATGCAAGAGTCTGTTTCTGCCTCTCCCCCTCTCACTAAAAAAGAAGCAAACAAACAAAAAACCATAAACACCTTAGAAGTCTTTTTTCTCTTCTTGAATTTTTTGAAATATTTATAGTTTGAGAAGTACAGGAATTCATTCTTATTTGAATGTTTGATTAAACTCATCTGTGAATCCATCTAGTCCAGGACATTTATTTGTAGGGAGTTTTTTGATTACCGCTTTGATTTCATTGGTAGTAATTGGTCTGGTAGTAATTGTGGGTTTCTGGAAGACAAAATATGAGTCTTGTTTTCTTAATTATTCAGCTACCTCATGTCTTTTGATGTTCAGGTTTGACCCTGTGAATTTATGTGACATCTTTTCTCCTGGGTTGCTAGAGAGGTCAGAGCCTAACGACCCGCCTGTTGCAAGTCTGTGTGGCTTTATGGAATATTCTTACCCCCAACTCTGGCACCCTTTCTTAAGTGTTTCGATTTGTTGGTATACAGTTGTTCATAATATTTTCTTACAATCTTTATATTGCTGTGGTGTCAGTTGTTACTTTTCTTCTTTCATCCCTGATGTATTTGTTTAGGCACTCTTTCTTTTTTACTTGATAAGTCTTGCTAAAGCTTATAAATTTTGTTTATCTTTTCAAAGACTCAGCTCTTATTTTTATTGATATTTTAGACTACATTTTATTTATTTCCACTCTGATGTTTATAATTTCCTTCCTTCTACTCACTTTAAAATTTTTATTTATTTTTTCTTTATTTTTTTTTGAGAGAGAAAGAGAGAGAGAGTAAAGCAGGAGGAGAGAGAGAGAGGAACATCAAGCTACTCCTGTATGTGCCCTGACCAGGGAATCAAACCAGCAACCTCCACACTCTGGAATAATGCTCCAACCAACTGAGCTATCTAGCCAGGAATTAATTATTTTCTTAATTTATTGATTGATTTTTAGAGAGACAGAGAGAGGGAATGGGGAAGGGAAACATTCATTTGTTGTTCCACTCAATCATGTATTCATTGGTTGTTTCCCATGTGTGCCCTGACCAGGGATTGAACCTGCAACCTTGTTGTTTCCAAACAACGCTCTTAAGTGACTGAGCTAATCAACCAGGGCTGAGATTTGTTTCTTGTTCTTTATCTAGTTCCTTTAAGTGTAAGGTTAGGTTGTTTATTAAGTGTTTTTTGTTTGTTTCTTGAGTTAGGCCTGTATTGCTATGAATTTCCTGCTTAGGACTGCTTTTGCTGTGCCCCATAGATCTGAGATCATTGTGTTTTCATTTTTATTTATCTCAAGGAATCTTTTGATTTCTTCTTTGATCTCATTGGGAACCCATTTATTGTTTAATAACATGTTATTTAGCCTCCATGTATTTGTACCTTTTCCAGTCTTTTTCATATAGTTGATACCTAATTTCATACCACTGTGGTAAAAAAAAAAATGCTTGATATGATTTCAATCTTTATTGAGACTTGTTTGGGGGCTTAACATGTGGTCTATTCTAGGAAATGTTATATGTACACTTGAAATGAATGTATATTATGCTGCTTTGGGGTGAAATGCTGTAAAATATCAATTAAATCCACCTAGTCTAATGCATCATTTAAGACTTCTGCATACTTGTTAATTTTCTGTCTGGAAGATCAATCCCCTTTGTTAATGAGGTGTTAAAGTCCTCTACTATGACTGTATTATTGTCACTCTCTCCTTTTTGTCATCAATATTAACTTTTTTATTTAGGTGCTCCTGGGTGCTAAATTTTACAAGGGTTATATCCTCTTGCTGAATTGATCCCTTTATCATTATATAATGTCCCTTTTTGGCTCTTATAGAGCCTTTGTTTTAAAGTCTATTTTGTCAGATATAATTACTGCTACCCCAGCTTTTTAAATTTTTTCCCTTCGCATGAAATATCTTTTCTATCACTTAACTCTCGGTGTGCATGTATCTTTTTATCTGAAGTGGGTTTCTGGACGACAAAATATGAGTCTTGTTTTCTTAATTATTCAGCTACCTCATGTCTTTTGATTAGAGCATTTAATTCATTTGTATGTAAAGTTATTATTGATAGGCACACAATATTATCACTTTATTATTTATAGTGATGTTCCTTTTTATCCCTTGTTTTTAAAGAAGTCCTAACAATTCTTGTAATACTAGCCTGGTGGTGATGAAATCCTTTAGCTTTTTCTTGTCAAGGAAGCTCTCTATTTCTCCTACAATTTTAAATGATAGCAAGCTGAATAGAGTAGTCTTGGTTGTAGATCCTTGCTTTTCAGCACTTTGAATATTTTGTGTCAGTCCATTCTGGCTTAAAATGTTGCTATTGAGCCTGACCAGGAGGTGGCACAGTGCATAGAGTGTCACATTGGGATGCAGAGGACCCAGGTTGAAAACCCCAAGGTTTCTGGCTTCAGTGTGAGCTCATCTGGCTTGAGCACTGGGTTTACCAGCTTGAGCATGGGGTCACTGGCTTGAATGTGGTATCATAGACATGAGCCCATGGTCGCTGGCTTGAGCGCAAGGTCACTGGCTCAGTTGGAGCCCGCTAGTCAAAGCATATCTGAGAAAACAATCAATGAACAACTAAGGTGCCAAAACAAAGAATTGATGTTTCTCATCTCTCTCCCTTCCTGTCTATCTGTCCTTATCTGTCCCTCTGTCTCTGTTAAAAAAAAAAAAAAGTTGCTGTTGATAAATAAGCTGACATGGTGTTTTGTTTGTTTATTTGTTTGCTTTTTATTTTAGTGAGAGAGACAGAGACAGACAAACAGGAAGAGAAAGAGAGATGAGAAGCATCAACTTGTAGTTGCAGCACTTTGGTTGTTCATTGATTGCTTCTCAATTATGATGTGTCTTATTGTGGGCCTTTTTAAGATTCTCAGCACTTCCTGGACTTGTATGTCTTTTTTCTTTACCAGTTTAGGAATGTTTCCAGCCATTATTTTCTCAAATAAGTTTTCAGTCCCTTGCGCTCTCTCTTCTCCTTCTGATACCCTATGAAGCAAGTGTTGGTATGCTTGATGTTCTCTTAGAGGTCCCTTAAACTATCCTAATTTTAAAAAATCTTTTTCTTTCTATTGCTATACTTTAGGTATTTTCTGTTACTTCATCTTTCAAATCACTGATTCGATCCTCTGCTTCATCTAATCTGCTGTTTACTCATTTCAGTGTATTCTTCATTTCAGTTAAGGTGTTCTTAATTTCTGACTGGTTCTTTTAAAATAATTTCTATTATGATTATAAGGTGACCAATCATCCTCCTTTAGGGAGGAGAGTCTTTCTTTTGTAAGTTTCATCCTCCCTCAAAAAGTGTCCTCCTACATGTCCTCCTTTTTTATATTGGAAGACTAATCTGTAATATCCATATTTGATTGATGCAGAGTCGATTCATTGTGTGTGATATGACATATTTGTATCTAAATGAGTACTTTTTTCTTATAATTATTATTAAAAATTAATAGGCATGTAAGCATAATTACAATATAAAATATTACAAATGTTTTTATTATGCATTTATCATATTATAGTATATTATTATTGCAATGAATAAAATGTTTCTTTTATTTACAATATTGTTTTCTTCAATTTATTTTTGTCCTCCTTTTCATTGTAAAAAAGTTGGTCACCTTAATGATTAGAATTTCTTTGTTGAAGTTCTCACTAACATTATCCCTCCTTCCCTAAGTCCTTTAAGCATCCTTAAAACCAGTGTTTTAAACTGTCTGGCAGGTTCCTTGCCTCCATTTTATTTAGTTCCTTTTCTGGAGATTTCTCCTGTTTTTTTATTTGAGACATATTTATTTCTTTTTCTCCCTATTTTGGCTGTGTGGTTGAAAAAAATTTTTTTTAATAAATGAAGATGTGGCCAGGAGCTGAACTTGACAAGCTCAGGGAAAACCTACACAGTGACCATGTGAACTCAGGGAACTAAAGTAAACTCAGAATGGACTGAGTCAAACCTTTCTAATTAAACCAGTTTATGGTGGGTAGTCATGTCCTAGGGAAGAACTTTCTCTAAACAGAGGTTAATGCTTGCTTTTACTCAAGCCTGTCTGCTGTCTTTTGCATCTATGATAATGCATCGATAATGCACCTGATAAGATGCCTTTGGAATGTAAAGTCATCTTCTTTCTCCATCAGACAGAAGCCAATGGACATCTCATTGTTATTGTTATGTAAACTATTAACTGTTAACTATCCTGCACCTGCCTATGTAAATGTTTCCACAACATATACATTTTCAGTATTATACAATCCCAGAGATTTCCCTGCTTTGCCTTCTCCCACTTCCCTAATTTATCACCATTCAATTTTATGTAATCCCCTTGTGAATTCCCCTTTGATCCTAGTGTATAAAATAAATGATGAAACTGCCTTTTGGCGGAACATTTTCTCAATCTGTTGAGCCTTTACTTCCTGGCAATTGTTGACAATTTGGCTCAAGTAAACTCATAAAAATTCTTACAGATTGGAAAGTTATTTTTTCATTGACAGTGTTAATCCAAATTCGGAGGGACACGAATTATGGAAGACAGAAGCAAGGTCCGTCGTTTACACATTAAAGCTTTATTGTCTAGCTTGGCCAAGCGGCGGGAACTCCGACAGAAATCTGACGGAGAGCGCACTGGCCCTTTGTTCTACTTAGTTTTTATAGTTTTGTAAGTGGGAAGTACAGAAGCAAAAATTGCAATTAGGAACCCCTTACCGCTATTGGTTATAGTCATATGTCCTTTAACATGATAGGTCCATGTTCAATTTGCAAACCATACATCATTTTGGAGAAAACAAAATTTACAAGTCAACACAATGGTAGAAAGATATCTCTTTACATATTAAAAGGCCTTCCTATATTTTCTAGTGTTCATCTGCCATGTCTTTGTCCAGAGTCAGAGGTATTAACCACATGCATTTACATAAGAGAGGTAGTTTCCGTGGGGACAAATGCCCGCAAATGGCTCATAGTTATACGAAAAGGTTTATTTTGGTCTTTCCCTTCCTGCACCTGGCTAGCCATTCACTCCTTTCCCCACAGGTGTGGTGGAATGTCAGGGAATCCATGCTTTCCTTCCCTTTTCATTTACAATACAATGGCAAGAGCCATCCTGGTTATGCTAATCACACAGTACAGAAACTATTCTCACAATTTCTCTGCACACCTTAACCCAAATTAATAAAATGTTCTCCAAGCCTCCTAAAATATTAATATTAATTCTGTAGCCTTTTGGTACTTTACAACATCTGCAGGTGAAATGGCTCAGTGGCTCCTCAGACAGCTGCCTCTCTGCGTTTGTTACCATATATTATGTAGATCTGCTCATTCTCCTTGCTCAGTGTTAGTGGGGTGTCCTTATGTAGCAGGTGTTCTGGGGAGCCCAGTGCCATAGTCCTGTTCACCTGAGCCAGGTGCTCCAGGAGTGTTCCTCCTGTGGGTTGTGTGTGCCCTCCTGCTGAGCCTTTATTGCTGTTTGCTAGATATGTAAATTCCAAACTGCTCTCTTGATGTTCCGCTTATCTGTCAGAGCTCACCCTTACTGGACTATTGACCCTGAGACAGAGGAATTCCAAAAAAAGCTGAGAAGCCGCCCCAAGAAGGGGCTCCGGACACACCAGGACTTTTGATTCAACACTCACATGCTTGAAGCCCCCCAAGGAGGAGCATTCCGGACATACCAGGACTTTTGCCTCAGTATCCCCTCAGGCTCTCCCAAACACTATATAACTCGCCCCTAGTCTGTAACCGGTGCTCTTCTCCAGGGAGAAGTGCCCGGCAGGGTTCCTTTCTTCCTTTCAATAAAGCCTATTACTCTGGTCTTTCGGACTCCCATGGATTCTTACATTTGATGCTGTTGGGCAGACAAAATGTATTGTGCTCACTTTGTTAAAGATGGTGCTGCCCAGGTGAGGCCTTCGCCCAGGTGATATTAATGTGTGTTGAGAATCCTTGTAGCCTGGGGCTTGGTTTTGGGATTAAGCCTTTCTCACCCTTTTTGATGTGGGGTGGTACAATCCAATCATGCCTCAGATAAGTGACTGTATTAGAGACTTCCCTATTTTGTATATTGGATTAAAGGTTATGAATCTACACTATAAAAGGAGGCAGAACAGGAGCTTACTCTCTTGGTTCCTGAGATTATCATTAGAGGAGAGAGCAGAGCAGAGAGCAGAAGGAGGCCACGTGGAGGAGTCCAGGAGAAGCAGCCAAGATGGCAGAGTGCTGAGTGAGATGCCAGTTTGTGTAGAGTTTGTATCTGGGATAAGGAAGGAGTTGGGGAACTGAGGAGAATAAGGCTGGTGTGCTAGAAACTTTTGATTCTAGGAAACTCGGATAAGTCAGTAGCTTTGTGAGCACTGAATGTGAGTGGGTTTTGGAGCCTAGTGTATGTTTTCACTTGCCCACCGGGTGCAAGCTAGGATTAAAGACTATGGCCTACCAGTTTTTGGCTCCATTGTTTCTTTACCAACTGTCTGAATCCAATGCGAACCTGCATGGGCCAGGCGGCTGCTGTGATAGTGGCCCTGGCCGTGCCTACTGGCTTTACAGGTGCCAAAACCTGGGACAGGGTACTAACTGCCTGGACGATCCCACTTTGCCTTCCAAACTTACAACCAGGGAAGCAATGGGCAGCGGCAGCTCATCCCGGGCTTACTCCCTGATTCTGTTTGGACGTGTAATTGTAGGTTGATTGGCTGGCAGTCTAACCCTGTCCTGAACCCCTGCTGGACCAGAAGGTAAGGAGTTTCTCCCTTCCCCTTCCCCGGTTGGCCTCTAAATTTCTCTCTAAAAACACCCCTTTCTGGTCGGACGGTTTTCTCTGACACGCCTCGCGTTTTGAGGGGCTTGACTTTCAGTCTCAGTGGACTGCACGGAAGACTAGGTGCCTAGCCAAACCTCTCCACTCTCTCGGACTTCTCGTCCTCGGAGCTCCCTGACAGGTGGTGACGACCTCTATCAGGGACGACTCCCCCACACAGAGATTCTCTCCTCTTGGGACAGTGACAAAAGGCGGGGACGCCCCCTCTTACTCACCTGTCTCCACTAGGGGCTCTTCAGAGTCTAAACCTTCCGACCAGACCCCTCTAGGATGTCTCATAAAAATCCTCACCAAACTTGGTCTCTCAGACCTCAAACCAAAGAAATTAATCTTCTGTAACACAGCATGGCCTCAGTACAGACTAGACAATGACTCCCATTGGCCTGAAAACAGGACATTTGATTATAATATCCTAAGAGATCTTGACAATTTCTGCCACCGGACGAGGAGGGCATATGAAATTCCTTACGTGCAGGCTTTCTTCTCCCTTCTCTCCTGTCCTCAATTTCTGTACCTTCTGTTCCACACACAGGCCGTTTTTGGCCAAAGAAACCTCACCTAAAACCTCTGCTTCTAATCTTTCCTTCTCCGCGGACTCCCAACTCTCTCCTTCTCCTGCCTGACACCTGGGGAACCCCTCTCTTGGGACTCCTCTCTAGTCTCTCAGCAAATCTTTTTGCTAGAGTCTCTTCCCTCCAGAAAGCCCTTCCCTTCACTAAATCCTGTTTTCTCATTCACCAGTCTCTCTTTCTCCTCACCTGCTGGCCGGGGGCCTCTCCCTTCTCCACTGTGTTCTTCGTCACCTCCCCCCTCCTTAGAAGCTGTGGCTCTGGCTGCGTTGCCTGTCTCATCTCTGACCTCTCTTCCCTCCTTACAAACTGCAGTTCTGTCTGTCTCCTCTCCGGCCCCTCCTTCTTCCTTACAAACTGTGACTGTGCCTCTTTCCTCCTCGCCCTCTCCTCTCTCCTCAGAGCTCTAAATCCTTTTGACTCCTCTGACCATGTGGTGCCACACCAATACTTTAACCTCCTTCTCTCCTCCTGCAGATTCTGACTCTCCTTCTTTCCATCCAGCTGCTCACACTGTCCATCCGTCTGTCTTCTTTCTTCCTCCCCTCTATGCTGGCAGCTTCCTGCCATCTCGAAAAACTTAAAAAGCAGAATTATATTAAGCTATATGAGTAAGTAATCCGTCTTGTCTCTTTGTCAGAAAATATCTCTAGTATAATTTTAATTGAAACAAGTAAAGCACACTCATTTCTTCATTCATAATATGTGAAGTCTTTGTTTAATGTGTAACTGTGTCTGTTTCTAAGGCCTTAAACCAGCGGTCCCCAAACTACGGCCCGCAGGCCACATGCGGCCCCCTGAGGTCATTTATCCGGCCCCCGCCACACTTCTGGAAGGGGCACCTCTTTCATTGGTGGTCAGCATCCATATCCTGTGCTCCTGGAGTACTGTATGTAGCAGCGTCGCTCACGTACAGTACTACTTCCGGTGACGCGGGATGCACGCGTCACGGCTCCGGAAGCGGAAGCGCATCATATCACTTGTTACGGCTAGCAGTGACAAATATGGAACCGGACATTGACCATCTCATTAGCCAAAATCAGGCCCATAGTTTCCATTGAAATACTGGTCAGTTTGTTGATTTAAACTTACTTGTTCTTTATTTTAAATATTGTATTTGTCCCCATTTTGTTTTTTTACTTTAAAATAAGATATATGCAGTGTGCATAGGGATTTGTTCATAGTGTTTTTTTTTATAGACTTGCCCTCCAATGGTCTTGAGGGACAGTGAACTGGCCCCCTGTGTAAAAAGTTTGGGGACCCCTGCCTTAAACCAATAATTACCCACCTCTTAAACCAGGCTTATACATCCCATGGAATCTCCCTGCAATACTCCCATCTTTCCTGTTTGAAAACCTTCAGGAGCTTATCACCTCATACAAGCCTTACACCTAATCAATGAGGCAGTAATTCCCCTCCATCCAGTAGTCCCTAATCTCTGTAAATTACTGACACACATTTTCTCAAACACCACTCACTTCATAGTCCTAGACCTCAAGAATGCCTTCTTTACCATTCCTCTACCCTGACTCTTACTTTCTGTTTGCCTTTACCAGGACACTAATGCAGCCCAGCACTTACATGGACTCTTACCCCAGGGGATCAGAAACAGCCCACACCTGTTTCAGCAGGCACTAGCTCAGGATTTAGCAGCATGCAATCTCAAAACTAGTTACTCTCTTACAATATGTAGATAACCTACTCCTCTGCAGCCCCTCCCTGCCTGCCTCAAGGAGACTCACCACCACCCTTCTTAACTTCCTCCCTATGAAGTGATATCTGTCTTCTCTGCTAAGGCTCAACTTTATTCTCAGTCCCTAGTCTATCTAGGCATTACTTTAATCCTCACCACCTGAAATCTCACCCTAGATCAAACTCAGACCCTCCACAGTCTCCAACCACCTACCACCACAGATCAAATCTTTTCTTTCCTCAGTCTAATAGGCTTCTTTAAACACTGAATTCTCAATTTTGCTCTCTTAGTCAAGGCCTTCAGTGAGATCTTCTGAGCATGGCTTTTAAGGTCTATAATGACCAAAGAAGTAACAGAAAAGGCAAATAAGGCCCAAAAGAAGTCAGGAAATACCAACTTTTGGCTCCAGCGCCCTAAGGGGTTTCATAGCATTCTATCAAGGCCCTGCTCCAGAGTGGAAAGAAAGGTCATTGAACTGAAGCCTGCCAGGCTTCCCAGCCCCATCAAGGGACACACCTGTGCTGTGGAAAGAGGGACACGAGAAGGTAAGCTGCCCCCTTGCTCCATGGAGGGAGGGTTCAGTCTCTTCTAGCCCTGCTCCAGCTACCTGACCTTGCCCAGCGTAATGGGAATTGCCACTGAAGACCCAAGGACATCATTCAAGAGCCTAAGGTATTTCTTCCAAGTAGCAGATAAGCTAATCTCATTTTTTTGTAAACACGAGGGCCATCTACTATGCCTTGCCTGAATATTTAAGTTTTATTTATCCCTCAAAGATCTCTACTGTGGGTATTGACAGTCTGATTTTATTGCTTTATTTAATGTTTAGTATCTCCTTTGTTCCTCTTATCTCAATGCCCCATGCCTATTATAGGCTGGGACCTGCTGCTAATTCCAGCTAGAAGCAGTGGTCACTAGGACTTAAACTCTAACTGCAAAGTATAGAAATGTAACACTCTTTCCCTAAGTACTTGCAGGTTTTATAGGTCACTGAGTGGACTGTCCAAGAGGCACTTCCAGCATTACATCATCCAAGGACTGACTTTCACATGGACAGGTCCACACACCATAATCCTGACAACTCACTCCCACTGCACCTTTCAACCTACCTCACCAAATCAGGAACTTTCTACACGTGTGGGACCAACACCTATCAGTGTCTTCATACTAATTAGACAAAAATCTGTACCCTAATCTGTCTCTCCCCAAATATCAACCTAATCCCTCCCCATGAGCCTCTTCCAGTTCCTAATACACTATTCATTAATTTAAGGACCAAACAAGCTACACAGGTAATTTCTCTTCTCGTTGCTTTAGAATCTCTACAAAAGTAGGTCTAGGGGCAGAGGGACTAGCCATTGCCCTGTCTTATTCTCTCTCTCTCTCTCTCAAGCCCAGGGAATTTGTACATATGAAATCAGTGGTTTCACACAAACTGGGCATCTTACTATTGCCTTTCATTGGTCCACTCACTCTCCTATTTACTTTTCTAACTTTTAAACCCTGCCTCTTATGTTTGTTCACTAGTTTCTTACAGAACCACATGCAGACCTTTGCCAATCAGAAAACTGGAAAAATCTACCTAACCCTACACATCAACCCTGAAACCTGCCCTCGCAAAACAGAAATATCTGAAACCCTATATCAGCAAAACTCCTAAATCCTATTTTTCAACCCTTACAGGTCCCCGAACCCTAAAGCTCTCCCATATCCCTGAAGAACTAGGAGAATTAATAACAATCACCCCCTAATGCTTATCTGTCTTTTTACTATTCACATAGTAAGGGGACAAGATCGCTGGGTCTTCTTGGCTGAAGAAGAGCCTACAAATGGACATGAAACATTTCTTTAGCTCAAGCTAACTGCTCTCTCCAGGGCTGCCAGGAAAAAATATCTCTGACTTTTCCATGGAAGAACTTTCACACACACACACACACACACACACACACACACACACACACACACCCCTATACAACCCTCCTTATCTCTGCATTGCTTTTTTTTTTTTTTAATTTTATTTATTCATTTTAGAGAGGAGAGAGAGAGGGAGAGAGAGAGGAGAGAGAGAGACAGGGGGGAGGAGCTGGAAGCATCAACTCCCATATGTGCCTTGACCAGGCAAGCGCAGGGTTTCGAACTGGCGACCTCAGCATTTCCAGGTTGACGCTTTATCCACTGCGCCACCACAGGTCAGGCCAATCTCTGCATTGCTAATCTCCAAATACCTGCCTCTTTCTTTATCAGGTTCGTACAGGCCCGAATGAGAGAAATCTCTAGGATTACCTACAATCAAATGCTCCTACACTATTTCCCAGTACCCCAAGGAGAACTTCATGAGGGAAATATCAAATAGGTAGGGATGACAGCAGGAAGAAGCCGCCCATCAGCCCAAGAAGTTCCCTCCTGAATGTTCTCCAAACCCCCTTCCTTTTAAACCACACATATTCAGTCCTTCTAAAAAAACTTATACCAACAGGTTTTCTGTCTCTTAAAATCTCCACAATGTCCTCCCATTCGAGAGGAACCAGACCAGCACGTCTCATGAGGCTTATCCAAGAGACCATGTATCACCATGTCACTCTGTTCACTTGGCACTAGCAGCAAGCAACTAACAATTATTACCTCGCAAAATTTTTTTTTACTTCCTCACTCAGGTTTTCAGAGACATCACCTGGTTCAGACCTTACAGCATGGAAATTGACAACCTCCTTAACTGAATGAGGGACTTGGCTTGGCAAGGTTCCCTTCTTGAGTTCTCTCCAGAAGAAGAAATAATTTTCCATTTTTTTCTCCTCTTTCTCCTCATCACCCCTTACCATATATTATAAAATTAATAACTGCCTTTCTTTTATATGTAACCACAGAGTTGAGAAATGATAGATTTGTACATTCCAAACTGCTCTCTTGATGTTCCGCTTATCTGTCAGTCCTCACCCTTACTGGACTATTGACCCTGAGACAGAGGAATTCCAAAAAAGCTGAGAGGCCGCCCCAAGGAGGGGCTCCGGACACACCAGGACTTTTGATTCAACACTCACATGCTCGAAGCCCCCCAAGGAGGAGCATTCTGGACATACCAGGGCTTTTGCCTCAGTATCCCCTCAGGTTCTCCCAAACACTATATAACTCGCCCCTAGTCTGTAACCGATGCTCTTCTCCCGGGAGAAGTGCCCGGCAGCGTTCCTCTCTTCCTTTCAATAAAGCCTGTTACTCTGGTCTTTCGGACTCCCATGGATTCTTACACTGTTGGCACATCAGTGCATGGCATTGACCCTCACGCTGGCAGGCTGTGTAGATTGGCCACAATGACTGAATCTTACAGAGTGCTGCTATTCATCCCAGTGGGCTCTGCTGACTGATGAGATAGCCCTTTGTGTGTGTGTGCTTGTGGAGCTAATTGCATGGTGCCTTGTTGTGTATGAAGCCAGCCACCAGGTGTGTTGGTCTGGGGGTGGCTTAGATGGGACTCCTAGTATAGGTCATGTCAGATGTTGCCACTAACTGGCCTGGGGTTACCTGTTAGGAGCTACAAAGCAATCCACATTTGCTGGGCCTGCATGCACATGGAGGGGCTACGTACGTAGCAAACCAAGGCTTTTGGCTGCCACCAGTACCAGGCCTGCAGTCTGTCAACAAAAGGCCTAAGGCCTGGCCAGCACTTATTCTGTGTTGTTTTGATGAACACCATTCTGACTGGTGTGAGGTGATATCTCATTGTGGTTTTAATTTGCATTTCTCTAATGATTAGTGATGTTGAGCATTTTTTCATATGCCTATTGGCCATCGGTATGTCCTCTTTGGAGAAGTGTCTATTCATTTCTTTTGCCCATTTTTGGATTGGATTGTTTGTCTTCCTGGTGTTGGGTTTTACAAGTTCTTTATAAATTTTGGTTATTAACCCCTTATCAGACATATTGTCAAATATGATTCCATACATAGATGGGACATAAAAATGAGACTCATAGACATGAACAAGAGTGTGATGGTTACAAGGGGGAGGAGAGAAAGGGGTGGAGGAAGGGGAGGGGCACAAAGAAAACCAGACAGAAGGTGACGAAAGACAATTTGACTTTGGGTGAGGGGTATGAAACATAATCAAATGTCAAAATAACCTGGAGATGTTTTCTCTGAACATATGTACCCCAATTTATCAATGTCATCCCATTAAAATTAATAAAAAAAAATCAAAACACTTTAAAAAAAAAGGCCTAAGGCCTGAGACCTGCATGCTGGCTGCCTGTAAGGCTTAGCCACTGAAAGAGCTGGGGGAAAATGTGAGTTGGGTGAGGCAGGGTCTCAGAGAGTCAACAACTGGGGCAAGTCTTGTTTACCGGGTTAATACAGACTCAGGTTTGACACCAGTGCTGGGCCTGAAGTCACTCAGCAAAAGTCTCAGATTACATGGAGTCCAGCTGCCACCCACCTGGGGCATATGGACTTTTGTGGTGGGGCCAGATTTCAGGCAGTCATCAGGGTGGAACTAATAGAGGTCACAAGGCTAATGTAGATTCAGATTTGGTCATGTTGGGCAAGGGCTCAACACAGGAACAATGGTGGCCCTCTCTCCAGCGTTGTCCTCTGTATGTCTCTGGCACCCCCCCCCCCAACCCAAGCCACTGTCCCTCTGCCAGAGCCCAAGGTGAGTACCTGTAAGGAAAACTCTTTGTGCTGACCCTTTAAGAGGATGCCTGAGTTTTCAGCAGCCTTCCATCTCACCTGTACTTTTCACGGCGAAACATGTGGCCTCCTCTTCCTGGCACTGGCATTTCAGGCTGGGGAGCCCAGCACAGGGCTGAGACTTCTTGCGTCTCTGGAGGAACCTTTCCAGTTGAGATAACCCTCTGGATTCTCTACAATCACACTTGAGTACAGGGCCAGCCCATTTCATGTCTCCACCCTTCCTATAAGTCTCAACACGGCTTCTTCTTTACAGGCTTTGTTAGAGGATTCTGTTAAGCTAGTCTTCAGAAGGTTATCCAGGTTGATTATTCTATAATTTAGTGATAACTTTTATGTAGTCATAGGAGGAGATGGGTGCAACATCTACCTACTCCATCATCTTACCAGAACCTGATTGTTTCCAGTTTTTAACTGTATAAGCAAGGCTATAAATTTTATTTAATTAATTATTATTATTATTTTTTTTTGCCAACCTTTTCATACATCCATGCTTATTTCCTTAGGATAAGTTTTTAGAAGTGTAATACTTAAAGGAGTGAATATTTTTCTAATTTTAACATATTGTTCCTGAAAATCCCAAGTTCAACTGCTCACTGCTCGAAAGACAATACTTGAGGAACAAGTGTTGGGTGGAAACGAAAGGTTGCTTTATTCAGGAAGTCAACAGCCTGGAAATGTGGTGGACTAATGTCCAAAGACCATCCCTAAAGTTCCGAACCAAGCAGGAGAGTTCTAATGGGAGGAAAGGCAGCAACTAGCAGAGCTATATGCTGGCCCACCCAAAGCCAGTGTGCAGTTAATCATTTTCCTGGTTACTCAAGACTTAATTACATCAGGGCTCCTATTCTTCTTTGTGGTCATTACCTCCCTGGAGACTTATGGTTCCTCAAAATAAGCTTAGTTGGGAAGTGTTGAAATGGTAGAAATTTTAGGGTCAGAACAAAGAAAAAATGTTTGAGAGGAGTGAAGGGTATAAAAGGCAATCACACAGAAAACTACTTACTCCTTGGATTCACTCCTGAGATAAGTCCCTCTTTAGACCATGAAGCTCAAGGTATTGTTACATTTTATGTGCTTTATTTAAACTGGTTTTCTAGCTTACCTCCTCCTTTCTCCATTTCCTCGGTTGCCCTCTCCTTTTAAGGGCTACCTACTTCTACTTCAAAAATGTCACTTCACTGTTTCTCATAGCTTCGGGGCTATCTAATCAACTGCATCCTGTTTTCTATCACTGTTTTACCACAATAGACATGATTCTGTTGTATAAAATTAGGAAGAAAATGAATCATTTTAAGTTCATTGAATTTTAACCTCCTAGGTTTTGTTATATGTCAATTTTGGCATTGCCAGATCGCATTTCTAATCATCTGTTTACTGTCCTTAGTCCCACAGAGAAGATAAGCTTTCTGCAGCAAGGACCATACCTTTTTGTTTGCTATTCTAGAGACCTTAGCACAGTGCCAGAATCATAGTAAGAACTTATGAATATTCATTAAATGACTGCATGTTTTGCCTCATTTTATACATTATCACAGTATTTTACTAAAAAGAGACATAAATAGCAGGAGAAAGTCAAGACCAACATAGTATCTTAGAAATAGGTGGGCACAAGTCTACAGACAGCTAGGTAGCTGCATGTTTATTTACTCACATTCCCTTCTTTAGGGCCCAAGAAGAGGGCATTTGCTCTTGCAACATGGGTGTGGTTGTCAGGGGATCTCCATTGTTCCCCACACTTTTTATAAACACCTACTTTCACAAGTCACTAGCACAATGGGTCATGTGCATGATCGCCACGATCACCTTCCAGGCTTCATGCTGGTGCCGCACCAACACCTGCTCCCCAGGACTACACGTCTTCCCATCGGGCACCCCCAGGTCAGATCGAACCCTGAAGAGATGAACAACCAATCACTAAATGCCTCCTCCTGTGGGAACTGTGATGAGAGGTTGCGGGATGAGAGGTTGAAAAGAGGCAGTTTGCTTAGAACAAGGAATCCAACCAGTACTGGAAATTGTTCTACTTGGCAATCATCAAACCAGTTCTCTTTCATCCTTCCCTCTCTCTGTCTCTAAATATGTTTACCCAGATTTTTAGCAGGATGAAAATCAAAGTTGTTGTTATTCATTCTTTTAATCAGAAACTTCTGTGCCAGCAGCCTTTCTCTCCCCCCAGCGACCTCCCTCCTGCCTTCTCCCACTCCAGATCATTCACCTCTTTAACAAAGCTTCAGAGACATAAAATGTGGCCAGACCATGAACTTTGAACATGGCAGTGTTTTCCTGACTCGATAATCTGGAGACTGAAAATGTGGGTAGTCAGTAGTCAGGTTGAAGGGCTTTCAGCTGGTCACTGATTGCATCTCTGTGTCTCTGTCTATGCACTGAACATCTTAATGCAAACATAGAATCCTGTGCTATTCTTCCAAAGCTTCTAGTGCTGGGGAGGGTCTAATTCAGGAGGTCTGGAGTGGGGACCAGAAATGTTCAGCTTCAACAAGAACCCCAAGTGTTACTGAAGTTCCTCTGACCACACTTCAAGAAACAGGGGCTTAATAACTAGCTGCACCAGTTTTGGCATTAGACCCACAGGGCTTTGTGTTCAGATCCCACCATTGAAAAACCCGTGTTAACTTAGTGATTTCACCTTTCTTGGTCTTGGTCTCTTCACCGGCAAAGTAAGACTTACAAGAAATATCTACCTAGAGACTTGTGGGTATTAAATGGATACTGTATTTTAAAAGGTTAGCACAATACCTGACATGAACTTAAAATGGCAGTTGCCAGCGGTCTGAATGCACTCCTGCCCCACCCGGGTGTGCCCGCTTTGCTTTATGGACGAGATGTCCTTCCCAGCCTCCCCGCTGACTCTCTGGGTTCCCTCCACCAGCACCGGACCACACACTGCAGTCATCCTCTGCTCGCTGGTCTGTGTCCTCAACCTGACTGAGGAAAGAAACTGCCTAGTGTGTATTTCCACGTGCTTTTTCCTTATGATGCTCAGTACAAATCATTTTTTTAAAAATTGAACTTCATTTGATCAACTGGGTTCTTTCTAGTAAACTCTTTACATAAAAGTACCTCAAGTTTGCATATATAATATATAAGGAAGTATGCAAACACAAAGTGAATGTCACTGTTCTAACACTCTTCTCTTTCCAGTCTGTCACAGAAAGTTTTGCCAGAGTGATTCATGGCTTGAAAGTGGGACACCTGACAGATAATGTCATCCAAAGGAGCAAGAGGATGATTCTGGATACCCTGGGCGTTGGGTTCCTGGGAACCAGCACAGAAGTGTTTCGCAAAGCCAGTGAATACAGTAAAGTAAGAAGTCAATGTCTACTTTCGAGATGAAAGCAAATGTGCACATATGCCTGCTCCTGAGTGTACCCAGAGCCGTGTGTGCTTCCAGTGCTCTGCTCTTCATTTTAGAGATAGTACTTGCTGTATATAGCATTGTTGTACAGTTTTATGCTTTTCTATGCTCTGTTTTCTGAGATTCTATATTCAGCCGTATCTCTTACTAAGTCATTATCTTAAGACCAGTCTAAACACTAGTAATATCTCATAGTTTATTACTATCATGACTGAAAGCACTTTTTATCTGAGTCTTAGAAGCAATAGCACCTACCCTAGATGATCTGTCATGCTAAGACTTTGTGAGTCTCTGGAGGAAAGGCTGGACCAGCATTCTGAGTGGAGAATGAGTGTGTACTGTGGAGATGTAGCATTCACTTTCCAAAGGATGTGCTTGATATAAACAGTTCACCTTCCCCAGTATTTACCCTCCAGGAGTAAAATAAGAGTAAATTCTACTTCCTGGAGCACTTATGAATCATGGTCTGGACAACCTATAGCATCTCTCTCACTCCATGGAGAAAGTTGTATATGGTCTACAAGGAAGAGAAAACTCCAATGACTAAGGCTTTGATCTACTGTAGCACAAAGGATTCAAATAAGAACTAATGTAATGCCTCCAAAGATGAAGAAAAAGTCTAGAAATGGGAACTTGGCATATTATGCTCCCTGATTGCTATTCTTTTGTTCCAGATCTACAGTTCCAATATATCCAGCACTGTTTGGGGTCGGCCCACCTTCAGGCTGCCACCGACATATGCTGCTTTTGTTAACGGCGTGGCTGTAAGGAGCTTTCTGTATCTTTTCACCTGTTAGACAAGCATAGTAACTGTCAGAGCCAGGAAATATCGCAGAAATCACCCAACTCCCATATTTTACTATTGACATTCATAGAGTGGAAGTGGCCTGCCCTCTCTCCTATGTGGTTTTTATATTTTAATAGAGAATGGATTCTTTCCAAATAAATTGTGAAGTAGAAGAACTAAGCTGGATTTAAATGAAATGCCCCCTAAGGTTTCTCAACCCTGAACTCTGACTGTAGATAGCAGATTACATAAAACCCAATATCCAGAATCGATTC
Source organism: Saccopteryx bilineata (assembly GCF_036850765.1). Classification (NCBI taxonomy): domain Eukaryota; kingdom Metazoa; phylum Chordata; class Mammalia; order Chiroptera; family Emballonuridae; genus Saccopteryx; species Saccopteryx bilineata. Next base: position 73,655,829 of record NC_089495.1, on the reverse strand, counting down.
CATTTAAATTCTTTTTGTTGTGGCCAGTACCACTTTCTGTCCAGTAACCAGCCTTTTATTCATTTATTCATTCAACAAATATTTACTGAGAAAGTAATCATGGATTTATGGTGTCTATATTTTCTGAACCAAAAATCAGCATCTCTCATTTGACAAACAAATTTTATGCTTTTTTTCTGTGTTTCAAAGGCAGTACAAAAGTTACAATCTGGACATGAATGTGTTGGGATTTCTGAGATATATTTATGGTTTGGGGGAACAGTAGCTTGGAATATTGAAAGTCAAGCCCACTGGTGCATCCAGGATTAAATGTCCAGTAAGCAGTGGAAAATGCACCAGCCACATCCAAAAAAACATTAAAATGTATTTTTACATGAACTTCTGGTTATTACTGTCTCATAGAAGGGAAAAGCAAATGGCTAGGGGAAAGGGGAATAAAACCTCACAGCAGAAAATAATGCGTTTAAAATATTGCTTAGTATATAATTGCGGTTCATCAGTTCTTGCAACTTTTCTATAAGTTTAAAATTATAAGAGGTATAAAAATATATGGCCTGATATGGAATAAATGACATTGAAGTTTTAGTGTGACTTGTTTGAAGGGTGGGGAGAAAAGGGGAGGAGGGTGGGAGGAGCAGCCACCTAATTCCGCAGCTTTGTTTATAAGAGGAACATAGATCTTTCAGGGGCTTTGGCAGAGAGTTCTGCTCATCTGGGTAACATCCAAGGTCCTTGGGGCTCACTATCTACTCCCCAAAGTACTGGCTGCTCCCAGCCCAGCCTGTCCAGTGCCCAGCAATGTGACCAAGAATCACAGTCACTTCAAAGGTTTTATTTTCAGAGAATCAGATCTAAAAATCTCACTTCAAACAAGGTTATTACCAAACTAAACCCTTACTTGTCCAAAGCCATTACATTCAGGGAAGTATATTTTTGGTTTTGGTTGTTGTGTGTCTGTTTATATAGATTCACTCAATGGATTTTGATGACACGTGGCATCCTGCCACCCACCCTTCTGGAGCTGTCCTTCCTGTGCTCCTGGCTTTATCAGAAGCCCTACCTCCAAGTCCAAAGTTTTCTGGCCTTGACCTACTGCTTGCTTTCAATGTTGGGATTGAAGTGCAAGGCCGATTAATGAATTTCTCCAAGGAAGCCAATGACATACCAAAAAGGTATGGAAAATATTTGCCCCAAGGAAAGATGGACATATTTCCTTTCATCTGTCAATCATTACCTCTGTAGAGTTTTCTGACGTAAAGGTTGGTTCAGGTGAAGATGTTGACATTAGTGCTAACAGATAAGTCAGGTCACCAGTCACATATCAAACCATATAATCAAAGGTATGACTTCAGAAGGCCTAATGAAAAATCTCTTTTGGGTTTAGAAAGCCAACCAGGACCATGAAATAAATTGGGGTCTCTCATCCTGGGGTAACTCTTGTCATTCTGGCATCTGTGGGTACTCTGAATATTCCTGATCCTGGCAAAGCAGAATCTACTGTGATATTTATTATGGTTTCTCAGATTAATGAGAACATTCAGAATATCCTAAGCCTGACTGTTCGACCCATAGACCAAAAGTGGTTAACTGTTGACTGTATCATATGTTTCAATACAATATTTATTTTGCTATGTGGTCCAGCCTGCAAGAGAGGCATGAATTGGAATACTGAGTAAACTTTCACAGTTTCTACAAGGCCCTTAATTTTTATAGTTACTTACATAGACATTCAGCAACAACTTTTGCTTTTCTCCAATAACTGTAAAAGTCTCGTTTATAAAGAATTACCATGTTTCAGGCACTGTTATAGGCATATGAATTCATTAAAAACTCACAAAACCCTGTGAGGTAGATACTAGTATTATCACTCTTTTATATGAGAGAAAACAGGTACAGAAAAGTTGAATAACTTTCCCAAGATCATGGAGCTAATAAGTGGAAGAATTGAGATTTAAACCCAGGCAGCATGGCTCGTTTATCTAAGCTCCTGATCACTACACATACTGCCTCCTGGTGGCTGAGGTATGTAAATCTCCAAATGTTTTGCTTTTTTGCTTTTCAGATTCCACCCTCCCTCAGTGGTGGGAACTTTGGGTAGTGCCGCTGCTGCATCCAAGATTTTAGGGCTCAGCACGACAAAGTGCCAAGAGGCGTTGGCTATTGCTGTTTCTCATGGCGGGGCACCCATGGCAAATGCTGCCACTCAGACCAAGCCTCTTCATATGGGCAATGCTGCCAGACATGGGATAGAAGCTGTTCTTCTGGCAATGCTGGATCTCCAAGGAAACAAGCAAGTCTTGGACATGCAGACAGGATTTGGGGCCTTCTATGCCAACTATTCCCCAGAAGTCCTTCCAAACCCAGATTCTTACACTTGGCTCCTGGACCAGCAGGATGTGGCTTTCAAGCGTTTCCCTGCACATTTAGCCACCCACTGGGTGGCAGACACAGCTGCTTCTGTGAGAAAGCACCTTCTGACAGACAGAGCCACACTTCCCATTGACCACATTGAGAGAATTGTGCTCAGAATTCCAGATGTCCAGTATGTAAACCGGCCTTTCCCAGACTCGGAACATGAAGCCCGTCACTCCTTCCAGTATGTGGCCTGTTCCATGCTGCTTGATGGTAGCATCACTGTCCCATCATTCTACAAACACCAGATCAACAGGCCACAGGTGAGAGAGTTGCTTTGTAAGGTGGAGCTGGAGCACCCTCGGGACAACCTGCCAAGCTTCAACACACTATACTGTGAGATAAGTGTCACCCTCAAAGACGGAGCCACCTTCATGGAGCGCTCTGATACCTTCTACGGCCACTGGAGGGAGCCACTGAGCCAGGAGGACCTACAGGCCAAGTTCAGAGCCAATGTCTCCAGGATGCTGTCCTGTGATACAGTAGAAAGACTTATAGAGATAGTAGACAACCTGGAAGACCTAGAGGACTGTTCTATGTTAACCACACTTCTAAAAGAACCCTCTACACCAGGAATGGTTCAAAAATCTATCCAGCATTTAACAATCCCACAATACAATCTCTCCTGAGGTTTACCACTATTGAAACGACTTTATATTTGGCGAAATTCAATGATTTTGCTTTACAGATCAAAGGCCTGCTCTTGATCTGCCCAGAAATAAATGCAACCTGGTGGAGCAGTGCAGACACAGAATTGGATATGTATGGAAGGAGTCTTGCCCTGTAAGTTGGCAGGCCTGATCCAGTTACCTATAGCAAGATAATATATATGCAAGAACAAAGAGAAATGGATTTTATAAGCATTCTTAAAGCTGAATTTCAAGTCACCTGTGATTTGCTTATAAAATCAATCTTTTCAGAGAACTTTTATGAACTTCATGAACCTCAATTGAGAGGCAGGGAGGTAGAGACAGACTTATGTGTGCACCCCGACTGGGATCCACCAGCAAGCTCCCTACCAGGCGATACTCTGCCTGTCTGGGCTGCTGCTCCTTTGCTCAACTATTTTAGCACCTGAGGTGAGGCCATGGAGCCATACTCAGTGCTTGGGGCCAGCTTTGCTCAAACCATTCAAGAAATGGGTGCAGGAGGGGAAGGGGGAGATAAAGGGGGAGGGGTGGAGAAGCAGATGGTCATTTCTCCTGTGTGCCCTGATGGGAGTCGAACCCGGTATTTCCACACGCCAGACTGATGCTGCATGTACTACTGAATCAACCAGCCAGGGCCTAGATTTCTGAGTTATTAGAATGTCTCCACAATAGAGGGGATGCTATTGGGTTTAAATACCAGGGCTTAGTGGGTTCAAATGCTGCCTCTGTAACTTACTAGATGTGATCCTGGGCATGTAAATTGTTAGCCTTCTGCCTTAGTTTCTCTATTTTTTAAAGCAGAAATAAAAAGCAATCTAAAAAACAAAGCCATTTGGCTCCAGAAGCCATGCTCTTAACCACTTCAATGTCATCTTTCATTACAAAAAAAAGATATTTGAGAAATGAATAATGAAGAGTCTGAAATATAATAGAGAATAACAACAAAAAGTGTATATGTCTATAATTAAATAAATATTGACTATATCAAATAATAAAATGTCTTACGGGTTTGGAAACGGGAGGCAGTCAGACTGTGATCCACCCAGCACGCCCCCCAGGGGGCAATGCTCTGCCCATCAGGGCGTCGCTCTGTTGCTACCAGAGCCATTATAGCGCCTCAGGAAGCGGCCATGGAGCCATCCCCAGCACCCGGGCCATCTTTGTTCCAATGGAGCCTTGGCTGTGGGAGGGGAAGAGAGAGACAGAGAGGAAGGAGAGGGGGAGGGATGCAGAAGCAGATGGGCACTTCTCCTGTTTGCCCTGGCCGGGAATCGAACCCGGGACTTCTGCATGCCAGGCCGACGCTCTACCACTGAGCCAACCGGCAAGGGCGCATTATATTTAATATGTTCTAAATTCCTCGTGGTGTTCAAGAAAAGGGCAAAATTATTAGACTTTGATTTTTAAGTTTACAGATTGACATTTCTAGGGTGACCATTACAAAAAAGCAGTAGAATGTATCACTTCCAGGTTAATAGAATAAAAATTCATAGGAAGGCAAGAATGGAGGGGGTAAAGAAATACAGAAAAGGCAGAACAGATATAAAATTATAGGAAAATAATCCAAATATATGTATCATTACAAAAACAGTAAATGGACTAAATGCTATGAACTCATTTTAAAATATGTTTTATACCTTTATTAACATCGACTTTACCTATTATTAATTCATCCATTTTAAATGTACAGTTCAATGAGTCCTAGTAAATTTATAGATTTATGCAAACATCACCACAATCCAGTTTTGGAATACTTCTATCATAGCCAAAAAATTCTTCATGACTGCTTACAATCAATCCCCATTCCCCTCTCCAGCCCTCTACAAGCAATGATCTGCTTTCTATCTCAATAGTTTTGTCTTTTCCAAACTTTTTCTATGATAAATGATATCGTACAACATGCAATCTCATGTGTCTTTCACTTAGCATGTTTTAAGATGTTCCCATATATGTATCAGAGCACTTTAGTCTCTTTCATTGTTGAGTAGCCCTCCATTGTATGGATAAACTACATTTGTTCACCCATTCATTAGTTAATGAACAGTTTAATTGTATCCAGTTTGGAGCTACTATGAATAATGCTTCTATGAACAATCTCATACATGTCTTTCTGTGGGCATATCTTTCCATTTCTCTTGGGTAAATACCTAGGAGTGGGAATGCTGGGTCATCTGATATGTACATGTTCAACTTTCTTTAAAAACTGTTTTCTGGCCCTGGCCAGTTGGCTCAGTGGATAAAGTCTGGTGTGAGGATGTTCAAGGTTTGATCCCCAGTCAGGGCACATAGGAGAAGTGACCATCTGCTTCTCTTCCTTCCTTCTCCCCCTTCTCTCTCTCTTCTTGTAGCCAGTGGCTCATTTGATTCGAGCATCAACTCCAGGCAGGGGTTGCCAGGTGGATCCCAGTCAGGTGCATGTGGGAGTCTGTCTCTCTATCTCCCCTTCTCTCACTTAAAAAAAGAATTGTTTTCCAAGGTACCTCAATCATGTTACATTTGCACCAGCAATGTTTAAGAGTTCCAGTTTCTCCGTATCCTCACCAACCCTTAGAATTGTCAGCTTTTTAAATTTTAACAGGCCTAGTGAGTGTATAATAGTATCTCATGGTGATTTTAATTGTGCATTTCCTTTATGACTAATTCTTGCTCATTTTTGCCAATTGCTTTAATTAGCTTGTCTTATTGAGTTGTAAGAGTTATTTATACATTCCAGCCATATAAGTTCTTTATCTATATGCTTTGCAAATATTTTCTCCCAGTTTGTGACTGGTCTTTTCATGTTTCTAAAGGTCTCTTTTCAAGAGAAAAAGTTTTAAATTTTGATCAAGTCCATTTTACCTTTTTTTGTATTTTAATTATGGTTTCTGCTTTTGGTATCATCAGAGGTTTTTTTTAAATCCTGTTATATACTTTATTCAAGACATGAGGACACAGAAAGTTGAAAGTAAAAAGATAGGGGAAATATGGATGGAGTATTAACAAAAGAAAGCTAGAATAAATAAATGTTAATATTAGACTAAAAAAAATTTCAAGCAAAAAGCATTACTAGAAATAATAATAAATTCAAATCACTAGGTAAATAAAATAATCTTAAATCTACATGCATCAAAATAATATTGAACAGTAAGAAGAAATAGATAATTCCATTCTCATACTGAGAAAATTTTAACACTTCTGTCTTAGCAATTGATATTTCAAAGAAATCAAAAATAAATAAATAGACTAATGATTTAAATACAACCAACTGTTTTATTTGGTGGACACATAAAGAATTCTTCACCCAACATAATTTTTCAAAAAATCTCACAAACCATTTATAAAAATGGACCATCTACTGAGCATAAAGCAAGTCCAGCAACTTTTTGAAGGACTGGATTATACAGATCATTTTCTCTAATCACAATGCAATTAAGTTTAAAAAATCAATATAAAAAGATGATTAGAAAAACTTGAAATATTTAAAAATAAACATTCTTCTAAATAAGTCTTGGATCACAGAAGAAATTACAACCAAAATTATAAAACATTTAGAAGCAACCAAGAAGAAAAATACCACATAACAAAATTTGCAGGATGTTGCAAAAGTGGTACTTTGAACTGCGTAGAATTTTCTACTGCTGGCTCCTGTATAACTTGGATTATGCTATGCCATAGGATGCATCATGTTAATTCTGATGAATTGGTTTGAACAAGCTGATTAAAGAGAAGGAAGAAGAGCTGGTTTCTACTGTGGCCTTGAGATAAAATTTACTTATTATCCTGTCCTGACACATTTCAAGTTTAATAATACCCTCAGATAAGCCCTGTTGAAACAAGACAACAGACCCAAAGTGCAGTCACTTTTTCTTTAATTGAATTTATTGTGGTGACACTGGTTAGCAAAAACTATACAAGTTTCAGGCACACAGTTCTACAACACATCTTCTGTATACCAGATGATATGTTACCACCAAACCAAGACTTAGACTTAATTACCGTTTCACTTCGCCCAGAAACGGAATCTTAAGCTAGTCCGTCAGGAATCTCCTGATCAGCATTAGTTAGGTCATCTGTCCAATAGACCCCTGCCATCCCTGAAAGGAAAGTCACTTTGCAATAACCAACCTGCTATTTTGCCGAGTATAACTTCCTGTTCCTACAAGTCCGTCTATAAGTTATTTACTTTGTAAGCTCTTTGAAGCTCCTATCTGCTGGATTGAATGTTGCCCAACTTGAATCAATTTTTTCTCAAACTCTTAAAAAATTTAACATGCCTCAGTTTATATTTTAACACCCCCAACACCTTATCAGACCACCTCTCCTCAGGGGGTAACAGTCTCAAGGTGACCTTCATACTGGTGTATGCCCACTAAGTTAACTGAAGGCAGGAGAAAATATGAGGAAGTATGGATCTGTAGGGAGAGCTTAAGCACTCTCTTCTCTGGTAGCCCTGCACACTATCCACCACCACAGTACCACATACAAAAAACAGACAAACAACAAAACCAGGGAGGATGGCGAGAGACTGGCTCCACACGGTCCTTCCTAGATGATTCCCTTCTCTGAGAGTCAACAGCAAGGGCATTTCTGAGCACAGTGCTAGTGAACACCTTTTGTTGAAATGGGAGAGTTAAAGCCTAGTCTGTTGTCTCCTACTTCCAAGAGCTTGAAGAACGGAGTCCTCCCCATAGGTCCGGCCAGACCACCAGGGATAACTGCACCAGCCTCCCTCCACCCCAGAGACTGGTACAAAGGCTCAGCTCACAGAGACGTTCATTACAGCTTCCTCACTATATTTCTGTATCGTCAGCACATGTCCCAGGCCCTGAGACAAACTGACTCAGTCACTAGACACTCCTTCGCCAGCTCTAAGAAACTCTACTTATGTATCTTGTATATGTTTGGGGATCCCCAAGACCATGCACACATTCAAGTACTCACCACAAGAACTCATGGGACTCAGCATGTCATTGTACTCACGGCTAAGGTTCATTATAGTAAAGGGTGCATGTCAAGGTGACAATGAACTATCCAGAGACCAGATCCTCCCAGGGGCCGAGGAGAGGCAGCAGCCCCAGTCCACAGACCAAAGGACTGGAAGCCCCATCCCCAGCCTTCCTCAGATATTTATTAGCCAGTACAAATAACTCAAGGAAACAGACAAGAAGTGTTCAGGTGGGTGAAGTAAAGGACAAGGAACATGCTGACTTCTAATAGCCTAAACATTTCTCTTTTGCTGAATCTTATCCTGCTGTCTTGCTGTTTGCAGCATGGGGTCAGAGAGGCCCTGGACTCTCCTCCGCTCAGGGCCTTTGCACTGAGACACCTCTCTCTCTGCCTCTAATCGTTTACGCCAACTCTGCAAGTCTTCACAGCGTATTCCTACATATCCCCCTTTTTTGTTTAGTAAAGATGAACAGGGAGTAAGATGTTTAGGTGGTTGTAGTAGAAGGTGAAGGGCAAGCATAGAGAGAAACTGGTTTTTAGGGGTTACAGGTGAGTCTGTATTTTGCAGAAGTTCTTTAGCACGCCTGGTCAGATGTTTTCAAGTGTCCCAGGTGGTGTCAGGTGCTCCCTGAGTGCTTGGGAGTAAGTTAGGTCTCCTCCTTTTTTGGGGGTTCATTTTTGGAGGTGGATTCGCTATCAGCTTCTGGATCTCTAGAACCGAGTTGCTTTCTAGGGGCTGATGCCAACTCATGATAAGGCTTCAGGTTGCTCACCAATATTCAAAGAGGACCTGTTGATGACAAAAATGCAACATGCCCTCACCCCGGGTTATCAGTTTGATTGGATTGTGCCATTCAAGAACTGCTAATACATCCCGGTACAGCATGAGAGGCTTAGTACATCACTTGGCTGCTTTAAAGTGCCTCTCAGCTGCAGTAAGTCCAGATGAAGAAATGCTCAAAAAATTAAGAGTAAAAAAGAATCTTACACAATTGTTCCTGTGGGGGGAGTCTTTCCTCCCGATTCCTCCTTTTTTTGTTTGTGTAGTTGGGGCTTAATAAGGCTATTGGCTCCTTCTGTAATACTTGTAATTTTGGGTGAATTTCTGAAGCTGCTGAGGCTCCTAAAAATGTCCTAATGTTCCTTTTAATTTTCCTTTTGGACAATCCTTTTTCTAAAGTCCTTCCTTCTTCTCCTTATATCACTTTTGTCTACTTTCTTAGTTTCTACTTTTTTGTTTCTGCACAAACCTTCTACAACCTGCACAAACCTGCAACTTACACAAACTTTCTTTAACATTCAGAAATAACCAGCTTTCAGAAGAATTTACTTTTTCCTTTTCCTTTCAAAAGTACTTCCATACCTTATACATTTTATCATTAAAATCAAACAACTTCTTTCTAATTAATCAGAATTCTTAACTTCTAAATATCTTAACTTTCAGTGACAACTAAGTCAGTTATTAGCAATTTTAGGTTGATACTTTTATGAACATATTTCATGACCTTTAGAAACAGTTTCTTTCATTGGCAAACAAACTCATATTTTAGAAGACATAATAGAAATAACAGGAAACTTTTGTAAACCTAAGGAAAACAAACATATTTTTTGTTAAAAACTTTAAAAGACATTAATTGAATTATTTAAATGACTTGGTTTCTCTTTTTTTTCTTTCCAAAATTACCCTCAGTTTTTTTTTTATTTTTAAAGAGCCAAATTAAGATTATCCTACTTATAGTATTAAGTCTAGGTTTAACTTGGCCTGGTAATTTGTATAAACACAATAAGAATAGTAATCATCATTTTGACATTTTATAATGTTTTGCCAGAACCTTATAAAGGAATTTTTAGATTGAATTTTAATTAGCCTCTCAGGGTACACACAAAAGCCAAGCTACACAGCTGTAATCTTTCTGAAAATGTCCTTCCTTCCCACAGTTGTAACAGGTTTGTGGCCTTGGTCACAGACTGTCTCCCTTTCCTACCCTCAGGTCCCTCCTGAAGGCCTTGTCCTAAGGACACTTCCCAGAACACTCCCGGTGTGGGGGGAGTTGCTTGAGGGAAGGGGAGGGTTGAGTGAGGGGAATTTGAGATTTTAAAGGGGCTCTGAATTTAAAGGAGACATGAACCCAAACCTAACATTCCAGCCTTTTATTGTTTAAGGAAAAGGGCTGAAGGGCTCTTCTGTAGCTACTTCCTGCTGGTCAGGATCAGGGAAATATTGGGGAAAGGCTGCTCTGAGGTTCAGGGTAGGTGGTGAGAACAGTTTTTACAAGCCCTTTTCAATCCCAAGGGGTCATTTTATATCCTGTCCTGATGGCTTCAACCATCCCCTTGGTAAAAGTGCTTTCCCAATCTTCTAAGTCTGAGTGTCCCTCCTCTGGATACCACGGTATTGTTGTTAGATTACTAGCAATGAGGAGCCACTGAGCCACTTCACCCGCAGGTGGTGTTAGGTACCAAAAACTACAGAATTAATATTAATATTTGAAGAGGCTTGGAGTACATTTTATTAATTTGGGTTAAGGTGTGCAGAGAAATTGTGAGAATATTCTCTGTATTGTGTGATTGGCATAGTCAGGACGACCCTTGGCATTGTATTGTAAATGCAAAGGGGAGGAAAACATGGATCCCCAGACATTCCACCACACCTGTGGGGAAAGGGGTGAATGGCTAGCCAGGTGCAGGGAGAGAAAAGCCAAAATAAACCTTTTCTTATAACTATGAGCCATTTGCGGGCATTTGTCCCCAGGGAAACTACCTCTTCTATGTAAATGTGTATAGTTAACACGTGTGACTCAGGACAGAGAGATAGCAGATGAACACTAGATAATATGGAATGCCTTTTAATATGTAAAAAGATATCTTTCTGCCATTGTGTTGACTTGTAAATTTTGTTTTCTCCAAAAGGATGTATGTATGGCTTTCAAATTGAACATGGTCCTATCATATTAAAGGGCATATGACTATAACCAATAGTGGTAAGGGGCTCCTAATTACAATTTTTGCTTCTGTACTTCCCACTTACAAAACTATAAAAACAAGGTAAAACAAAGGGCTGGCACGCTCTCCTTCAGATTTCTGTCAGAGTTGCTGCCGCTTGGCCAAGCTAGACAATAAAGCTTTGGTGTATAATCGACAGACTTTGTTCGTGTCTTCAATGTTTCGAGTCCCTCCGAATTAGGCTTAACAGCAAGAGGGCAGTTAAATTAAGATCCGATACCTTGCAGCTCTGAGGAGTCCCCATGGCTGTAACTTGAGACTCTACTACTCAGGATTTTTCCCCATGATGAAGGAAAAAAGAGGAAGACATGAAGGAAGAGGAAAACCCCATGGCCAAATCCCTGAAAGTGACCTCACCACAAGCATTCAAGGGCTATTCGCATGCTGTTTGTATCCCTTACCAATAAGCTGACCAACTTTTTTACAATGAAAAGGACAAATATAAATTGAAGAAAACAATATCATAAATAAAAGAAACATTTTATTCATTGCAACAGTAATACACTATAATATGATAAATGCATAATAAAAACATTTGTAATATTTTATATTTTATATTGTAATTATGCTTACATGGCTATCAATTTTTAATAATTGTAAGAAAAAAGTACTCATTTAGATACAAATACGTCACATTGCACGCAATGGATCGAATCTGCATTGATTGATTGAATACGGACATTTACAGATTAGTCTTCCAATATCAAAAAGGAGGACATGTAGGAGGACACTTCTTGAGGGAGGACGGAACTTACAAAAGAAGGACTGTCCTGCCTAAAGGAGGACGATTGGTCACTTTACTTACCAAACAGGATGAGAAGAGAGGACGTACTACTCTTCCTCGGCCAGGCTTTGGGAGGTTGTTTCTTCTGGTTCCTCACGTGGGGAACCACTTAATACCGTGACAACTTGGTACAATGAACAACTTTGAAGTAGTGAACCTTGCACTTGGTCCCCGATTCTCACACAGGGCACCACTTGTTGCGGTGACAGTGAACTGCCTGAAGACCAGATGCTCCGAGGGCCTGAGGGGAGGCAACAGCCGCGGCACAAAGGACTAAAGCCCTGGCCCCCACCTTCCTCAGGTATCCATTAGTCAGTACAAGTGACTCAAGAAACAGAACAAGTTTTCAGGGGGTTGAAGTAAAGGACAAGGAACATGCTGACTTCTTAATCTCTCTTCTGAGAGCCTAAACAATTCGTGGTGCTGAATCTTATCCTGCTGTCTTGCTGTTTCCAGCATGGGGTCAGAGAGGCCCTGCACTCTCGTCTGCTCAGGACTCTTGCCCTAAGACGCCTCTCTACCTCTAATTGTTTACCCTAACTCTGTGAGTTTTCACAGTGTATTCCTACAGATGCAAGACAGAATCGACAAGATAAAAAGATACAGACAGAGTCTGGAGAATCCATGCATAGGCTGCCGATGCCCAGTCCCTCCAATGAGGAGATATATGAATGTGCCCTTTCTCCAGCAGTGAAAATTCAGCACAGTGTGTATAGTCATCCTTCAGTATCCACAGGGGATTGAGTCTAGGACCAACCTCCCTCAGATACCAAATTCCAAGGTTGCTCAGTCCCTCATATAAAATGGCATATGCCTAATCAGGCAGTGGCGCAGTGGATAGAGCGTCGGACTGGGATGCCGAGGACCCAGGTTCGAGACCTCGAGGTAGCCAGCTTAAGCGTGGGCTCATCTGGTTTGAGCAAAGCTCACCAGCTTGGACCCAAGGTAGCTGGCTCGAGCAAGGGGTTACTCGGTCTGCTATAGCCCCATGGTCAAGGCATATATGAGAAAGCAATCAGTGAACAACTGAAGTGCCACAATGAAAAACTGATGATTGAGCTGATGTCAGAGAAATGGCACCATAAGGAGCAATACCAATAAATCTGCCCAAAAATTCAACAAAATCTTCAACCAGAGACAGAAATATCTATTCATGGAGCCTCCAGAAGTTCCACACTAAATACGAAGGCAGAGGCAGCAGCAACCCCATAGCTGGATCATCAGGCTACTAATTCAGGAAGGAAAGACTAGGAGAAAGGCTCCAGGAATACAGGCTCTCTCATTGGCGGAGCCTGCAAATTCTAATGAGCCTCAACTGCCAACGAGACTGAAGCCTAATATATGACATCTCCATAGAGACTTATCAACTGCAAACCTCTACCTAAGCGTGCCACAGGGTTAGAACCCGGGGTACAGAGTCACCGGCCAGGAAGAGGGAGAGAAAAGAAAAAGCAAGAAGATAACCTCTCAAAATCAAGTATAATCCACAGACTTTATAACCTATTCCATTTTATTATATTTGTTTGTTTGTTTCTCTTATCTTCTTGTCTTGATTATTTTCTTCTTCTTCCAATTTGGACGTTTAATTCTCTGCCAGTCTTACTCTATCCTCTCCTTGAACTACACTACCCATAAATGTTAAATCTCCCATTATCTTTTCTTTCTTCTTCCTTTCTCTCTATGAGGATTGCACTCCAAAACCCTTAACTCTCTCTCTCTCTCTCTTTCCTTTATTCTTTTTTCTTCTCTTTTTGTTTTCCTCTTTCTTTTTTATTCTGTCTCTATATTAGTTTCTTCTTCTCTCCTTTACTTTTACTCCCCTTCAATCCCCAATCACAAACAAATTACTGTATCTGGGACTCAAATTTTTCTTTGTGGCACTTTGGGGTTTTTTACTTCGTTTTTTTAGCTCACTAGCAGTGCTCCCAACCCTGGCTCTCCATTCTATCTAGCTCTTGCTCCACTAAATACAAGAGTAATTTTTAAATTTTCCCCTTTTTCCTGTTTCCCTCTTATTCCTCTCATCATATCTCTGAGTCAACCTTCACCTAAAAGCAACTCATTTTATTCTTGCCTTAAATTTTTTCTTTTTTGCGATTTGTGGGTCCATACTCCCTTTTTTGCCCCTTTATCACTTCTCCCCAACTCAGACCCTCCATTATAGGTAGTTTATGTTCTATTTAGCAAAATATAATTCACAGTTCACAACAAGATTTTCTTAAGAAGGAGGGGAGAGGAGAGCAGAGGAAAAAAAAGGGGGGGGGAGGGGAATAATTTTTTTGTTATTTTTTATTTTTAATTTTTATTTTTTAACTTTTATTTTTTATTAATTCTCATTAATACTATCAATAAAACCACCCTCAGATGCCATTAAGGAAAAGGAAATTGAATATTATGGATACAAAAGACAGAGAGGTAGCACAGATAGATGAGGAAAACTCTATGGAGAAAAAATTTAATATATTAGAAACCCTGGAGCTAAATGACAGAGAATTTAAAATAGAAATCCTAAAATTACTCAGAATTATACAAGAAAATACAGAAAGGCAATTTAGGGAGCTCAGAAAATAACTCAATGAACACAAAGAATATATTACCAAGGAAATTGAAACTATAAAAACAAATCAAAGAAAGATGAAAAACTCCATTCATGAGCTGAAAAATGAGATAACAAGCTTAGCTAATAGAACAGGCCAGTTAGAAGGTAGGATTAGTGAAATAGAAGACAAGCAACTTGAGGCACAACAGAGAGAAGAAAGAAACTCAAAAATTAAAAAAAATAAGAAAGTCCTACTGGAATTGTCTGACTCCATCAAAAAGAATAACATAAAAATAATAGGTGTATCAGAGGGAGAAGAGAGAGAAAATGGAATGAAGAACATATTCAAACAAATAATAGATGAGAACTTCCAAAGTCTGTGGAAAGAACTAAAGCCTCAAATTCAAGAAGCAAACAGAACTCGAAAAAGATACAATGAGATGAAAGAATATTCCTTGTTCTTGGATAGGAAGAATAAATATAATCAAAATGGCCATATTACCCAAAGCAATATACAAATTTAATGCAATTCCCATCAAAATTCCAATGACATTTTTTAAAGAAATGGAACAAAAAAATGGTCAGATGTATATGGAACTATAAAAAACCCCGAATAGCCAAAGCAATCCCAAAGAAAAAGAACAAAGCTGGGGGCATTAAAATACCTGACTTCAAACTATATTATAGAGCCACGACAATCAAAACAGCATGGAATTGGCACAAAAATAGACACTCAGACCAACAGAACAGAATATAAAGTCCAATAATAAAACTACATATATATGATCAACTAATTTTTGATAAAGGAGCCAACAACACACAATGTAGAAAAGAAAGCCTCTTCAACAAATGGTGCTGGGAAAACTGGAAAGCCACATGCAAAGGAATGATACTCGACTACAGCTTGTCCCCTTGTACTAAAATTAATTCAAAATGCATCAAAGACCTAAATATAAGACCTGAAACAATAAAGTACATAGAAGACATAGGTTCTAAACTCATGGACCTTGGTTTTAAAGAGCATTTTATGAATTTGACTCCAAAGGCAAGAGAAGTGAAGGCAAAAATTAATGAATGGGACTACATCAGACTAAGAAGGTTTTGCTCAGCAAGAGAAACTGACAACAAAAGAAACAGACAACCAACTAAATGGGAAATGATATTTCAAACAGCTCAGATAAGGGCCTAATATCCAAAATATACAAAGAACTCATAAAACTCAACAACAAACAAATAAACAATCCAATAAAAAAATGGGTAGAGGACATGAACAGACACTTCTCTCAGGAAGAAATACAAATGGCCAACATATATATGAAAAGATGCTCATCTTCATTAGTTATTAGAGAAATGCAAATCAAAAACTGCAATGAGATACCACCTCACACCTGTTAGATTAGCTATTATTAACAAGACAGGTAATGTTGGAGAGGCTGTGGAGAAAAAGGAACCCTCATCCACTGTTGGTGGGAATGTAAAGTAGTACAACCATTATGGGAGAAAGTATGGTGGTTCCTCAAAAAACTGAAAATAGAACTACCTTATGACCCAGCAATCCCTCTACTGGGTATATACCCCTAAAACTCAGAAACATTGATACGTAAAGACACATGCAGCCCCATGTTCATTGCAGCATTGTTCACAGTGGCCAAGACATGGAAACAAAAAAGTCCTTCAATGGAAGACTGGATAAAGAAGATGTGGTTCATATACACTATGGAATACTACTCAGCCATAAGAAATGATGAAATCGGATCATTTACAACAAAATGGTGGCATCTTGATAACATGATACAAAGTGAAATAAGTAAATCAGAAAAAAACAAGAATTGTATTATTCCATACATAGGTGGGACATAAAAATGAGACTAAGAGACATTGATGAGTGTGGTGGTTATGGGGGGTGGGGGAAGAGGAAGAGGAAAAGTGGGAGGGGGAGGGGCACAAAGAAAACTAGATAGAAGGTGACAGGGGACAATCTGACTATGGGTGATGGGTATGCAACATAATTGATTGACCAGATAACCTGGACATGTTTTCTTTGAACATATGTACCCTGATTTATTGATGTCACCTTAGTAAAATTAATAAAAAAATAAAAAGAAAAGAAAAACTGATTATTGATGCTTCTCATCTCTCTCCATTCCTGTCTGTCTGTCCCTGTCTATCCCTCTCTCTGATTCTTTGTCTCTGTTAAGAAAAAAAGAAAAGAAAAAATATCAATAAAGAAAAAAATAAAATAAAATGGCATAGTATTTGCACATAACCTGTATTTGCATATAGCAGAGTATGTTTACACATCACTTTATTTGCATGGATTCAGCGCAGTGCTTGGTGCATGGAAAACTCAAGTTTTGCTTTTTGAAACTTTCTGGGAATTTTTTCCCCAATTATTTTTTGTCTACAGTTTGTTGAATACACAGGTACAAAACCTACAGATACAGAGGACTGACTGTACTCTGTTTTTGCCCTGAACAGAGACTTACCACCCAAGGCGTTTGTTAGTGTCTGGTCATCTAGGCACCCTCTGCCCGGAAACGGCCTTAGAACAGAGTCCAATAGGAAAGCAGGAGTGTAACGTAATCACATTGTGGCACAATCTAGGCAGAGTGAACTATTTCAATACGTTGGAGAGTGGGTCAATTGTCAAGTTCCCAGGCCCTAATAAAGACAGGACGAAGACCTGACTTGGGCTGGGCATGGAGGAGAACACACAATACAGAGTACAGAGACATGTTGCAGAATGGGGCACCTTAAATCAGTTTAATTGTGTTAACGGGTGCCACTCCAATAAATTCTATTTTAATAAATAAATAAATAAAACGAAAAAATTAAATAAAGATCAGATCCTCCAGCTTGCTATGTTATCTCTTCCTGCACAACTTTTCCCGTCTTGAAATGCCTTTCTTTCCTGTTTGTGCGGCATTGCAACGTAGAAAAACAATGCACTGAACTGGACTTTGCTTCCACTGGAGCCATTGTCTCAGCTCTGAAGCACTTGAGCTCCGTGACTTGAGTTCTACCACAGCATTAACTGAAACTGATACCCAGTACGCTCACAGCTGTCACAGACCAAAGAGCTGTCATGACTTTTATCTAAGGTACATAAACTGAGAATATGTGAGTTTAAAAGAATACGTGAATTTAAAATATATTTTCTATCATGTTTACTTGGAGGCCTTTATCTAAAACAGATATCACAGTCAGATGAATCCCTTCCCGTATCTGGGATCTCCTTAAGGTTGGTGATAGCCTATGTAGAGGAAGCTGCTTAGGGATTTGAGGAAATTGTGGGCATCCATTCCATTCAACAAATGTGTATTGAGGGCTTAATATGTGCCAGAGGATGTTTCTGGTGCAGGTGATAGAGTGGTGGACAAAATAATCAAAAATTCCTCACAAGGCCCTGGCTGGTTGGCTCAGTGGTAGAGCGTCGGCCTGGCGTGCAGAAGTCCCCGGTTCGATTCCCGGCCAGGGCACACTGGAGAGGCGCCCATCTGCTTCTCTACCCCTCCCCCTCTCCTTCCTCTCTGTCTCTCTCTTCCCCTCCCGCAGCTAAGGCTCCATTGGAGCAAAGACGGCCTGGGCGCTGGGGATGGCTCTGTGTCCTCTGCCTCAGGCGCCAGAGTGGCTCTGGTCGCAACATAGCGATGCCCAGGATGGGCAGAGCATCACCCCTGGTGGGCAGAGTATCGCCCCTGGTGGGCTTGCTGGGTGGATCCCAGTCGGGCGCATGTGGGAGTCTGTTTGACTGTCTCTCCCCGTTTCCAGCTTCAGAGAAATACAAAAAAAAAAAAAAAATTCCTCACAATTGTGAGAATCCAATCCAGTGTGAGTAAACAGGACTCGGAAAGTGCTCGCACCTGTTCTGGGCCAGCTGCGCTACCATCGTTCCTCTCCTGGGAATGCCACAAGAGTGTGGTGGTTACGGGGTGTGGAGGAAGAGAAGGAGGGGGAAGGGGAGGGGAAAGAGGAGGGGCACAAAGAAAACTAGATAGAAGGTGACAGAGGATAATCTGACTTTGGGTGATGGGTATGCAACATAATTGAATGACAAGATAACCTGGACAGATTTTCTTTGAATATATGTACCCTGATTTATTGATGTCACCCCATTAAAATTAATAAAAATTTATTTATAAAAAAATAACACCTACAACTGTGAAACATAATTGCTGGTTTACACATTTTGTGTACTGTGGTATATTACAATTTGTTCTTCCCCTTACTAAATTTGGAATATTTTATTTTATTTTATTTTTTGTGTCAGAGACAGAGAGAGTCAGAGAGAGGACAGATAAGGACAGATAGACAGGAAGAGAGAGAGATGAGAAGGATCAATCACCTTAGTTGTTCACTGATTGCTTTCTCATATGTGCCCTGATGGAGGGGGGGGGCTACAGTAGACTGAGTAACCCCTTGCTCAAACCAGTGACCTTGGGCTCAATCTTGTGAGCCTTGCTCAAACCAGATGAGCCTGCACTCAAGCTGGCGACCTCGGGGTCTTGAACCTGGGTCCTCTGCATCCCAGTTCAGTGCTCTATTCACTGCACCATCACCTGGTCAGGCGGGAATTTTTTTTTTTAAAGGACATCTTAATTTTTTTTAATTAATTTTAATGGGGTGACATTGATAAATCAGAGTACATATGTTCAGAGAAAACATCTCTAGGTTATTTTGACATTTGATTATGCTGCATTCCATCACCCAAAGTCCAACTCTCTCCCGTCACCTTCTAACTAGTTTTCTTTGTGCCCCTCCCCTCCCCCCATCCCCTCTCTCTCCTCCCCCCGACCCTGTAACTCCCACACTCTTGTCCATGTCTCTGAATCTCATTTTTATGTCCCACCTATGTATGGAATCATATAGCTCTTAGTTTTTTCTGATTTACTTATTTTGCTCAGTACAATGTTATCAAGGTCCATCCATGTTGTTGTAAATGATCCGATGTCATCATTTCTTATGGCTGAGTAGTATTCCATAGTATATATGTCCCAAAGCTTTTTAATCCACTCGTCCACTGATGGATACTTAGGCTGTTTCCAGATCTTTGCTATTGTGAACAATGCTGCCATAAACATGGTGGTGCATTTCTCCTTTTGAAACAGTGCTATGGTGTTCTTGGAATATATTCCTAAAAGTGGGATAGCTGGGTCAAAAGGCAGTTCGATTTTTAATTTTTTGAGGAATTTTCATACTGTTTTCCACAGTGGCTGCACCATTCTGCATTCCCACCAGCAGTGCAGGAGGGTTCTGTTTTCTCCACATCCTCGCCAGCACTTATTCTGTGTTGTTTTGTTGATGAGCGCCATTCTGACTGAGGTGATATCTCATTGTGGTTTTAACTTACATTTCTCTAATGATTAGTGATGTTGAGCATTTTTTCATATGCCTATTGGCCATCTGTATGTCCTCTTTGGAGAAGTGTCTATTCATTTTTTTTGCCCATTTTTGGATTGGATTGTTTGTCTTTCTGGTATTAAGTTTTACAAGGTCTTTATAATTTTTGTTTTTATCTTCAGCACTTACCACAGTGTCTAGGTATATATTAGTTGTACAATAAATATTTTATTGGATATATAAATGAATGAGTAAATTGGCATAATGTAATCTACTCAAATTCAGAGAAAAATCTTAATTTCTAAAATTAAAAAATTCCAATAATATTACAAAGTTTAAAATAGAACAACTTCAAAAGCAAATAAATTATTAAATTTATTATTTGATAATATTTTATTTAATAATATATTTTAGTTAAAATGTTTTAAAATCCTTAATTAAACTCGGACATCTAAGCAAGAACTGCTCGTCAATGCCAGATCTATGTGATGCTTTGTACTTTGCAAAGTGCTATCTTCCTATACACCAACTTGTTTGACCTCAGAACTACCTTATCCCATTGACATGATTATTCCTATTGTAACAATAAGAAAATTGATATTTTGAGATATTTTATACTTTTCGGAGAATAAGAACTAAAATCCATATTTTATAATATCTCTCCTGCATTAAAAAATTTATAAGTGCAATAATATATATCCATATTACCTTTTATATTATTACTCCTGCATTAAAAGATTTATAAGTGCAAAAATATATATCCATAATACCTTTTGTATTATTACTGAACTGTATCTCTTAATATCTTTTAAAATAAAATTTAAGACAAATAAAGATGACGTCATATAATTGGCTATATCCATAAATAGTCTAACATTCCATAAATTGAGTGATGAAAAACTTACTTTAGTTTTCTCCCTGAAATATACATGCTTCATGAAATTATGGCCTTTATATTCATTGAAACATAGACCTAAGTGCAGGGCAATAGGCTAAAGATAATAAATGGTGTTTTCATGAAGGGCAAGCGACAGTGTGTCAGTAAAAACCTGCACTAGATCAGGCAGGCTGTGGCATCAGTATGAAAGCACCAGAGACAGCTTAGATAACATTTAAATGATTTCAACAAGAGTATAATCTAGTTGTTATTGTTTTCATATGAGCAGAATCTTCCAGCACTGGAAGAAAATTAAAAGAGAAATTAAAACATTTGGAAACTCTGTTATCAATAAACCTTTAAGGTTGTGTTTATCAAATTGGATTGTAATAAAACATAAACACTGAGGGTCTGGTCATGATGTTGGGCAGATACAGTCATCAGCTGGGTTTCAATGCTGGGGAAATTTCCACCAGAAACTTCCTAGTTCACTCACAAGATGATCATTCTTTCCCTAGGGCAATCAACACTTCTAAATAACCAATCAAGGGAAGATGAATTGTCTTTCAAGGTTAACTCAGAACAGTTCTCATTGATTTAACACAGAAACGTGATATATTTTTAGAGCCTAAGGTCTGAATTCGCTTCATCATTTTCAGTGTTCCCTTAATTTTATTTGCATTTAAGCACTTCTTTAAATCACATACAAATACATCCATTCAATTTCTCTCTCTCTTTTTTTTTGTGACGTCCAGCACAGTGGCAGCAAGCAAAATAGTGCTCGATGAATAAATATTGATGAATGGACAACTGTTTAGAGTTTCTGTAGTTCACTCCTTCATAGACATAATAAATGATAATTGATTCCAGAGCACTTTCCAATAGTTTATCCTATTTAAACTTTGCACCAGTGAGATGAAATAGATATTATTAAATGAATCTTTTAAAAAGTATAATAATTTCTGGCTGTTGGCCGTTTAGAAAACATAGAGCAGTCACTATCAAGGGGTGAAGGTTCTGCCTCTCAGCGTTGCCTGAGGGGACTATGGGGATTACAATTCACAGAGAACAGTTTGGCCACCTAGAGCCTTCTGCCCTTGTCCCCAACATATAACACAGCAGGCTGACTAATACTTTTAAACTTTAAGAAAAGTCATAGAACCTCTCTGCACAGACCCTCCAATGATGATGTCCATTGTCAGTTGGAGAAAAAGCTGAAGTTCTAACAATGCTCTAGGAGGCCCTGCCCACTCTGACCCCAAGCGCCTCTCTTCACCTGTTTCTAATTTGTCCTCATTCCACTACAAATATATGAATCCTAGAGCTGCCAGGATTAAGAAATAAAAATACAGGACCTTTTATTATTATGATTATTGTTATTTGCATAAATATGCCCCAAATATTGCCTGTCACATACTTATGTTTTAAAATGATGTGTTGTCTAACAGAAAGTTATACTTCCTGTTTGTTTTATGGCAAATTCTAGTGTACCCCAATTGAAGCCCTTTGTACTACTTGTTCCTGCTGCCTGGCTACCCATCTCTGATATTTGTGTGATTCGCTCCCTCACCTTCAATCTTTTGCTCAAGTTTTATCTTGGGGAGGTGGGCCCTAGTCACATCAAAAATTATAATCTGGTTCTTCCTATTCTCTTTCTTTTTCTCTAAAACTTATGTAATATTGGTCTCTCCCAACTACAATGTAAACTTCATGAGTACAGGATTGTTTTTTGTTGTTCTGCTTTGTCTATCAGAGTATCCCTACAACCTAAAATCTTAGACACTATTAAATCATCAATGAATGTCTGTTGAATGAATGAATGAAGAATGAATGAATAAACAAACCTCTCAAAGCTGTTGATAGTAAAATGGCCAACAACAAGAACAACTAATAATAATAATATTTTTTGCATTCTTTTCCATTCTAAGAACTGCTTACTATTTATTTGAGAATGACTGATTGCCATTGGAATAAAGCCAAAAATTAATGAATTTTTGCATTTGTATGTGCTCACAAAGGGTAAAAATAGGCAAAGACATTAATAATCTATCCATTTACTGTTGAGTTTGTTAATCAAAAAAAATAAACAAACAAAAATAATGTAAGGAGGAACAGAATATGAGAATATGTCATCCCAAAATGCGCCACTTTGGCATGTGGATTGCTTTGAGCTAAAGGTGATTTAGATTGAGCAGACTCAGGAATTTTCTACCTTTCCCTTAACCAACTAAAAGAATTTAGACAGGGGTCTGTAAAGAAGAGAGCTATTACCAGAAAAAAAAATTTTATATCAGAGAGACTTATCTGCATGATGTGGCAAACATTTATTCACCAAACATTTGCTCTACTCATCTTCCTGTGAATTGTCTTCACGCATTTGAAGTCCCAGACCCCTTCTCCTGAGCTCAGGACTGCCTTTGAGTTTCATGTCTTTATCGAGTTCCTGTAGTGTGTATTTATTTATTTTTTTCTGTTAATCTGTCTTAAGTCGATGTATTAGGTTAGCTGAAGAACCTAAGAGGGAAGAAGGAACAAGTTTTCCTCAGCTACATATGCTTTCCCTTTCCAAATCAGTTACTAACGATAGAATTGAAAACACTGCAACCTGTGTTTTGGATATTTTAATGATAGAAAATGATGAAATGTCATTAGCAAGCATTTTTGCCTAAATAGAAGGTGACTAAATATATCCCTTTTTTTAGAGATCTTGGTAGAAAACAGAAATGTAAATAATATTTTACTATATATGTGGCTAAACAATGAGAAATTATTAAATATTTATATGCTGTAAAACCAAGGTAAGTATGTGCATATCTCTGGCTATATTTTCTAAACAGGCTGTACTGGGGACAATCAATTTGCTTCTGATTGGTAAAGAAAGACCTCAGGAATCATCCAAGAAATGTGAGAGGAAGCTTTGGTAAATTTGGATAAGGAAAGTGACATTGGCAATGAACTTAAGGAGTAGACATAGTTTTTTATTATTTTACTCTCAAAGGTTTATTTTTTACTTTTTGGATTCTTAATTAGTTAAAATGTAATACTACTGTATATTAGTTTCAGGCGTACAGCATAGTGGATAGAGATTCATATAATTTACAAAATGAACCCCCATGAATCTAGTATCCACCGGGCACCATACATAGTTATTATAATATTATTGACTATATTCCTTATGCTGTACTTTACATCCCTGTGACTATTCTGTAACTATCAATTTGTACTTTTTTAAACTGATTTTATTGGGTGACACTGGTTAACATATTTACACAGGTTTCAAATGCCCAATTCTACAACACTGTATTGTGTGTTCACCTACCCCATCCCATTTTGTACTTCTTAATCCCTTTACCTTTTTCACCCAGTCCCCAACCCCCCACCCATCTTGGCACCATCAGTTTGTTCACTGTTTTCTTCTGTTTTTTGTCTGTTTATATTGTTCTTTAGATTCCACATATGAGTGAAATCATATGGTATATGTGTTTCTTTGTCTGACTTATTTCACTTAGCATAATACACTCTAGATTCATTCATGTTATCTCCAATGGTATGACTTCGTTCATTATTATGACTGAATAATACTCCATTATATATTGAATATATATATATCTCCATTATATATATATACACAGACACACACACACACACACACACACACACACACACACCACATCATCCTTATCTAATGCTATATGGCCAGTGCAGATGCTTGATATGATTTTAATCTTTTTAAATTTATTGAGGTTTGTTCTGTGTCCTAACATGTGGTCTATCCTGGAAAATATTCCAGGTGCTCTTTAAAATGATATTTAATCTGCTGCTCTGGGGTAAGATGTTCTGAAAAAATATCAATTAAATAAATTTGATCTAATGTGTTATTCAAGATTACTGTTCCCTTATTGGTTTTCTGTCTAGAAGATTTAATCATTGATAAGCATGAAGTATTAATTTCCCCTAGTAGGATTGTATACTGCCCATCACTCCCTTTATGGGATTTGTTTTATACATTTAGGCACTCCTAGATTAGATGCATAAATGTTTACAAGGGACATATCATATTTCTTCATGTACAAGATGCTCCCATGTATAAGACACACCTTAATTTTGGGGCCCTAAATTTGATAAAAAATATATAAAGTTATTGAACTCAAGTTTTATTCATCACAAAATTCATACAACTCCTTATCTGCATGAAAAATCAGGAAATACAAGTAAAATAAAAAGCTACAACCACTGTATAATATGCACCCAGTTTTTAGACCCCAAATTTTTTTTAAAATGTGCATCTTATACATGGGGAAATACGGTATCATCATGTTTGATTGATCCCTTTATCATTATGAAATGTCTTTCTTTGTTTCTTATTATAGCCTTTGTTTTAAAGTCTATTTTGTGGCCATGACCACAGTGTTTGAGCAGCTGTGCTGGGGCTGACTTCACAGAGTGCAGTTTGCCCCTGCAGGCTCTAGTGCCTATGGAGCTAATCTGGTATGCTGCTTGTGGAGTTTACTGGGTGGTGCTCTGTAGTGGTCTGAAGCCAGCCACTGGGTATGTTGGTTCTGGGACCACTTGGGAGGGGCTCCAGTGCAGGCCAAGGTCAGCTGCTGCTTGAGATTAGACAAGGGCTACCTGATAGGAGCTACAAGGCACTCTGCAGTTGGTAGCCACATGTTCTGGACCTGGGGATGCATGGGAGAGGCCACCCTATGAATCAAAGCAGGCTGCCACCAGTACCAGGCCTGGTACCACTTAGCAGAAGGGTACTTCGAGGCTTGCCTCTGCCTACCAGCTGCCTGTAAGATTCAGTCATTGAAAGAGCCTTGGGTGTATGTTAGTCAGGTGAGGCAGTGAGTGTCTCAGAGAGTCACCAGGGTAGGGTGAGTGGAGTTTACCAGGTTAATATAGATTCGGATTTGGCCATATAGAAAGGAGGGCTCACCATAGGGATAATAGCAGCTCTCCTTCCAGTCCTTGCCTTGAAGCCACACAGCTCAGTTTCTCCCAGTATGTTTCTGGAGCTCCTTAAGTTGCTATCTCTCCATCAGAGCCCAAGCTGAGTGCCTGTGACAGAGCAAGTCTGTGTGTGAGCCCTTTAAGAGGATACCTGAGTTCCAGTAGATTTTTAACTCATCGAGACAGATGGGATCTCTACTGATTTTTACAGTCAAATATTGAGTGCCTTGGACTGGGGAGCCCAATGTGGAGCTGGGACCCTTCACTTTTAAGGAGGGTTCTCTACAGAAGATTTTCGATTTTCAACCACAAACATGGGTATAGAGCCAGCCTATTATTGTGTGTCTCTGCCCCTTCTACCAGTCTCAACTGGCTTCTTTATATCCGTAGTTATAAGACTTCTGTTCAGCTAGATTTCAGATGGTTCTTAAAGTTGGCTGTTCTATGATTTCGTTATGATTTTAAAGAGGTCATGGGAAGACATGAGCACAATGTTTACCTACTCCATCATCTTGACTGGAACTCCCTGGACATAGTTTTAACCTAAATTTCCCACACACCAAAATTTTTACCTTGGAAAAGCATGATCTAGTACAGTGGTTTTTAACTGATGGTCCATAGACAGGTGCCAGTCCACCAGAAATTTCATGCCAGTGTGAGAAAGAGTTAACCACCCTGAAATTGCAGAACAACAGGGTGCTTAACTCAAGGATGGGCATGCCATTTCTGGAAGACTGGTGGTTGAAAACCACTGATCTAATCTACCATGGATATGTAAAGTTTGCCTCAAGTTTCCCAAAGAATGTTTAAAAAGTCTTATAATATGTAATAAAATGACAACATAATAAAGAAAATAATACAAGGGTAGTAGAGTGGGGTGACTGGGAGTGGATGTAAGAAGTCCTGCATAATTAAACTTAGAAACAGTTGTCAGGCTTGTTTTCCAAATGTGATAATGTGTTTGTATTGAGTCAGAGACATTATTTCCATGAGGGGAATGGTTTAAGGACTCATCAGTTCTTTTCTCTGTAACAGAAGGCCTCTCAATCATGTTCCTGTAAAGTACAGAATCTAAGTTGAAATGTACTAAATATGCAATCCCAGATCAGTATGTATAAAAATGTGTTACATCGTCAAATTTATGGTAACAGGCACAGATAGAATTGTGATCTTTTTAAAGAAAATCTGTGTTTTTTTGCTTATGTTTTGAAAAATGCCTTAGATACATAACTTTTGTACTTAAATTTAAGGATAACAGATGTTTTCTGTGATCTAAATATTCATGAAATCATCAGAGCTCCTATTGTTATACAATATTCTACTCATATTACAGAAAATAGAATTGAGAAATAATGAATTAAATGGTTTGACTTAAAGTAAAATAATAGCTAGTATTTCTTGAGCCTTTATTATGTGCCACCACAGTGCTAAATACTTCAAATACATTATCTCTTTCATATTCAGAACAACCCAGTGACATTGGTATTATATTCATTCATATTATATAGTCCAGAAACACATAGAGAGATTCAAACACTTGATAAATAACTGAATAAATGAAATGTAATTTGCATGAGCATATGTGTTTTGTGCACTTTGTTCATTTCCCTACAACATTGTAAAAGATTCTAAGGTGTTGGCTTATGATTTGTTGAATAAAATAATAATAATATTACCTGTTGGGAAAATTGGACAGCTACCTGCAAAAAAATGAAACAAGACCACCAACTTACACCATTCACAAAAATAAACGCAAAATGGATAAAAGACTTAAATGTAAGCCATAAAACCATAAGCCTCTTAGAAGAAAACATAGGCAGTAAGCTCTCTGACATCTCTTGCAGCAATATATTTGCCAATTTACCTCCACAGGCAAGTGAAATAAAAGACAGGATAAACAAATGGGACTATATCAAACTAAAAAGCGTTTGTGCAACTAAAGACAATAAGAACAGAATAAAAAGACAAACTACACAATGGAAGAACATATTTGACAATATATCTGATAAGGGGTTAATAACCAAAATTTATAAAGAACTTGTAAAACTCAACACCAGAAAGACAAACAATCCAATCAAAAAATGGGTGAAAGAAATGAATAGACACTTCTCCAAAGAGGACATACAGATGGCCAATAGGCATATGAAAAAATGCTCAACATCACTAATCTTTAGAGAAATGTAAATTAAAACCACAATGAGATATCACCTCAGTCAGAATGGCACTCATCAATAAAACAACATAGAATAAGTGCTGGCGAGGATGTGGAGAAAAGGGAACCCTCCTGCACTGCTGGTGGGAATGCAGAATGGTGCAGCCACTGTGGAAAACAGTATGGAGATTCCTCAAAAAATTAAAAATCAAACTGCCTTTTGGCCCAGCTATCCCACTTTTAGGAATATACCCCAAGAACACCATAGCACTGTTTCAAAAGGAGAAATGCACCACCTTGTTTATGGCAGCATTGTTCACAATAGCAAAGATCTGGAAACAGCCTAAGTATCCTTCAGTGGACGAGTGGATTAAAAAGCTTTGGGACATATATATTATGGAATACTACTCAGCCATAAGAAATGATGACATCGGATCATTTACAACAACATGGATGGACCTTGATAACATTATACTGAGCAAAATAAGTAAATCAGAAAAAACTAAGAACTATAGGATTCCATACATAGATGGGACATAAAAATGAGACTCAGAGACATGGACAAGATTGTGGTGGTTATGGGGCGGGGGAGGAAAGGGAGAGAGTTGGGGAAGGGGCGGGGCTCAAAGAAAACCAGTTAGAAGGTGACAAGACAATTGGACTTTGGGTGATGGGAATGCAGCATAATCAAATGTCAAAATAACTTAGAGATGTTTTCCCTGAACATATGTACCCTGATTTATGAATGTCACCCCATTAAAATTAATAATAAAAATATAATAATGATACCTTAAATGTGTAGTAGCTATTCTATTAATCTACAGAATCATTTCCATGAAATATAAAGCCTTGTTATGGTCAACTAATTTGGTCTTTAGCTTTTAATACCAGCATTTCTCAGTATATGTGAGGACCATCAGCCACTTGCTTCAAAATAACCTGAAGCATTCTAAAAAGTATAGTTTTGGGGGAGAGGGCTCTTAAATCAAGCATCTAGTTTTACATGATTTAACATTCAAATTTTTTTTTTAAAAGAAAAGTAGGGTCTTCGACTTTTTATTTTATTTTATAGGAAATGTTCAATTTGTTTAGCCTCTCAAGTTGCAGTCATTGTTGTTCAAATTGCTTCAGTTTAATACATAGAAAACCATATTTATGGATCATGGATAGCCATTGCTCAAGTTCTAATGTTTAAAATTTGGAAACATTTTTTATTAAAAAAGAAGTTCTTGTGCCACTTGCTTCAGAAGAACCTGGCATATTTGAGCCATGTAGATCCTGGGTCCCTAGTCAAGTATTTGTATTTCTGATGGTGAGGCATAGAAATAGCTTTATGTATACAAATTAGAGGTTTTTATTGACACTAAAATCAGAATAAACTGCTTATTTCTTTGCTCTTGAGCTTAGATCTGTGACTGGATAGAGCGATAGCATCCTAGTGGGGAGCTCGTCATTCGACAGTGAATGAGTGTTTCCTAAGACAGTGCAGTCCTGGAACACAGTAAAAAAAACACAGCTCTGCATGTTTGCTAGGTTCCCTCCCCGTCTAAACTCCCTTCTACTGCACATCCCTGGGGGGCAGGATTCTGGAAGGGGCCTGCATCAGATGGGGCTATGAAACAAAAGGTATAACATATACCTTGAAAACAGACAATTGCTTTACTTAATTACTGCCTGGTGCCTCCCTGGGTTATGAGTATTAATGTTTCTAGAGTGGTGAGTAAGCAGAAAATTTTAATTAATTAAACAAAAAAACCTTTTGTGTACCTATTTTTGTCAATAAAGAGAAACTTAAGACCTTGTCTAGGTCGACCAGTGTCATTAAACAAAATGTAATGATTATTATTAAGTAGATGTATAGACAGGATGACCATAACTTCATTAGTATGGGATGTTTCTGACATAAGCCTGTTCTCCTGGTTAAATTGTAATAGCACCTTCTTTCACTTTCTAAAGTGTCCTAGTTTGGATGATAAATTATGTGGTCATCTAGTATATAAATACATCTCTAGAAGATTGAGCAGATTGAGCAGACTGTGATACATCATTGAAGTTGTGTTTATATTTTTTTAAATATTGTATAAACTCCTTGTTTCACAAAAGCATAATTGTCAGAAAAATGCTTTCCAATTATCTGAGGTTTCCAGTAACTTGAATTCTGATCTCTTGAAATTTCCTTATGCTATTATATATAATGTCCCTTCTTTTTGAACACATTAAACATTCCAGTGACTATGACTCAGAACCAGCTTATAACTTGTTGGGCAAATAAATTTGTAAAATCTGTGTTATCTGGTTTTGCTCACTTTTATTTTCAAAAATGGTGCTGCCCACGTGAATGGCTATCACCCAGGTGATACAGCTAATTACCTTCATGCTTGAGAAGGGCCTTGGTTATACTAATTGTGCTGGAGGAGGGGTTGTCCTACTGAAAAGTTTTAAAAGAGGAGCTAGGAGGCCATTTTGTCAGAAAGGCCACATGGAGGTTGGAGAGAAAGCAGCAAGATGGAGGCATGCAGATGGGGAAAAGGAGGTGGCTAGGCTAAAGAGGCCTTTGATTCTAGGAAAACTTGGGAAAGAGTCTCCTAGCTGTGGTACTGGAGAATGTGTGAATGGGTTTTGGTGCCGGTGTGTTTGTTTTTACTCGCTTGCTGAGTGTGAGGCTAGAAATAAAGAAAATGGCCCACCAGTTCTTGGCTCCATTGTTTCATTCCCGTCTGTCCAAATCAAATGCAAACCTGCATGAGCCAGGTGGCTGTGATGGTGGCCACGACTACTGGCCTTACATGACTCCTGTCTGCCAGGCACTGAGCTAGAAAAGCAGGATGCCTGTTCCATAGTTGGGAACTAAAGTAGTTTTGATTGTACTTGAAAACTAGATGAGGCTAAGCACTCCAAAAGTAGATGATAGAAAGCAGCCTGACAACAAAGGGCAGATGAAAAAGTAAGTAAAATGATGGTCAGAGAAGACAGTTAGCACTTTCTATTTCAAAGGCTCTTTTTACTATTAATTAGTTCATCCTAACAGCCTCCTGGTAGAATGCATCAGCATTATAATCCCTTGCTGCAGATGAAAAACTTAAAATACTTGAAGATTAAGGGGCTGTAGCAAGAATTGAAAAGCTAATGAATGGTACAGTAAGAATTAGAACTGAGTCTCTTTTGGGCCATTGTATTCGGAGTCCAACAGGCCAGAGTCTCTGTGGTGTAGCCAACACACCGCTCAATGATTACAGAAGAGCACCCCGAGGAGTGCCCAGCTCTGATAAGAAAAGATCAGCTGAAAGCTACTTTAAAAGCTAAGTGGAATATGTGAGTCCATGAGGCACTGAGATGCTATCTTTGCCTCAGACTTCCATGGAGAGAAAGACATGGTTCAATTTACTGTGAAAGGAGACATACACTAAGGAATATCAGCAATTAGCTTTAGTAACAGATTTTACATTGTATCATAACAAAGAGGGGCGAAGTGAACCAAAACTTACTTCCCAAGAAGTGTTTTGAAACAAATCATTTATTGGGATCATTAATCAGAAGAAAAAGTCACTGCGATATTCTTAAACTCAGATCAAAAACTGAGAAGGAACTGGTTAATATGATAAAAGGTCAAAATTACTGAACCCTCCTGGCTCTGCTACCTCACACTGAGCCATCAATGTTCAGTCAATTCACTGACAAAACACAATGATAAAATAACATGAAGTGGTTTAAGACTTTTTCCAAAATTTTCAGTCTTTAGTATTAAGAATTTCACCAACAATCAAAAAGTTTTTCTACTTTATGTTATCTTAGGAAATGGAGTACCTTAGGAAAAAAGAAAAAGACTCCTAATTTATACTTACATCAAAGCAAATACCAGATATATTACAAATTTAAATGAAAAAAGAAAAGTATGAAAAGAAAATACATATAACTGTAAATAATTTTGAATGGAAAATATTTGTTTAATATTGTCACACATGTAGAAACATATAGAAAAAAAGATACTTTCTATGTAAAACTAAAAAAACACTGTATCTAACGTTAAGAGAAAGAGTAAGTTGGATATGTGATGGCATGGAGGTTTCAGCTCATGCTGTGGTGGTAATGGGTTTTGTGGTATACTGTATAAATGTATCAGATCAATATGTTGTACCTTAGACTTACACAATATTATATGTCAATTATATCTCAAACTGAGAAAATTAGTTGAAAAAGACAAAAAAGTAAATAATTTGGAGAAGTATTTGCAGTGTATCATTAATGAATTAACATAATTAATATACAAAATCTCTTAAAAATAGTAAGACAGATAAATATCTAATAAAAAGATTGGCAAATAAAATGAATCACAAAAGAAGAAATCCAATAGGCTAGTAAATTTTTAAATGTGTAACCTCACTAGTAATGAAAGAAAATTTTATTAAAAATACATAATATGTGTATATAAGATAATAATTAAATTTACAAAGAAGAAAAATAGTATTATTAACTAGTATTAGCAAGCACATAAAAGAGACACCTTAAAATTTGAATAATTTAATTAGTAACAGGTGTCTAGGGGACAATTTAACGATATATATCAAAACTTTAAGAAATATATATGCCTTTTGGCACAGAGATGCTATTTAAAGAAATATATCTTGAGGAAAATATTATCAAATATCTAAATATAAGAATGCTTGGATGGGATAAACCTGAAGGAAAGGGGGGAGGGCGCTGTAGGGAGGGGGCAAGGGAGATGTTGAGGGGAATGGGGGGAAGGGGGATGCATTCGGGGTGACCCTAAAATCTATGTAAACACAATTAATTAAATAAATAAATTTTAAAAATAAAAAAAGAATGCTTAACCCCTGGCTGGGTACCTTAGTTGGTTAGAGTGTCATCTTGATACGCCAAGGTTGCGGGTTCAATCTTTGGTCAGAGCACATACAAGAATCAACCAATGAATGAATAGTGAAATAACAGTTGATGTTTCTCTCTCTCTCTCCAAAATCAATTAAAAAAATAAGAGTGGTCAACAAAGCAATGTTTATAATGTCCCAGATATGGGAACAATAGTGATCTGATTGACAAAATTATTATACATTGTGTAAGTACCATATAGCCTTTAAGATAAAAGAAGACAACTATTAGATTAGTTTTACAAGGGGTTCTGAGTCAATTCTCAGGAAGCTCTGTAAAATGGCAGAATCTCCATAGGCCTGATAACCTAGGTGTTTTGTTTGTCTGCTCCACGAGCATGCTTTTGGAAGCAGACTTTGGACAGAGCTTTAAAAGCTGCTTTTTGGGGGTGACATCCTATTTTAGTTCCTTTGGCTGCCCTAAGGACCTAAAGCAAGCTAACCATGAAAAAAGTTATCTAAAAACAACTGGTGAGCTAATTTATCATTTGAATGGGAATGATTTTTATTGAATGAACAATATGTTAAAATTGTATTCAGTAGGTTCCAACAGATACAACCAGGCTTTTAGTCTTGCTTTAAAGTAGTAAATTATATAGGCATCCTTTTATTTTGAATTATACACGGTGGGACAAAAGTAGGTTTATAGTTGTTCATATGGAAAAATAAAACAAGAATGAATAAAATAACACAAGAATGAACTCTGTTTTGTATACTCACAACTATAAATCTGCTTTGGCCCCACCTTGTATATACATGTGAATTCTAAACCTACCTTCTCCAGATCAAGAGAAGGGAAAGATTCCCATAGAAACATTCATTAACCTACAAAAGGCATTCAATATGACACCATATGGGATGCATTATCTGGCTTTTTGAAACTTAATTTCAGTTTCTCTTACTTAGGGAGAGAATTTTGGAATACACAGCATGGATTCAGATATACCTGTGGTTCTCACATTTGAGCTGGCATTGGAATCACTGAAGAAACTGTTATGACAGATTTCTGGGTCCCAACCCCCAGAGTTCCTGACATGGTAAGGGTGGGGTAGGGTTCAAGTTTTGGGGGGATGCTGATGCTGCTGGACTGGGCACTGCACTTTGAGAACTATTGGCTTCAAGAAATAAGCCTTAAATATGTACTCTGCAAACGTTTCTAACAGCATGCAGGCATCTTTAAAACAGACATCCAGAAAATTTATTTTCCTTACAATTTACATGAGTACAAATCTATTGATTTATGATATGGTAATAGATGTTGCAACAAATAAACTTCCTTATAGCATTCTTGCAGATTTTATATTTTAAAATAATAAAGGCATGAATTGCAAAGTTTAGAATAAAATTAAGTCATTTATTTAATCTAAGATTATAATTAAGCCAACTCATCCTTCAGTTCAGCATCATTCAACCTTATTTTTAGAAATTAGCTGGCCGGTGGTACAAGTGAGAATAATGAAATCAGATATTACTTGTTAATTCTTATGTCATTATTGGAAAATTCTTAAGATTAAAAAGACTTCTATTATTAAACTGT